>NC_091434.1:71577585-71928222 GCF_964237555.1 Oryctolagus cuniculus | reverse complement strand
TTGAACAGCCCTCACCCTGACTGTTGATGAGCAGCTTAATATGTTATTCCTCTTAGTATTTTTTTGTTTGTTCTACTTAATACTTTTGGTTGAATACTGTAATCAATACACAATTCTTCTTAAGCGCTGAAACTTAACTGAAAAGTGATCGCTGTTAAATATAAGAGTGGGAATAAGAGAGGGAAGAGATGTGCAATTCGGGACATGCTCAAGCTGACTTACCTCAAACGGTAGAGTTAGAAACATACCAGGGGATTCGAATTCAATCCCATCAAGGTGGCATGTACCAATGCCATCTCACTAGTCCCAGTGATCAATTTCTGTTCACAATTGATCGTAATGATAGGACTAAGAACCAAAGGGATCACATAAACAAGAATAGTGTCTGCAAATACTAGCTGATAGAATCAAAAAGGGAGAGAATGATCCAACATGAGAAGTGAGATACACAGCAGACCCATAGAATGGCAGATGTCCTAAACAGCACTCTGGCCTCAGAATCAGCCCTTAAGGCATGCGGATCCGGCTGAAAAGACCATGAGACTATTTCGGGCATGGAAAGCCAAGACACTCTGGGGGAAAAAATAAAACCTAAATGAAAGATCTCCACGAGTGAGATCCCAGTGGAAAGAATGGGTCATCAAAGAAGGAGGTACCTTTCTCTGAAGGGAGGAGAGAACTTCCACTTTGACCATGGCCTTGTCTAAATATGATCAGAGTCAGTGAACTCAGGGGGCTTCCATAGCCTTGGCAGCTCATGACAAGAGCCTAGGGTGATTACTGAGGCCATAAACAAGAGTGTCAATTTGTTAAGTCAACAACAGGAGTCACTGTGCACTTACTCCTCATGTAGGATCTCTGTCCTTAGTGTGCTGTACATGAGATTTAATGCTATAACTAGTACTCAAACAGTATTTTTCACTTTATGTTTCTGTGTGGGAGCAAACTGTTGAAATCTTTACTTAATGTATGCTAAACTGATCTTCTGTATATAAAGAGAAACGAAAATGAATCTTGATGTGAATGGAAGGGGAGAGGGAGTGGATAAGGGGAGGGTTGCGGGTTGGAGGGACGTTATGTGGGGGAAGCCATTGTAATCCATATTCTGTACTTTGGAAATTTATATTCATTAAATAAAAGTTAAAAAATAGAAATCTATGTAGTTTTTTCATAACATGTATTTTCCATGGCCCTTTTGAATACCCTTCATATGCACAGATCATTTTACCCCATTTCTATTTTCCATGAATTTTTTTTAAATACCTTGTATAAAAGACAAGTTTTCTAATTGCAACTATACAGAGTTATGAATGGTTCAATAACAGGCACTATTCACTTTTTTCTTCATTCAGCTAAACTTTTTAAAATTGTTTTATTGGGCTGGTGCCGCAGCTCACTAAGCTAATCCTCCACCTGTGGCACCGGCACCCCGGGTTCTAGTCTCGGTTGGGGGTGCTGGATTCTGTCCCGGTTGCTCCTCTTCCAGTCCAGCTCTCTGCTGTGGCCCGGGAAGGCACTGGAGGATGGCCCAAGTACTTGGGCCCTGTACCTGCATGGGAGACCAGGAGGAAGCACCTGGCTCCTGGCTTCAGATGGACACAGTGTGCCAGCTGCAGTGGCCATTTGCGGGGTGAACCAATGGAAAAGGAAGACCTTTCTCTCTGTCTCTCTCTCATTGTCTAACTCTGCCTGTCAAAAATTTTAAAAAAATTAAAAATTAAAAAAATTAAAAATTAAAATTGTTTTATTGAAAAGGGAGGGAGAGAGAGACACACACAGAAAGAGAGAGGGTGCTTCCATCTGATGGTTAACTCTCCAAATGCTCACAACAGCGGGGGCTGGGCCAGGATGAAGCCAGGACCCAGGAACTCAATGCAGACCTCCCACATGGATGCAGGGACACAACCACTTGAGTCATCACTGCTGTATCACAGGGCCTGCATTAGTAGGAAGTGGGAATCAGGAGCAGGGCTGGGCATTACACCCAGGCACTGTACTATGGACATGGCATCTTAACCACTAGGCCAACACCCCCCACCCCAATCAACTGAATTTCTTGAGCCTCAACCACTAAATTAGATGTTGACTCAGCTGCTAGGCATGCAGACATGAATTCGATTCGATCTCTTTCCAAAGAGCACATGGTTAGGGAGTAGGAAGAAAAATATGTGGTCTACTAGCTGTACATATGAATCAATTTAACATGCTTTATGAAAAGCATGTATAAAATGCTACAGACTCATGGTGAGAAATCATGGAACTGTCAAGAGGAATTATGAAAGATGTCACAGAGGAGGTGACATTTGAACTGAGCCTTTGAGGTCTGATTAGAAATCTTCCAAATAGGCCGGCGCCGCGGCTCACTAGGCTAATCCTCCGCCTAGCGGCGCCGGCACACCGGGTTCTAGTCCCGGTCGGGGCGCCGGATTCTGTCCCGGTTGCCCCTCTTCCAAGCCAGCCCTCTGCTGTGGCCAGGGAGTGCAGTGGAGGATGGCCCAGGTGCTTGGGCCCTGCACCCCATGGGAGACCAGGAAAAGCACCTGGCTCCTGGCTCCTGCCATCGGATCAGCGCGGTGCGCCGGCCGCAGCACGCCGGCCGCGGCGGCCATTGGAGGGTGAACCAACGGCAAAGGAAGACCTTTCTCTCTGTCTCTCTCTCTCACTGTCCACTCTGCCTGTCAAAAATAAAAAATAAAAATAAAAAAATAAAAAAAAAAAAAGAAATCTTCCAAATATACAATGGTACAATCTGTATGAGCAAAGACAGATAAGGGATGTGGGGGTAGCACTGTGGCATAGTGGGTAAAGCTGCAGCCTGCAGTGCCCGCATCCCATATGGGTGCCAGTTCGAGACCTGGCTGCTCCACTTCTGATTCAGCTCTCTGATATGTCCTAGGAAAGCAGTAGAAGATGGCCCAAGTCCTTGGGCCCCTGCACCTGCATGAGAGATTCGGAAGAAGCTCCTGTCTCCTGGCTTCTGATCAGCGCAGCTCCAGCCATTGCGGCCATCTGGGGAGTGAATCAGTGGATGAAAGACTTCTCTCTCTCTCTCTTTCTGCCTCTCCTTCTCTCTCTGTGTAACTCTGCCTTGCAGATAAATAAATAAATCTTTAAAATAGGGGATGTGAGGCAGGCCAGAAAGGATAACTCCGAGGTGGGACAAGGTTTGGAGAGAAGTCAGGAAACATTGGTTGGGACCCACGACCAGGGTTAGGCTTCAGGTACATGCTGGGTAGGAGAGCTTCCTCTTCCATTCATGCAACAAAATTAATTCATCACAAAATAAATCCTCCAACAGTCAATATCTTAAAATTCAAAGTCAGTTAATAACAGAGACAGATGCCAAAGTTTATACTCACTGAGGCCTATGCCCTCAGGGTCCCAATCATAGTCAACAGCTTGGATATGCTCTTCATCTTCAAGATAGTCTGAGAACTTCTCAGAGGAGAGATTGTATTTTCGAATTCGAACATTCTCAGGCAGTAGCAATAAAGGAGGGTTACCTGTAAACACATAAAGGGCTATGTTACCTGTTTGAATTCGACTTGAATTTTAAAACTATAAAGGAGGATATAAAGTACCTAGCAGGCCACTCCCCACCCCTTTTAAAAGACATGAACTTTGATAGGAATCTGACTCTGTTCATCAGTGAAGCTATCAAACTCGGCTGCAAAACCCATGACTGCGGGCAGTCTTGTCCCCATCTCGGGTGGAAAGTTGTCCTTTCTGCTAGGGATACTATCAGTTCTTTCTTCTCTGTCCTCAGTGGCAGTTTAGGACAAGGCCAGACTGAAGCTTTTATACCAAGTCCCCATTTTCACCGAGTTGTTTTGAATTTATTCACTGACATTAAAAATGACAAGACCGTAGACAATCAATCTCACAGGCGAAAAACAAGATTCACAACCTTACTAATAGTTCACCAGGAAGGTCCCACTCCTCCCTCCATACTCACAGATTTTTATGGTTCCTTCAGCAGGTAATCAGCTCCATGACTCAATTTAGCTTTTAGCTAATGAGAAAAATCCAGGTGTTCTTGATTTAAAAAAATTGTTTAACTAAAGGAACTATTTCAATGGCAACTCAACCCAAACGCATTGTGTAGAATTTTTAAAATGTAATTTACTTGTATAATGTCAACTGAATCCAATTTAAGTAAATTTTATATATTTCTTCTATCTTTATATTGTTTTATGTAAATATGCTATCTCAATAATCTCCTTAGTTAAAAGTTTTAAATGTGCTACTTAATTAGTAAATTGTCAAATGCCTTCATTCTCAATTTTTTTCACTGTCAAAAATGTTTGGAGACTGAAATATTTAAGTGAACCAGCTTAAGGCATGCTTTAAAAGCCTAATTCATATTAAGAAACTGAATAGTTATTTTGATCATTTTATCCTATATTCTTACCAAGTCCCTTAACCTGTAGTAAAAATTTCAAATTCAAAATAAAGACGTATACTTCTTAATTGGCAAATGCTGATTTAGACCAGACCTCTGAAATTGAGTATAATACCACCGACATATTACATTCTTTTTCTTGTGTCATTTCTGCCTAGTATTTATTACTACTTTTTATCAGGCATGTTTCTCAGACACTGGCATTAAGCTACAATGTGAAAATAATGATTGAAGTTATGAATGCACCAGACTCCTTCCTGTCTGTGATCAGCAGTCCATGAACAATAAAAAAGGGATATGTCAGCAGAGTGGCCTTGAATGTGACTTTTTTGTGTCTCATCTCGGATTACAAGGCCTCAAACCTTGATCTCTGTGGAGTGGGAGGTAGGGGCCTTGGCAATTTCCTTCTGTTGGTAACCAAACCCCAGACAAGTTGTGGCCGCGTTTGAATCTTCTGAAGGGTAGCATCTGGTCAACTTTTTGAAGTCCTTACAAGGTGGATAAGAGGCTAAATCCAGAATAACAAGTAACCCCTAGCTCTTCTTGCAATTCCTATGTATTTCCTGGGGGGTGCATGGTTATTGTTTTAAGCTGTGTTATTAAGGGTTACTGTTTTAAGGAAGGGAGAAGGAAACGAAACCAGACAGGCTTTGGAAGAGAAGTAGCTGGCAAGTTACAAATAAGACCCTAAGAGTCAACAGTTTATTTCCTGGTACATCATATTCATCACCACTTATTTCCCCAAAAGTCAACTGATCCGGACATGAACGCATCATACCATCAGCTGCACACCGTTCTCCATAGCGGAGACTCATGGACCTGAAGCCATCAGCGCAGAAACACTCGTAGCTCCCTTTGGTATTTTGGCAGTTCTGAGGACAGACTCCAAATTGCTCACATTCGTTGATGTCTGAGGGCAAAATAAAAACAAACATGCATACCTGCTCCCATTCATTCCTTAGAGACCTACTGCTGCTCTAGATCCATTGTCACAAGCAACGACCAACGAGAAAGGAAGCAATGCTAGCAACATTTAGGGAACACTAAGTTTCAGATGCTGTCTTGTATGCTCTTCAGGGTTGTTCCTCCTCTTTAAATTAAAACACACACACACACACACACACACATACACCACAATGAGGTATGGACTATTATTATTTAGGCCCAAAGTCCCAAAGTTAGTTAGCACTGGAGACAGGATTTAAACTGCAGGAGGAAGACTGTTCAATAGCAGAGGACATTCTCTATTTCAGGGGGCACCTGTCACTGCTGTCCCCTGGTATCAAGTCCCTTCCGCTAAAGAACTTCAGGAACAACAGCCACTGGTTTTTTGAGGTGAATCCTTAAGCCACAGTTTCCAAAAGATGTCTTATCATCATCTGAGTATGCCACATCATGAGGTAGAAGCGGTAGATTCAAACAATAAAAAGACACCTAAAATCATACTTATCCCTTCCCATCCTGACAAGCAACCTTCCAAGTCCAAACTTTTGAACACATTTATGTCTGGCATAAGTATATGTATGATGCACACATGCTGTTTGACTTAAGATAAATAAAGCAAACCTTTTGTTTATTAAATCTGATCTCACATTGATACAACAAGTAGCCATGATCACCAATGCACTCAAAACTCATATCAATTCCACAGATATAACTGAGCACACACTTGATGCTAAGCACTTTGCTAGGCACTAGTAAGACAGCATGCACACAGAGGGAAAAAGAAATTGGCATTCTTGAGCATTTTAATTACCTAGAACCATGAGTTTAGCCCCATTAAGTAAATTAAATAGTGGTTTAGTAAAGGGGAATGAATGGAGAACCTAAAAAGTATAATTTCATGATAAGAATTGGTGGAATATATACTCTACCTTGACAGGAGTTTCTGTCCAAAGTACCAGCTTTGTAGCCAGGTCTACAGGAGCAGATAAATCCTCCTCCACTTAATTCAGTACAGTTTTGTTCACATAGATTTTCAGCACATGTCCTATTTTTTCCTAGATCTGGAAAACAAAATCTCAGCATTAGAAATGAAAAGTGCAAACTAGATCAGCCCAGCTGAACAGTTGGTGGTGTATTGGAAGAAGCACCTACCCATAACCTACTACAGGATATCTTGAGCAGCCCTATCTTCATAACCTTTGAGAGGATAGGGAGGCATCAGGATTCTAACCTCTGCTAACGACCTGACAGCCATTTACACAAATGAATGTGAGGTTACATCTCTCAGGCGACTTGCCCTTTATATGCAGCCCTTCCAGTCTCCTCCTCAGAGAGCTATGAAGTCCATGACTCCACAACTACCACCACTTACTCCCAGGGTGAGCAGGTTTCTTAGATAGACAGATGATAGACGGACATGTAGAGAGATAGAAGTATAAATAAAAGACAGTGATGGGGTTACAACAAAATTATAAATAGGCAAAATTACAAAGTTATAAGACTAATTTGCCTAACATTTATTAATTGATTATATTTGTTGGCCAGGGTACAGCAAAATGCATAGTCATAACTCATGTAACTAACTACTACTATTAGAACCATAAGTTGGTATACATAGAAAGGAATTTTGTAATATGTATGCATATATTAGGGCTTTAAAAATATTCATACTCTTTTGGCCAGTTATTCTATGTTAATGGATTTTTCCCTCAGAAAGGAATAAAAAATATGCATATGATTTATGGTTAAGGAGCTTCAGGATTATGACATTTTTTATAGCAAGAAAAATTTGAAAACAACCTGAAAATATATTCAACAATAGGGAATAAATTATGTTATCTTATATTTTATCAAATCTAAGATACCACTGACAGATACTACTTGGTGTAACACTAAAATAGAAAACATTGAACTTCAGTATAACATCTCATTAATTGTAAGATGTATCTTGGTTTCAGAGATGCTAAAATGTGAAAATAAACATATCTTAGACAATGAGTTATGATTATCTACATGATGTATTGTTATACAATCATTAAAATTCATGGTTTCAAATAACAATTTGACCAGGAGATATCCATAAAAACATGGAGAAAAGATTGCAGAGCTTGATATTTACTATAGAATATTCCTTAAATTTGTTTAAATATTAAGAAAGAAAAGAACACCAAAACATTAAGATTAGTTCTCTCCTAGTGATGTGATTCAGATTATTTTTATTTTTGATTATTAATTATTTTCTAGATTGTTTTACTTTCATAGTAAAATTTAAAAAAAAAAAAACCCTACGAGTTTATTTTTAGAGGACCCGTACGGGACACCCTTGTAATCCCTGCTGTTTGGGGTACAGCCTGCTCCAGGGCAGGCTTTCAACAGCTCAGACTCCACCTTTACACTTTAATGCTCATCACGGCCCCAAGATCTTGTCTCTGCCAAGATCCACCCCAGCCATCTGGCTTTCATTCTTGTCATTCTTATCAGTTTGCTTCTTTCATCTTCAGTCTCCATCTACTCCTGAACCTAGATCTTACAGAGAAGCTGATGAAGATGAACATAAATAACGAGTGAGGGGAGTGTTTATCTCCATCAGGAATTCTCAGATGGAACATCTCTTGGTCACAAGCTTCTGAACGCATTAGCCAAACAAACTGTGGCACCTCCTGGTTCAATTCTTTTAAAGAAAGTAGATTTTTATCTCTCTGTCTTCTACAGTATGCAGTAAAGTGAATTTAACCATGTTTCAGGATCCCTTAAGGTACAATGACTACATCAGTAAAACACTTAGTATCAAAAAACAAAGGTAATCAAATAAAGCACAGTGACATTCAATGGCATGCTGCCGTTGGAGTATATACTTCAAAGCTGTACAAGAAAGTATTAAAATAAAAGATTTAGTCTGAGCTCTTCACAGTCACACATTGGTAAATAAGTATATTTAGATTTTCTGTTTCTTCTTGAACCAGTTTCAGTGTTTTGTGTTTAGGAATTTTTCTGGCCGGCACTGCGGCTCAATAGGCTAATCCTCCGCCTGCAGCATCGGCACCCTGGGTTCTAGTCCCAGTCGGGGCGCCAGATTCTGTCCCGGTTGCCCCTCTTCCAGGCCAGCTCTCTTCTGTGGCCAGGGAGTGCAGTGGAGGATGGCCCAAGTCCTTGGGCCCTGCACCCCATGGGAGACCAGGATAAGCACCTGGCTCCTGCCTTCGGATCAGCGTGGTGCACCCGCCGCGCTGGCTATTGGAGGGTGAACCAACGGCAAAAGGAAGACCTTTCTCTCTGTCTCTCTCTCACTGTCCACTCTGCCTGTCAAAAAAAAAAAAATTTTTTTTTCTACTTCACATAAGTTGTAAAATTTGTTGCCATAAAGTTTTTCATAGTATTCCTTTATAATCACTTAAAATTTCTGTAAAGTTGGTAGTGATGTCCCCTCTATAACACTAGATACATATAAACTCTTAATGTGGATATTCTGAGCCAGTCACGTAACCTCTGCGGGGCACATGTGCATAGTTAGATATAAAAATCTCCTAGCTTTAAAATCTAAATTTCTGGAGCAAGAGCCCCTAGCAAGAGCAGAAACCACACAGCATTGTGAGATTCTTCCTCAATTTTGAGGACTTCCTTGTAACTTCTTAAAATCACCAATTAAATCCAAATAACAATTCCCAAACTCAAACATATGACACTGTATTTTCATTTTATGAAGAAGAAATAAGAACTATTAGACAAGAAACAGCAACTTTATAATCACATAAATAATATTTGCAACCTGAACATCTTTCCTTGATTTCTTAAAAGTACTAGAAAAATGTCAAAGTCTTTCTGTTTCTGGAATAAGAGAGTGCATTTTACAACACACACACACACACACACACACATACACACATGCAAATAACCGTGTGAGATGACAGGTATGCTAATTTGCTTCACTACAGTAATGATTTCACTATGTATATGAAAACATGTTGTACATTTGAATAAAGAAATCAAACAAGTGTTTTAAATACCTCAGTGATCCTCTTATGAACGAGAAGGCAGGGGGAGGGCGAAAAGGAAGAGGGAGGAGAAGGAGGGAAAAAAAGGCAAGTGGATCAGTAAAACCCAAGAACTGATATTTTAAATAAGAATTCTATGCCTCCGTTAAATTATTAGCCCACAGCAAGAATCATGTATCCATTTAATATCTGACAAAAGAAGCTGCTTCCATGCCTAAATTAATATCCATACTATTCACTTCCTTTAAATAAATCCTGCTTCTAATTAAATGCCACTTGAATAGATATGGCTGTCGTCCATGTTGAGCCTTTTAATTGGCAAAGGCAATTAAAAGAGAGACCAGTGGTTTGACCCACGCCTAACCTGGAAATGTTTCAAACTCCTGAAACTGCTCATATTATCAGCCTCTAGATATCAGAATCCAAATCTGCCACCCCTCTTTCCAAATTGATACTTTTCAAATGTTTAATCAAGTCACTTCATTATGTCAATAATGCCAAGCTCCCCCGAGAAGGTGTATGAAATAAATGGCAACCCAACTCAGGCTGCCTGGTTAGTCACACCCATCTGCAATGCACAAAGGAGAAAAAAATGCCAGGAAATCCTTTGGGTGTCTCAGGGGGAAAAAAAAAGCCCAACAACAATTCAAACCCAAGAATTTGGAAGCATGCAGAGCTAGCTAGGGTGATGAGGTTACAGGCTCTTGGAGTGTGAAGAGCCTTTTTCCTATGAGGCCTGGAGAGGTCACTGTGTGCTCAAAGTGCCACAGCTGTGGGCCGACCCAAGGCCGCCTAGCCTGGAATCACCTAGTTGCTCAAATTCTGCTCTGCCATTCTATGTGACCACAAGCAAGTCACTTGAGTCATGTTATACAGGCAGATGGTCACGGTGACCCAGTGGGCCAACTTGTTCAAGAACGTAGACACTATGTAGGAAAGCACTCCATGAGGTATAAAGAGACCACAAAGGTACGAACTACTGATCTGACGTTCCAAGATTTCCATCAAAATATTGAACTCAAATTATCCTTTGCTTTTGTTCATCAACCTTTCCCTACACAAAATCCTCATTCTACTTTAAAAAAAAAAAAGTAAATATTCCTTCTCATCTTTATCAAAGGCTCCCAAGTCTTTTGTCCTAAGTGTCAAGGATCCTGCAATTATCGTAAGGTGAAAAATTGTGTGCCAGTGCTGTAGTGTAGTGGGCTAAGCCTCCGCCTGTGGCACTGGCATCCCATATAGGCGCCAGTTTGTGTCCTGGCTGCTCCTCTTCCAATCTAGCTCTGGCTGCTCCTCTTCTGATCCAGCTCCCTGCTGATGGCCTGAGTAGAAGATGGCCCAAGTGCTTGGGCCCCTGCAATCCATGTGGGAAACCAGGAAGAAGCTCCAGGCTCCTGGCTTCGGATTGGCCCAGCTCCAGCCATTGTGGCCATTTGAGGAGTGAACAAGTGAATGGAAGACCTTTCTCTCTCTTTCCCTCTCTCTGTCTATAACTCTACCTCTCAAATAAATAAATAAATCTTTAAAAAAAAGATGAAAAAAACGTACAGATCAACAAAATATGTAGCTTAAGGTGCCGAGAGGCACCTAATGGGCCGGGCAGAGGATATGTTGTGCAATTCGTTAGACCAGAGTTCAGATCCTGACTTAAACCTCTCAATGATAGGAAAACCTGACCAATTTATTTAATTCCTAAAATAATTTCACCATTTGTATATTAAAAAGGAAATGATAGGAGCTGGTGCCATGGTGCAGCGGGTAAAACCACCACCTGCAGTGCTGGCATCCCATATGGGCACCGGTTCGAGTCCCGGCTGCTCCACTTCCAATCCAGCTCTCTGCTATGGCCTGGGAAAGCAGCAGGAGATGGACCAAGTCCTTGGGTCCCCACACCCACATGGGAGACCTGGAAGAAGCTCTTGGCTTCCAGCTTCTATCGGCCCAGCTCAGGCCACTGTGGCCATTGGGGAGTGACCCAGTGGATGGAAGACCTCTCTCTCTCTCTCCCTCTCTCTCTCTCTCTCTGCCTCTGTCTCTCTGTAACATGCCTTTCAAATCATAAATAAATAAATCTTTTTTTAAAAAGGGGGGATGATAATACCTAACAAAGTAAACTAAAAAGAAATACTGGGTTGTCATCTTTTTGTTATTGCATGCTTTAATCAGGTAAGCCCAAGTTACTCCAATGGGGTATAAAAATAAGTGTTTACTTACTGCAACCTGCTTCATCTGAATGGTCACCACAGTCATCAACATTATCACACACATAGTGCTGTGAAATGCAATGTCCACTGCTACATTTAAATTCATCTTGTGTACAAGGTCTAGGCGTTGGTGGTCTACCTGTAATTTAAGAACAAGTTAGAGTCAAATCATTTTCCGTCTGTGAAACAAGATGCTTCCCTGTGTGGCAGAGAGAGGTATTGCTCGCCAAATGAACACAGTCTTCCCGAGGTTTCTCAGACTCCCTTGCAGCTAGGTTGCAACCATGTGACTAGTACTAACCAAAGAGCTGAGGGGTAAGTGATCTATGTCTCTTGGAAGCCCATGTGACTCCTCTGTGTCTTCTCTGCTGCTACAGCAGGATTGAAAGCCACATGTCAGGTGGCACAGCTACAAGATGGAAGATGGCTATGCAACCCATACTGGCTTTTCAATGAAGAAGAAACAAATCTTTGTTTTATTATACCACTGAGACTTTGGGATTTGTTGGTGGCAGCAACTAGTATCAACTAGTATTATCCTTAATAATATAGAGTGATGAGAAAAGTAGGGTGCTTCTATAACAAAATCCTAAACTCTATGGCATTGGCTAAACAGCCAGGAAGCAGGCAATGAGGAAACTAACACTGGAAGCAGAAAAGATGGAGACCCATGCTATACAATAGCATAAAATAGGAAGGTTTGTTGAACTTCTCAACCTGCAAAAAGAGGTTAGAAAACAGAATGCTAGGGACCAACATTGTGGCATAGCAGGTTAAGCCGCCACCTACAAAACCAGTATCCTATAGGGGCACCAATTTGAATCCCAGTTGCTCCACTACTGATCCAGTACCCTGCTAAAGAGCCTGGGAAAGCAGTGGAAGATGACCCAAGTGGTTGGGCTCCTGTGACCCACATGGGAAGCCCAAATGGAGTTCCAGGCACTTGGCTTCAATCTGGACTAGTCTTTGCAATTGCAGATGGACGATTCTTTTCTCTTCTCTTCTCTTCTCTTCTCTTCTCTTCTCTTCTCTTCTCTTCTCTTCTCTTCTCTTCTCTTCTCTCTCTCTCTCTCTCTCTCTCTCTCCCCTTTTCTCTGCCTTTCCTTCTCTGTAACTCTGCTTTCAAATAAATAAATTTTTATTTTAAAAAAAGGGAAAATAGAATGTTAATGATGTGCATTGGCTGCCATCACCTGAGTTTGGCCAGGTAGTGCTAAAAAAGAGAGAAGCCAAAAGAAGAACTGGTTTATTCAAAAGCAGAAATGAAAGAAAATAAAGTCCAGAAATGTGCAGTGCAGAAAAACCAATCACTTCTGGGTCCCAAACAGCAGAAGTCTAAACTTCAAAAGGCTTTGAGACACAAAGATCCGGAAACACCACTGTTGCACAAAATGATGCCCTGCTACTTTTCTGGACAGCCTGAAACTGACAATCAGTGGAGAGAGATGTGAAGGATAGAGACAGAGCAAGCAAATGAAGCAGGTTCAAGAGCTATGTCCCCAAACGAACACTGGGTCAGGGTTCCTAACTTTTAGAACTGTCTGGAAGCTCCTAGATCACAAGTGGCTAGGTTCTGAGGGATCTGCCAAACACATGACACTTCAAGGCTCTTGGGCCCTCCACCTCCTACAAGCAGGAAGTGGGCTAAGAAGGCTGTGCAGCCCCTAGGGAGGTGCAGTTCCCTGTTCTCTCTCTATCTGAAGAAGAAAACAGGCCCAGGTCCCTCTGGGACAGGAACTGTACATGAACATTTTAAGGCCACATCAACACAAGGAAAGTAAAATGGAAAAACAGGCATTTATCTAAATTTTCCAAACTAATGTAATTTTTGACCAAAAAAGGTATTATAAATTAGGAATAATGTTTCTCAGTGACTTTTTTCTAGGGAAATTAAACTGCTCAAAAGTTAATCCACTCTTCCTTCCAATGGATAGATTTTAAACATACTCCAAATTCAGATATTTCACTACTTAAAATATTAAATTCAACCATTTGAAATTTCTATCTTAAATCCATCCATCATTTTTTGTCTTCTGGAAAATGAATGTTCACTTTCAGTGAGGATACTGGATAAGCACTGTTAACACCTGTACTGTCTTACTATGGTAATCTCTTTGGCTGGGCATTGAGAAGGAATATTCATTCACATGTCTAAATTAGCAATTAGCCATTCTAGGCTGAAGTGTGGCCAAATCTCACCTTTGAAAGCAACTGCCTTAACAATTTGAAAGTGTGATTCAACCAGTACTTAGTGTTTATATTCATCTCCTTACGAGAACAGAATGGGGAAACATAGTAAATGCTTAACCAAAGACTGAAGAAAGAGATTTGCCAATATCTGGCTCAAGCGAGATGGGAAGTGGGCAGAGTTGCATCTGAGTAATGCATGTGACTGTATGGTGTTATACACAACTAAACCAGCGGAGAGCAGCAAACAGAGGCACAACTTCAACCTCTACAGAAAAACCTGAAACTGTTTGCAGACTGTAGACAACTGGGGGCCCTGATTTTTTCCCTCCACCCTCCAGGCTTTTACTTACAGTGTTCCTCTTTCTCATCAGTCCCATCTCCACAGTCATCCACACCATTGCACTGCCGATGACTGTATATACAGCGGCTGTTGTCACACCGGAAACGGTGTGGTGGATCACAGGGAACACCCACTGTAAGGTGAGTTAGAAAAACGAAATTGAGAGTTTAGACTATAACAGAAGTGTCAGTGTCTAAGACCTCCATGCTGGCACCAGGCCTGCTTCATTTGTCCATTCACTCACTCAAATGACAAATATCTCTTGAGTATCTAGTGCACAGACAAGATCCTGTGCGGGGTACTAGACACAAGGAACAAGAAAGACACAGAGCTTGTCCTCAGGGAACTTCATTCTAGCAGTGAATCAGACTTTACAAACTTTTACTTCAATTACTGTGAAACACATACTTGGGGCTCTGCTACCCACCAGAGGGAGGATATATCAGAAGAGGCTCCACATGAGAAGTTTTGGAGTCAGGGAGGAGCTTGGCAGGTTTGGGGACCTCCAGAAAGTCCTCTGTGCCTGGAGCACAGAGTGCGGAACACAGCGGTGGCCATGGGGCTGGCCAGGCCTGCAGGAGGGTCCATGGGCTTGCATTCCAACAGACCGGAGGCTGTGGTTTAGTCCTCTGACCACAGCTGCCATTGAGCATGAAGGTTTCACTGAGGTTTTACACTGTTAGGACTTTCCTTCCAGAATTCCCTCGCCTCTTACATTGAAAGTAGATATTTCACAGTCCAAGCCAGACCCACTTTGTTGTCCAGAGTAAGGCCTCTTGTCTCACTGTTTATAGAGCTGTGAAGAACCCAGGGGTGGTACCCAGGTCCTTCACTTGTGCAGTACAAGGGACATGGTCTTCCATGTATGCACCAGGAATTCAATGACCTCCACATATTTCTTTCACACGGAGGGTTTGGGCAGATTGATTGTCTTTCTGCCTTTGCACTACATACAGGGGCCAAGAAGGAAGATTTGGAATGAGGCTAGCTGGGGAGAAAACATCTTTAAGGGTTGGTGCTTGGAGGTATCACTGTAAAAGGCAAGTGCAACATTGCAAAATAGTGTTGGTCATTTTAAAAAATGCAGCTGTGTTGCTGTCTCTCCAAAGTTAAATTTCACTAGCTATGGGCAGTTTATACTACAGAGAGAAGTGACTCAGTATGTACCTCTTTTATGAAAGTCAGGCATGATTAAGATTTTTTTTCTTTTAATATTCATCAAGATGAAAACAAAATTTTAAAAAATGACTAGTTCCTATCAAGTAAGAGATGGTAATAAAAGTACTGGAACACCACTATGAAAATATAATGTAATATAAATTATAAAATATGAGTAAATATAATTAACAATCTCTGGGAGGGAAGCAGGCCATTGGACTAAAACTGAGTAGTGAGGAAACCAGGGAAGGGAAGGGAAGGGAAGAAGTGAGGGGAAGGTCAGAGGCAAACTGCAGTTAAGACTGGGGAGCTGATGAGGACTTCCAGCAAGAATGCTGCTCCTAGGGTCCCTACTCCTCTGATGGGGGTTTTCATTTACAGAAAGTCCTTAAATTTTAGTTTGCATCACAATCAGCTGAAGGCTTGCCTAGATTGCCGGGGCCCTACCCTCAGACATTCAGTTTGTGTAGATATGCGGTGGGACCCATGAACTTGCATTTCCGACATGCTTCCCAGTGACACTGGCATTTCTAGTCCAGGGAAGACACTTTGAGCACTGTTACCATGGCAAGTCTCCAGTGACTCAAAGCATAGGGCAAAATAACTGAAACAAATTCTATTTTCATTCGCTTTGTTAAAATCAAGTGCTTGCCATGATGGGATTAAATTAAAAAGCTAAGGGGCCCTTTAAAATGCATATGCACAGGCCCCATCCTTGGAGATTCTGCTTTTTGGGTCTAAACTCCGAGTGAGGCCAGGGCACGTGACACTGAAACACCTCTCTCCTATCAATTCTGCCACGTACCTGAATTGAGGTTCACTGATTTAAGAAATATACATCATACAACAAGAGAAAACTAAATGGCCTTGTACTATGATGTTGAAGGGAAGTGTAAAGGGCCAAGTGAGTCATAAAATTTCCTAAAAATGTCCCCGGTAGCAAATACGGATTTGAAGAGGTAACATCAAGGAGTACCCCCTCATATTTCAACCACAACAGACCTGCCTGGTATGCACACTAGGTTTACAAGTGAGATTTCTTTTGAAGAAATTGTTTTTTAAGGGCATACAATGCTTTAAAAAATAGATGTTGGTTCGACTTTCTCAGACAGAAAATTGAAGCAGGAGAGTCAAGAGAAATCACGCGAGGGTTTATCACTTGTGTTGTTCTCACAAACTGCACCGCTGTCCTCCAGGATCCCACCCTACATAAGAGAAACCCCAAGGTGCTGCCAGACAACACCACTCCCATTCACCCCACTCTTTTCCCTCTTACAGCACAGATGAAGTTCTTCATCAGAGCCATCGCCACAGTCGTTATCACCATCACATTTCCAAAGTGACTGGATGCAAACGTGGTTTTTACATTCAAACATAGTAGCTGGGCAGTATGTACCATTGGGAAAGCGAGTGGCTGTTGAGAGGGAGGAGACATATTGGAATTATTAAACAAATTTACTCGTTTTGGAAAGCTATCCCACTGCTTCTCCTTTATCTCTTGACACCAAAGCTGCTCTTCCTTATTTACCCACTGAAGCTGTTCTTCCTTGTTCATCTAGAGGTATTACTGCCTTACCCTGTCTAGGATTCTGATGGAATGTGTCTGGACAATTGTCCAAGCCCAGTTTTCAACAACATGGGTAGCGCTGGACTTTGTCTCTACTGGCCAAGTCTGGCTTGACCCATAATACACTTACAAGGTCTATGAAACCAGGTGTTAAGGTGTGACAACCACACTAGCAACTACTTACTATGGACAGTCACCAGTAATGAATATTTATATACTAATTCATAAAGAGTGAAATGTGAGCAATCATATTGGTTTTATATTTTTTATATTTTATATGCCAACACGTAACTCAGAAAATTTAATGCTGTCTATTCAATCTGTTCAAATACCCAACCCAAGTTCTAATACTAGTTCATTCATTGCTTGAATAGTCTTTTTGGCCTGAAATTTTTTTTTATCCAATTAATGATTTGTATAGCTGCTAATAATACAAGATAAATAGTCTACCAGTTGAGGCTACTTAATAATTCTCTATTTAAAATATTATTAATGAAATGCACTTGACTTGAAATGGAAATAATGGATATGATGACTCAGACTCCAGGTGAATTGATAATTATCAATGAATGCTGAATAGAACATGTATATGGCCTTTTAGTCAAAGAAGTGGTAGCTGACAGATAAGCAGGACCACAGGTGTCCAGGGACTTACGACAACTAGCTTCATCAGAGGCATCCAAACAGTCGGCTCTTCCATCACATTTTATATGGTTGGGCACACAGTGTCCGCTGGTACACTGAAAATAGTCAGGATGGCAGGTCCTCATGTCTGAAGAGAGAGGATTGGCACGCCCAGGAGGCCTTGTCATTTGTAGGCAGGTGTTGGTACATGGAGTGTGGTGAGTACTCTCCTACATTCTTAACCACACGTCCAGACTGGCTCAAAGGAAATGAATAAACTGTCCAAACTCACTTTTTCCACTTAACATATGCAGGTAGAAGGACTTATCTCTCCTCTATTAAATGACCACTAGCTCTTAAAGATTTTCAGCAGAAACTCAAATTCTCCAATTTTTATAGGCGTCCTGACTTTCCTCAGTTAACAATCAATAAAGAGCTATAAAAGTTACGTGGGGTTCAGGATTCCTGCTCCAATGCTCTGACCATTACACTTTGCTCTGATCACAACTTTCTGTGAACATCAGAAAGATCAATGTTTTTGTTTACAAGGTCAAGGTTTGCTCCTAGGAAATGTTTGGGATTGTTTTTTAATTCCCTGCTATTTTCCCCTGTTATGATTGATCTAGGCTGCTACAATTTATGAATAAAGCATAGAAAATACAGAGCAGAAGATATGGTATTCTGCTAAGTTTTACACATGACATAAATTACACAAAATTCAGTTTACTCTAAAAAGTCTAATAAATACGAATTTGAAGTTACCATGCAGTCATAGTACAAGAGTCTATGGAACCCTCCCCAAAATGATTTTGACAATTACCACAGTCCCGCTCGTCTGAGTTGTCCCCACAGTCATTGTCTTGGTCACAGATCCACAGAGAAGGAATGCATTGTTGATTGGCACATCGAAACTCACTCTCTGTGCACTCCCGGGGGACTGAAAAGAAAGCCATGTGGCCATTAGTGTGCACCAGGAATCAAACACAGGAACCAGACTTGTTAACTGGTCAAGGCACCCTCGATGCCCAATATCCTCCTGCATCCCACATTCCTCTAAAACTCTTCCTCTAAAACTAGACCCGCTACTTCAATTTTAAGTCTATAAAAAATGGCTTTTATAAGAGGTTTATCCAAAGATATTTTTTATCACAGAGTTTGATTTTCTTCTTTTTATATTTGATTTTTTAAATTTTTAGTAATATAAAGAGAACAGATTTCATATATTCCATAGGTATAATTCTAAGATAACAATATTTCCTCCCCACCTTTCCTGTTCCCCCCAACTTCCCTCCTTCCTTCCTATTTTTTCTTTAATTTTTGCAGAAACATAATTTCAATCCACCCTATAATCAAAGGCTTAAAATATCTGATTTCATGAAACTCTAGATGATCTCTTTTTTTTAAAGGTTTATTTAGTTATTTGAAAGGCAGAGTTACAGAGAGGCAGAGAGAGAGAGGTCTTCTATCCGCTGGTTCACTCCCCAGACGGCAGGGGCCCAAGGACTTGGGCTACCTTCTACTGCTTTCCCAGGCCATTGCAGAGAGCTGGATTGGAAGTGGAGCAGCCAAGACTCAAATCGGCACCCATATGGGATGCCGGCACTGTGAGAGGAGAATTTGCCCACTATGCCACAGCACCGGCCCCTAGATGATCTCTTCAAAGATTCAACATGTGTTCTTTTTAGTAAACAGTAAAATGCCTCTTGGAATGCCCCATTGTTTAAGAGGTTTGTAATTGGTTAATATTTGCAGCTGTAACCAGTATTCTAAGTATTTCAATTACCTGCCATGAACAGTATTATTTCTCACTTCTAAAAGGTAGTGAAAATTAGAGTGTATTTCATATTAGCCAATTTGGAATCGACATATATCACTGCTATATACTCAGGATGGGGCTTCATGAAAGCTGTTTTCAAAGCATGCCCAATTATTCAGGACTGGCCCTCGAGTTTGGTGTGAGTCAGACCTTTGGCATCCTTTCCTTAAACTCTGTCCAGTTCCTAGTAGCCAGTACCTTCAACTGAGATGGAAGAACTAAAACCTGACCTGTCACTTGAACAACAGGCATCCTGAAATAGTCAGCTGTTCCAGGAAGGAAAACAATCCAAACTCAAGTTCTCCCTCTTCTATTAAGATCATTTGGTGGAAAGAACCTAAGGAACAAGATCTTTAGGTTAACGCCTTTCCTTCCTCTACTTCTCTTGGAACAGATTTTCTCTCTCTATTCTATTTATCTGATTGTATTTACACTTGCTCATAGATCATCTCCAGTTCTTTGGGGAAAAGAAGTTGGGTGGAAATAAGTTGTCAGAAACAAGCAAACAAAAATTCCTAAATATCTTCCTCTTCCCAAAGCTTGATTATAAACATCTCAGAAGATGTTGGACCTTTGTTCAAAGAGAACGTGGAACTGAATCACCCAGCAGACATAGATATGAGAGAGCTGTTGTCCTAGCCTTTGAGGATGAATGCAGCGAACAACTGAATGAAGAAGAGAGTGATCCTCACAGGGCGGCACATAGGCTCGCAGAACCAGAAGCACTCACCACAGTTCTCCTCATCCGAGTTATCCCCACAGTCATTGTGCTCATCACATTTCCAGCGAAGAGGGATGCAGTGGTGATTTTTACATCGGAATTCTCCCAAAGGATTACATGTCCTGTCCTCTGCAAGGCACAGTCATTGCAAAGAGTCCATAAACCAGTGGTCAAGAAATGCACAAAGTAGAATATGTCACCACACTCTGGAAGCTCTCAGAGAGAGGAATGCCAGCAACACTTGTTGTCAATATCCCTTGTTTGGCTTAACTGAAACCTATTCCATGGCTCAAAACTAGGTCCATTCCCTTTTGTATGAATTGTTCAAAAAATGAATAGGTATCTGGTTATAATCTGCAACAAAGGTCTGATAAGGGAGGTTAAAAGGATGCCACAAGCAAACTAAAGAACATTCCCATCATCACGTTGTCATTAGTCAATTAGACTCAATATTAGTAAAACAACTCAGTATCTTCTTTTCTACTCTTCCAATTAAACCAAGCACACATTCATAGACACACTGGTTTCTAGTTAGAGTATATGCCTAATCTTGAAAATTCCCATTAATACAGTTGGCCCTTGGTCCATACATTCTTCCCATGTTGCCATAGTGGCTACAGCTATCCAATGGATGAAATGGAAAGTCAGAAATAAATTAGAATATGAAACAAACAATATTCTGACTTGAAAATATACATTTTGGTGATAGATGTCAATTCTTTTCTCTATTCTTCTTTCACCCAATCTGTAAGATTAGGCAAGCCACTTAAATTTGTCAAGTATGAATAAGGATTCTACATTTGGGAGAAATGACTCAAGTCCCTAAAATCTCAAGTATGTCTTTCCCAATTATAACATCTTTTGGGATGGAGTGTCATTTAAGATGATATAAATGAACTTCCCCCCACAGCCCTGTACTATGGTGGAATGAGAAGGCCATGCCAAGATGGCCACTGATAACAGGGCCTGCCTGGCAACAGGCTGTGATTGGATGGCTTCAGAAACTGCCTGGCAACAGGCTGTGATTGGTTAGGGCATAAACTGCCCCTTGACCAGATTGGCTGCCTTGGCTATATAAGCTGCTATACCAACTGAAATAAATGAGTCTGCAGGCTGCTTGCATCTGGCCTACTTTCACCCGGCTCCTGGAGTCTGTGTGGTGACTCCGTGCCTCCTGCCCCCACCAAGCTCCTCTTCTCAGAATGAATCCACCACAACACTGTACATGCTATAAAAAGGTAACATGTTATTATAGCAACCAACAACTTACCCTTTAAAAGGTTAAAAAAGGAAAGATGACATAGGAAATGCACACTCATCTCTTTTACAATAAATGTACTGGGCACTTAGATTTGTCCATCCCCCATCCCCAACCCCTCTTACCGCAGCCTTGTTCATCACTGTTGTCCCTGCAGTCATCGACACCATTGCACACAGCCCACCGTGGGATGCAGCGGTAGTTGGTTTTACAGCTGAATTCCGTATGGTTGTCACAGTTATGTGCGGATGTCACTGGAAAGGCAAGAGGCAGCAAAGTCAGAACTGAAGTCTCAGTCCTGTGGGGAAAGGGTGCCCGAAGGCACCTTTCTGCTGTCACACTGGAGACGTGGTGCTGATGGGTAACAAGTATCAGGAAGAAATTTTGCCTGGCTCATACTGAAGTCAGTAAGCTGGCAGGTAACAATAACTGATTGCCAACAAAACCAATGCTGGCAACTCATTTATAATGAGCAGAAAATCGGTCCTAAGTCTCCTCACTATCTCAGTGCCACTCATTTGTTTTGCAGTGTAACTTTTGCAGGAGGCAGGTGTGGGTTAGAAAACCTGACTTGCAGTGTTAGCTCTGCTACTAAATGGGAACGTGACCATATATAATAGCCTAACTTTTCTTTACCTATAAAACAGGAATTGGTTAATACTCACGTTCCCTTGCTCCCAGTGTTTCTCTGATGCTCAAATGAGAAAGTGCTGGATACACAAAATATAAGCTCTTATGACTATATCCTGGATAAGCAACTAGAGGAAGTACCACCCAGTTCAGAAACACAGTCTGACTCAACTTGTAAGCAATACAGCTATCTACTGACTTGCCGTGCCAGAGGTCACAGTGCGAGCTGAGTGGGAGCATCTCATGTGGCTGAAGAAGGGGGTTCCATGTCTCTGCAAAGCCACACAGAGGTTCTCCTTGTTCCCCTGCTCTGGCCATGCTTTACCCCACCCCAGGAACTCACGGCATTCCGGGATTGGCTCATCTGAATGGTCTCCACAGTCATTATCTACATCACACTTCCACGACTGAGGGATGCAGCGGCCATTGTCACACTTAAACTGGCCTGGCCGGCAGGTCCTGCTGGCACAGTGGGAGCTCTCTTCGTCTGAGTTGTCCCCACAGTCGTTCACTGTGTCACACTGCCAGGCTTCCGGGATGCAACGCTTGTTGGCACACTGCCACTCATTGGACTCACACCGGTGGTTATCTATAAGCAGGAGCATTTGGTTGTCAGCTTAGAAGGCACCAAGGATTTAAATCTTAATGTACTAATTATCAACCAGTGCTACTACATGGGCAGTTGTTTCTTTTACCATCACTGCCTCCAAAATTCTTAAATGTCTTTTTCTTGCATGTAGAATGAAGGGATAAGGACTAGATGCCCTGCTGTGCTAAGTGCACTCTCCCCCATCCCTATTCCCTTTCTAGACAATGGTCTTCAAATGATTTGTGTTGCTATTGTTGACTTGTCACTTTAAGGTTGGAGGATTTTTTTTTCCTTTTTCAATGGAAACACAAATGTTACAAGTGAGAGTCCTTTTTTGAAATCAGGGTGAAAAACAGTCATTTCATCTTTATTGTTAGCTCTCAAGGAGGATTATATCCTAGCACATGGTGAACAACCACCAATTTAGACAACTTATTATCTGCCTCAAGATTTCTTTAAAAAAAAAAAAACCTGTAAAAATAGATACAAGAGGGGCCTTGAGTTTTCTTACAAGGCTTGGAACTGGTTTTGCTTTTGGCATTGAGGAAATCCCCAGAGAAACATGACTATACACAGTCAACTATAGAGGTAGGCAAAAAAAAAAAATTGTAAAAAGGCAGAAAGAAACTCAACAAACCACAGAGGGCATGTTCTTCATCAGACCCATCGGGACAATCCTGGCGAGCATTGCACAAGGTCCGTGAGCTAGTGCAGTTGCCATCCTTGCACTGGAACTGTCCAAGCCGGCAGTAGCGCTGAGGGCACAGGGCCGATTCATCAGAGCCATCAGAACAGTCTCTCTGTCCATCACATTTCCACCAAATGGGAATACACCTGCTCAGAGAAAACACCACACTTCACTAGCAAGGTCTCAGGGGCCAGAGGAGAGGGCAAGGGCTGCCTGGGGAGAAGAAATCACACTGAATCCCAAGTAACAAAGTGCATGAGTTCTCCTGTGGACCTAGGAAAGGATTAAAGTTCAGTTACAGTGCCACAATTCCAGAGGAAACATAACTCGAAGAGATGGGGATGGTTTGCTGAGAACCAAATACACACTGAAATGTGCTCTGGGTATGATGATTAAATTCTTTTCACAACAAACAATTGACTGGGTGCTTGGAGCCATGATTTTAGAAGCAGTGATTGGTTGAGGCTGACTTAGAAGACCACTGGGTGCTTGGAGCCATGATTTTAGAAGCAGTGATTGGTTGAGGCTGACTTAGAAGACCTTTAGGTACTGGTTGGGAAGTCGAAGCACACTAACAGGTGTTGAGTGCCTACATCAATGATAAGTATACTGATAGAGTCTTAATCTCAGATATTTTATTTAATCACCAAAATAATCAGTTATGATATCTTAAACTCTGATTTGCATGAACAAATCTATCCACATCGCTATCTGACTCAGTTCCCCTATCCATCAATGTCCTGTGGCCACTGTCAGGAAAATAATCTGTGGCTATGTTTCATAGCAAGAACAATCGATAATAAACAGATTTGAATGTGTAACTCTATATCCTCTGGCACAGGATCTAAGGAGCTAGACCTGTATGGGTGTGGAGAACACAGTGAAATTCTATCACCCTGAGGGCTATGTTTCAGTTTACCCTTACATACACTTTGGCCCTAATGCTCTGGACATGCACTAGAAATAAGAAATATATAGTCTGCTCTCCTCTCTACAACATAAAAACCCACATACAATTTGGTTAACAAATTCCTTCTATTCAAGTAAGGAATCTTCTGAAGTTGGAGGCTGAGAGCCTTGGTATGGTCCACATGGACCAAATCTTTGTTCATTAAAAAACTTCTGGGCTGGTGCTGTGGTGCACTAGATTAATCCTCCACTTGTAGCGCCGGCATCCTATATGGACACTGGTTCTAGTCCTGGTTGCTCCTCTTCCAGTCCAGCTCTCTGCTGTGGCCCGGGAGTGCAGTGGAGGATGGCCCAAGTGCTTGGGCCCTGCACCTGCATGGGAGACCAGGAGGAAGCACCTGGCTCCTGGTTTTGGATCAGTGCAGCTCTAGCCGTTGCGGCCACTTGGAGTGTAAACCAACAGAAGGAAGACCTCTCCCCCCTGCCTCCTTTTTTTTTTTTTTTTTTTTGACAGGCAGAGTGGACAGTGAGAGAGAGAGAGACAGAGAGAAAGGTCTTCCTTTGCCATTGGTTCACCCTCCAATGGCCGCCGCGACTGGAGCGCTGCGGCCGGCGCACCGCGCTGATCTGAAGGCAGGACCAGGTACTTATCCTGGTCTCCCATGGGGTGGCAGGGCCCCAGTACTTGGGCCATCCTCCACTGTACTCCCTGGCCACAGCAGAGAGCTGGCCTGGAAGAGGGGCAACCGGGACAGAATCCGGCACCCCGACCGGGACTAGAACCTGGTGTGCCGGCGCCGCAAGGCAGAGGATTAGCCTAGTGAGCCGCGGTGCCGCGCCCCCCTCCCCCCGGCCTCTTAATCTCTCACTGTCTACAACTCTGCCTGTCAAATAAATAAAATAAAATCTTTAAAAAAGAAAAGAAAAGAAAAGAAAAGAAAAGAAAAGAGAAGAGAAGAGAAGAGAAGAGAAGAGAAGAGAAGAGAAGAGAAGAGAAGAGAAGAGAAGAGAAAAGAAAAGAAAAGAAAAGAAAAGAAAAGAAAAGAAAAGAAAAGAAAAGAAAAGAAAAGAAAAGAAAAGAAAAGAAAAGAAAAAGAAAACTTCTGGGGCCGGTGCTGTGATGTAGCAGATTAAGTGATTGCCTGCAATGCTGGCACCCCTTTGAGTGACAGTTCAAGTCCAATCTGCTCCACTTTGGATCCAGTACCCTGCTAATGCTCCTGGGAAGGCAGCAAAAGACAGCCCAAGTCCTTGGGCCCCTGCACCGATGTGGGAGATCCAGATGAAGCTCCTGGCTCCTGGCTTTAGCCTTGCCCAGCCACAGCCATTATGGCCATGTGGGGAGTGGACCTGTGGATGGAAGATCCTTCTCTTTCTCTATCTCTTTCTCTGCACCTCTGCCTTTCAAATAAATAAATTTAAAAAATCTTAAAAAAAGAAAACATCTATCCCCTGAAGCCTTGAAGTTCCATGTGTGCTCAAAGGATGGACAGGCACTGGAGAGAAAGGAAAGAGAGCCTTACTTTTCATTGTTAGCACACAGGAATTGGGTGCTGGAGCACATGGGCAGGCAGCGTGTGGTGCCGCCTGTGTGAAGGGTCTGGAAGTCGTCTGGACACTCGCAGGTGAATCCTTTTCCTCCTGCTTTGATGAGGCAGAGATGAGAACAGCCACCATTGTTGATGCCACAAGGATTGTTCACTAGTGTAAAGAAAAAAAAGTGCATTTCTTCACAAAGAGTATGAAGCATATAACACTCACTACTCATCTTGATTAACTCACCATTTCTTAGAGATGAAGAAAAATACCCTGTTTTATGTTTTTTCCAAAAGTTCATAAATAGGACATATAGTTAGACAAGCCACAACCCTTTGCTTTGAGAAAGCTTATTTGTATACTACCAGAAGTGAGGCTCTTACTGGTGTTGGGTTTCTTCTTCTATTTCTAAAAAAAAAATTATTTTCATTGACACTCAGTAATTGTTCATATTTAAGTGGTGTCCAGAATCAAAGTCAAAATATTAATTTCCAAGGGCCAGCATTGTGACACCGCAGGTTCAGTCATCACCTGCAATGCCAGCATCCCATGAGTGCCAGTTCCAGTCCCAGTTGCTCTACTTCTGATCCAGCTCCCTGTAATGCACCTACGGAAGCAGCAGAGAATGGCCCAAATACTTGCACCCCTGCCACCCACTTGGAAGACCATCGTGGCCATTTGGGGAGTGAACCAGTGGATGGAAGATTCTCTCTCTCCCTCTCTTTCTGTAAGTCTTCCTTTCAAATAAATAAATACATATTTTTAAAAACTCAACTTCTAGGCCGGCGCTGCGGCTCACTAGGCTAATCCTCCGCCTTGCGGCACCGGCACACCAGGTTCTAGTCCCGGTCGGGGCGCCAGATTCTGTCCCGGTTGCCCCTCTTCCAGGCCAGCTCTCTGCTGTGGCCAGGGAGTGCAGTGGAGGATGGCCCAAGTACTGGGGCCCTGTACCCCATGGGAGACCAGGAGAAGTACCTGGCTCCTGCCATCGGATCAGCACCGTGCACCGGCCGCAGCGCGCTGGCTGCGGTGGCCATTGGAGGGTGAACCAACGGCAAAAGGAAGACCTTTCTCTCTGTCTCTCTCTCTCACTGTCCACTCTGCCTGTCAAAAAATAAATAAATAAATAAATAAATAAAAAACTCAACTTCTAGCAGATGCTCTATTCATTTCCTCATTCAAAGGACACAAGCAAGGCAAATCTGAGCAAGAACAGTGTGACTGGGTAAATGAAGCATTGTCATTATTAACTTTCTGGGTCACCACTTAGAGGTGAGATTGATTTCTAATGAAATAAAATGAAGAATATCAATTTCCAAAAGGAAATATTGAATATTTATTTTTTGAATTCTCATTTTCCCTTACTACTAAGTTTACAACAAAGCAGATCCAGAAAAAAAATGGCTGTCCCCAAAGTATATTTCAGATTTTGATAGGTTATTTCTTATTTTTAAAGACTTATTTTATTTATTTGAAAGGCAGAGCTACAGAGGGAGAGGGGGATGGAGAGGGAGAGGGAGAGGGAGTCTTCCATATGCTGGTTATCTCCCCAAATGGCCACAATGGCCAGGGCTGGGCCAGGCCGAAGCCAGGAGCCAAAAGCTTTCCCCTGGGGTCTCCCATGTTGAATGCAGGGGCCCAAGCAGTTGGGCCATCTTCTCTGTTTCCCATGTGCATTAGCAGGAAGCTGCATTGGACGTGGAACAGCCAGGACTCGAACTGGTGCCCATATGGGATGCCAGTGCTGCAGGCAATGGCTTAACTCACTATGCCACAGCTGGGCCCCTGCTATATCATTTCTAAAGCACAAAATGGCTTTAACTACATGAAAAACAAAAGTTCACAAGCAAATAAAAACAAATTCTCTAACTTGTGTGACATCAATATATATTGCTCTTGACATTGTCTTCAAGAAGACAAAAATAATATCTCTCATACTCTGCACCATGTCATATGTAAATAGACATTTAATAAATGTTTTATAATGATTGCAATGTTCTGTTAAGCCTTATTTTAAAGTAAGTCTATCTTAGTATTAAGGAATGATTCTTAATTTCCTAGGTATCATACCTGAATTATATATGAAGGAAGCCTTTATTTCTTTTCAAATGTCATTACTTAGGTATTTAAGGGCCAAAATGTCATGACATTTTAAACTCACTTAAAAATACTTCATTCCTCCCACCAAAATAAAATAAGTAAATATGGTAAAATAACTGGTAAATTTGATCAAAACCCAAAAACCGATTTATGTTTAAGACTATGGCAAAATTTTTTAAAAGAGTTGTAAGTAGCCTTTCCTGGAGTAGGACAATAATTCTAAAGATATTTCTTATACTCTCAGCGTGTTTTGAAGAAAGAATGAACAAGTAACAAAAACTGTTTGTAAATGTTGATATTTATGCCTAAAGAGCCCAGAATGACAGACACATAACCTAAGTGAACTCACTAATGGGCTGCCTGTACGGGTGATACACGTGGATGTCAAAGGGTCTGTGTGTTGTGTTCACCAGCATCATCCTATTTGATCCATCGTATTTGTTTCCCTTTTCAACCGTCCTCGTGTTCCAGTCCGTCCAATAAACAGTGTCTTCAAAAACCGTGATAGCAAAGGGATGAGGTAGCGTCCCATCATACACTGTGTGTCGATGGCGGCCCTCCAAATCAGAGTACCTGCAGTCACAGGAGCAAATGGTCACTGAGTGATAAAGATAGCTCTTCTCCAATACCTTTTGGGGTAAATGAATTAACAAATTAATAATGAAATCCTACCTACAGAGATAACTAAAATTCAGATTCTCACTAGAACTCCTAGTCTTTAATTAGAAGAAGAACTAATCTTGGAGGATTTATTTTGACTGAATAAGAGATAAAATGTTGAAAATGCAATGCTTAAAAAATAGGAATATCTACAGGATCTACACAAGCACTAATGCCTAACCACAGCTGCTCTCCTGCAGATGCAGGTGGAACAGCAGTTGTAGAGTTATAACCTCCTTATGTTGATGTTCTCCTTTAAGCACCCTTTTTGCTATCACGGGTGAAGAGTACTCTGGTTTCATAAATCACTGGATGAAATCAAGATAGCAACATAAAAGCTGGAATCCCACCTTCTCATGAACATTTGGGAGAGAAGCTGTTCTAGGGGACATCAGGCTGTTAGTAAAACTTGAGCATGAAGTTCACTACCATAGGAGAGGGATTACGAGGCTCATTTTCTGGAAGGGAAAGTACAAGGCCATAAACTCCAATCTGCATGACTTTAGAGCTCACTCTTTCCCTGCTGTACTATAAAACTCAGTGAACTGTATGTTAACAGCTTTAGCTACAAGTAACCTCAGGGCGTCTTCCAATAAACAGGTCAGTTACAACATGCATGGGATTAACACAAAGGAAACACACATTCTGGTGTTTGCAATAAACAGTCGCCCTGTTGTTTTATTCTTTTCAATATACGTACTCAATATAACCCAGGTGAGCATCTGCCCAGTACAAGTGATCATTGGTGTAATCAATGGTGATAGCATTGGGCCATTCTAACTTGGTAGAGATGATCACAGACTTATTGGTTCCATCCATGCCTACTCTTGCAATGTACGCACGGTGACCCCAGTCTGCCCAGTAGACATGCCTGTTGGAGCAAACAGAGGGGGTCAGTGCCTGAAGCAAAAAGAAGTCAGTAGCCAAAAGACATAACTTTTCTCCACTTCTAGAGAAATATAGTGTACATTCTCAGAGATTCTCAGAAAGGAAACAATATAAAAGAGAAGAAAGGAAATGATGTATAGGAAATGCTTAAGAATGAACATGATCAATTCACTGTGGCTTTCAGTGGTTATGACATGAAGGGTCCAGTAAAGAGGTGTTTTTATACCACAGTTTTCTTTGCATGCAGTAAAAACTTGTGACTTGAAATGTGATGTCATGGCAAAGAAAACAGAATAGCTGATGAATATCATTTTAACAAGCCGTGTTTCAACCCATTATACTAAACCATTTTCCAGGTAAGAAAAGCAGCAGACAAATCCCAGCAAGATATTGGCTTGAGATAGCTATGTGAACAGGCTTTTTGGTAACAAAGGTAGAGGCATGAAAGAAGAGCTCAAGAGTCCAGGGAGACAATACCCATATTGAGGGTGAAGCACAAGTCCTCTGGGATTTTCAAAGCAGAAGGTGCCATTGGCATCCACACAGTGCTGGGCCAGGGTGAGGCGGTATCGACCTTCGAGGTCAGAGACGAAGAGGCAATCCAGGTGGGCATCCACCCAATAGAGCTTTCTGAAACAGCCGAGAGTTACACGTACAGTTAGGTTGTGAAACAGTGTCTATTTAGCCACCTAATTTCCTATCCAGGCCACCTGAGAATCACACCGACAGCTGTGAGGAGGTACCTTTCCCTGGCAAATAAGGACAGGGGGTACAGGAAGCTGGCCTTGCTGTGATGAGGCAATGAGAGTGCAAGAGTGCGTGTGCTACAATCCCCTCTTTAAGGCAATGTTGCAAGGGCAAGTCCGGGGACACACCTCACACCAGCATTCCGGTTCTACTTTCTTCATGTATAAGATAGCCTTACAAGCAAAGCACAGATAACAGTGAAGCAGAAATGGATTCTAGTTTAAATGATGGAGTCAGGAAAACAGATTCATCTATCATTGAAGTTGTACAAATAAACTCCGAATTGCACTATCCTTAATATAAAGAGAAACTTCACCCATCCCTGGCCCTGTCAGACTAGGCTAAATGAGTTCACTTAAAAAGCTTTAGAAAAATATTAGAATTGGTTTAAAAACAAAAACTCCTACCTCAATGATATTCCAGGTCTAAACATATTGCTAATCAATAAAATCCACTTATTTGGTACAAGGCAGGCATTATTTTAAAAAAATATATATATTATACATATATGTATATATACATGAAAAAATTTCCCCTTTGTGTATATATACACATACACATATATGTATATATATACACATACAAAGGAGCTTATATATATATACACATATATATATGTATATATATGCATATATATGTGTATATATACACAAAGGGGAAATTTTTTCATGTATTCTGTAGATACAGTTTTAAGAACATAATGATACTTCCAATCCTAACCTCCCTCCTTCCCTCCAACTCTCCCTCTTCCTTCCTTTCTTATTTTTCTTTTAATTTTTTCAATGATATACTTTGAATTTAATTTATAATCACACCTAGGGCCCCTAACCTGGCATCAGGGAAACCTGGGCTTTGGGCATCTGTGCACCATTCAGAATTGAGACCAAAGTATAAATGTGTAAGTGTTGTTATACAGCAGGGCTTTCGCCAGTCTTAACTATTCATAACCTTCCAAAGGGTTCAATACCCCTAGAACTGGAAGGTCACTTAAGATTTGATAATCAGTTCCAACTGGAAACAGAATGATTTCCCTTCCAAAAAGCTTGAACGTCTCTTTCCAAGAGGTGAGCCTTGAGCCAACCAGGCTGGATGTCAGAATATTTAATTGTTAGCATTCTTGTAGGCTTGAGATTGAGGAAATGAGTGTATATAAATGCAAAGTCTTGCCAGGGTAAATCCTGACAAAGGAGGAGAATCCACAATCTTGGATTCCAATACTGCAGAGTTTAACTAGAACAATACTTTGGTGTAGAACATTAAGCTCCGTCTGCAGGGCCAGCATCCCATATGGGCACCAGTTCAAGTCCCAGATGCTCTACTTCCTATCCAGCTCTCCACTAATGTGCCTGGGAAAGAGGGAGAAGATGGCCCAAGTGCTTGGGCCTCTGCACCCATGTGGGAGACCTGGAGGAAGCTCCTAGATCCTGGCTCTGGCCTGGCCCATCCCTGGCTGTTACGGCCATTTTGAGAGTGAACCAGCAGATAGAAGATCTCTGTCTCACTCTCTCCTTCTCTCTCTGAATCCCTGCCTTTCAAATCTTTTTAAAAACTTGCTATTTATTAAATATGTGCTAAATGCCAGGTCCTACATCAAGACTTTTAAAAGCTTAGTATTATTTAAGTTTACAACAACCCTGGAAAGAGAGATTATTATTATCTCTGCTTTCCTGATGAGGCCATGAAATTGTATAATCAGTAAGTAGTAGAGCAAAAACTCAAACCTTAGCTGACTTGGCAACACCATCAGTCAACTTTCACTGTTGAACTTACTGTTTTCTAATTAATTTTTATTAATTCTACAAATACTGACCCCATGAACAGTCTTCCAAGAGAAGACAGTCCAGCTCTAATGATAAGAGGAGTAAACGCCAGCCCTGTCTTCCAACATGCAATGTTATGTCAAGTTTAAGGACCTTGGAAACATGTTAGTGCTGGCAGTGAACATTTTTATTGATATTAAGGGGAATTTTTTTCCTAATTTCAATGTAGTTGGTATCTCAGGAATGTACCCACCAACTTAAACGCAACTAGGCTCTATTCTTTGTTTCTGCTTTTAAGGAGCATTTAGCCTGGTTGCCCTCCTTCCCGGAGTTTTGAGAAAATACATTGGGTATTCTACTCTACTTTCACCCAGATTTTCTTGCTCCCTTTCTCAACAGTCCACCTGTATGTAGTTCTCTCTTCTGGACAAGTACATGCTCTCTGACGGACAGGAAAGTAGCCGAACCCCAGGGAGAAACATTCCACATTTTTGGGCAGAAGTAATGGGGGAAGGGCTGAATGACAGGAGCCTTGAGTCATTCAGCCTTCATTGCCCTGGACAAATGAGAGGGACAGCAGCAATACCATGTTTGCATTGTGTCCCTGCAAGCTGTTCCTTACTACATGTTCTGATGCACAGAAGGCGGATTCTACGTAAACTACTCTTACTCATTGTTTAGCAGTGCTTCATTCAGCATTCATCAAGCACTTACGGAGCATCTGCAGCAAGCCAGCTACTGCTCAGGGGAAAGCAGGGAGCAAACTCTCCCTCTCATTTCAGAATCTTTCCCTTTAAGATGGTCAAATAGGGGAAGGGGTGTAGAGAAGCCCTCTGGAGGTCTGGGCTGACAACAACAAGAATATTCGTTCATAGAGGAAGCGCCTGCAGCTTCATGTCTGTTCACCACAAAGCCAATCAGTTTTGATTTGATATTCAATGGAGAACAGTGGGTATCTGGCAAAGTTTCAGATAAAATACCAGTGGCCCGCTTTAAAGACCCTTAGTCTCTAAAAGGGCTCTCTTGAAATAAGAGTTTCAGGTTAGCCACTGTCTGTCTCACGACCAGCCTGCTTGGGAGTGGTTAGCATCATAAACCCCCTGTGGGCTCTGGGAGAGCAGGGGCTCCATCTGCCTTGTTTACCCTCTCATCCCTAGTGCCTGCCACCATACCTGGCAGGTAGGAGGTACTAGGGCAGCATTTTTAAACATCTCTATGCACTAATGAATGCATGAATCAATATTCCATAACATCATCTTCAGTTAACTGGATGCTATCCTTGTAATGTTTCCTCCCCATAATAAATTCTCAAGATCACTAGATCTTAGGTTCTGTAGCATCCCATTTGAATATTAGGTACAAAGAAGAAAAGAAGATAAGCAGAAGCATTAAATGAATCCACGTAGTCACCCCAAATGAAAATCAATTCTCTTTCGAGATGAAATTTTTTTTTACTTTTATAATTTTTCTGTTTAGTTTTGAACTTTGATAAACTGCTCATTGTTTTCTTACCTGGCAACCCAGTCGACAGCCAGACTTTCTGCAGCTGGTAGTTTGTGACTTATAATTACCTCTCTGTTTGTCTTATTCAGAAACATTCTCTCAATGACTTGCTTCTGGATATCAATCCAATACAGTCTCTTCTCTACACGGTCAAAATCCAGTGCTACAACATTGCCCAGTCCTTGCAAAATGAGGGAGTAAAGGTGGCCATCTGTAGTTAAGTTTCTCAGATAGTAACGGTTGCTAAAAATAAGATAGGGCTCGATGTCACTGTTCTGCCGGCAAGTCTTCCCATCTGGCTCTCGGATGTAGCCTGGGGCACACTTACAGATGTAGGAGCCAATTTCATTCTCACACTTCTGGCTACAGACATAGGGCATCTCCTTGCACTCATCAATGTCAACACAAGTCCGCTTGTCAGACATAAGCTTGTACCCAGGACGACAGGAACAATAGAAACTGGTTAGGGTGTCTGTGCAGTTGTGATCACAGCCACTGATTGAAGAGTCATGGCACTCGTTAATGCCTAGAGGTAAAAGAGGGTTATTAGGGAATGTAAAATATCAGCAACAGACCCACATCATGGCCCAGCGTCAAAGCTTCTACCAGACATGCCAATACATAGTGAATCATGTAAAAGCAGAAAGCCAATGGGGATTCCCAGAGACCATGGGTTATTCAAAAGTCACTATTTTTCAATTTCCAATGGGTTTAACACTAATCCAATTAACAGGCTTATATTGATTTTTAATTCAAGGCTTGTCAATCTTCTCTTAACTAATAGCTGTAAAAGTAAAACGCTGGAGTGGGTGTGGGGGCGGGGGTGGGTGGGAGTCTAGCATGCTGGTGAAGAACAGAGCTGCGCAGGCGCACACGTCTGCCTCTCGTGAGATGGCAGGAGCCTGGCCACACAAGGGGCACCACTGGCTTGGCTTGGTTTGAAGAGCGGATGTCTAGGAAGTCTGGAATAGACTTAATGAGACCAGTTGCTCTTCAAACTAAAAAATTTAATTTGAACCATATACTACTGAGGATTTATTTTCTACAGTTCAGGCAAAGCAAAATGAATTAAAGCCTAACGGAAATCTATCTGAATTAGGACTAAACATACAAAAGCTTCCTATTGTTTTTGTATTAATGTATAATATATATAAGACATGTTATTTTTCTTAACTTATCAGTTCTCAGCTGGTTTACTTATGGTAACTGGAGAGAGAAAGATTAAAATCTCCCCATTTGGGGGCTGGCGTTGTAGCATAGTCGGTTAAGTCACTGCCTACAGAGCTGGAATCCCAGATGGGTACTGGAGTATGTCCTGGCTGCTCCACTTTCAATCCAGTTTCCTGATAATGTGCCTGGGAAAGCAGTAGTAGAGGATGGCCCAAGTGCTTGGGCTCTTGCACCCATGTGGGAGACCTGGAAGAAGCTCCTGGCTCCTGGCTTCCCCCTGGCCCAGTCCTGGCCATTGCAGCCATTTGGGGGAGTGAACCAGCTGATGGAAGACTTTTCTCTCTCTGTTTCTTCCTCTCTTTATCTGTATTCTACCTTTCAAATAAATAAAATAAATGTTTAAAATAAAAAAACATTCAATCACTTGAGAACTGATGAAAATGAAGGGCAAGGTAAGGAGTCCCAGCAGAGCGATGCTTCAGACAACAAGTCATTCCAAGTGTTCAAAGAGAATAAACAGCTGGCGCTGCAGCTCACTAGGCTAATCCTCTGCCTTGCGGCGCCGGCACACCGGGTTCTAGTCCCTGTCGGGGCGCCAGATTCTGTCCCGGTTGCCCCTCTTCCAGGCCAGCTCTCTGCTGTGGCCAGGGAGTGCAGTGGAGGATGGCCCAAGTCCTTGGGCCCTGCACCCCATGGGAGACCAGGAGAAGTACCTGGCTCCTGCCATCGGATCAGCACGGTGCGCCGGCCGCAAGGCGCCGGCCGCAGCGGCCATTGGAGGGTGAACCAATGGCAAAGGAAGACCTTTCTCTCTGTCTCTCTCTCTCACTGTCCACTCTGCCTGTCAAAAATTAAAAAAAAAAAAAAGAGAGAATAAACAAGTTCTCGTCACTTTTGGGCCCCATTTTATGAAAATGTTGTTTAATTCACACACAATATTTGCAGATAGTTAAGTGATTGCTGAATATTTTTTCATCTTCTCTTCTCTCCGATGACTTCCTAACCAAAAAACTAGTCCAAAGTTGTTCGTGTACATATCTCCTATGCCAAGAAACCTTTGCTTTTTGATAGCAAGCAACGGTAACATTTTGGTTTTCTACTAAGAGGACAGATGGATAAGTGCTGATAAGTCATGAAGGACTGAGATTCAACCAAAGTCTCCCTATTTTCCTTTTTCCAGAGTCTCCCCTGTACTCACCACAGCCTTTCTCATCACTGTTGTCCATACAGTCATCTAGGTGGTTGCAGACTTTCACCATCTCAATGCAGTGCCCATTGTCACACTTGAATTGATGAGGGGGGCATGTGGCTTCCGGGGTGTGGCACATGTGCTCAAACTCATCACTTTGGTCTCCACAGTCATTTTGCCCATCACAGAGAAACATGTTATGGATACAGCGCCCATTCTGACAGGTGAACTCAAAGTCATGGCAGGTCGGGTATGAGCAGTCTCTCTCATCACTGTAGTCACCACAGTCATTGCGCCGGTCACACCTGTTTTATGAGACCCGATAAAACTCTGGGAGGGGTTGACAAGTCTCAACTATCACCCATTTGGGGCTTTAGTTTCTCCTTTATCTACCTGAATACCAACTAAACCATTTCAACAACGAGATTATCATTTCCCCTACTCCCTCATCCCCAGAGTCTTCAACTACCCCGTAAATCTCCAACTCTAGAAGAATCCCACATCTGGCACGTCATACAATTTCCCCAGGTGTTGGTTGCTATAATAAGACATGCAGATCTAGAACTATTAAAAATAATTGCGTTCATGTTTTTCTCTTGTTCATAAATTTAATAATAGTTAAATACAACTATTGTAATTTTGGTAGACATTCAATTCATTCATCAGATGAGACCTCGATGGGCAATGGTGATATCCTGCAAAGCCAAAAGACAGAAGTGCCCATACCCAAGTAAAAACGCATAGTTGTGAGTGCTATGCACTACAAAAGTTAAGATCATTGGAGCATCCTCCAAGAACACATATGTTCCCATGGAAATAATGTTTGCACTGGCAGTCCTGTGCCTTCCATCTTTTTTTTTTTTATTTGACAGGTAGAGTTATAGACAGTGAGAGAGACAGAGAGAAAGGTCTTCCTTCTGTTGGTTCACTCCCCAGATGGCCACCATGGCTGGCGCTGCACTATCCAAAGCTTTGGTAGGACAGCGGTAAGTCAAACATGATTAGATAACAAAGAGAGAGTTCAGAAAGCCCAGCAAGGTGCAGTGAGATAGACTAGACTGATCAAAATGAAGACCTGCTACAATTCTAGTCCCTTGATCCTATGCCTAGCTTTTCAGAATATGTTTATTTTAAGTCTGATGGTATTAATTATTATTTTTTTTTTTTTGTGACAGGCAGAGTTAGACAGTGAGAGAGAGAGAGAGAGAGAAAGGTCTTCCTTTTTCATTGGTTCACCCCTCAAATGGCTGCTACGGCTGGCGCGCTGTGCCGATCCAAAGTCAGGAGCCAGGTGCTTCCTCCTGGTCTCCCATGCGGGTGCAGGGCCCAAACACTCAGGCCATCCTCCACTGCATTCCCAGGCCACAGCAGAGAGCTGGACTGGAAGAGGAGCAACTGGGACAGAATCCGGCGCCCCAACTGGGACTAGAACCTGGGGTGCCGGTGCCACAGGCGGAGGATTAGCCTAGTGAGCCGCAGCGCCAGCCAGTATTAACTATTTATTAAAGTCAGAAGGCTCCAATTGAAGTACAATAGAATAGAATATTGAGCAGATAAGGAGACTTTGGAAGATACAGGATTATTTACTTTCACCACTGAAAATACGAGTCTACAGATTGTATCAGTTAAATAAAAACCAAAGCATGGAGCCAGCACTGTGGCGTAGAAGATTAAGCTGCCACCTGCAGTGCTGGTATCCCACGTGGGTATTGGTTCAGTCTTGGCTACTTCACTTCTTATACAGCTCCCTGCTTATGTGTCTAGGAGAGCAGTGGAAGATGGCCCAAGTACTTGGGCCCCTGCACCCATGTGGGAGACCAGGAAGAAGCTCCTGGATTGGCGCAGCTCCAGCCATTGCGGCCATTCGGGGAGTGAACACAATGCTGAGACCTTGCACCTTTTGCCTCCTTCACAGAATACAACTTATTCTTCTCTTCTCAGGACACCATGATGAACACACAACCCTACACCACACTGTGCTCCAGAGGGACCTCAGCACCTGCTGATGGGCTGCCTGCCTCTAAAAAGTCAATGGCTCTTGTTATCAAAGAAAAAAGTATATTATCACAACAATTAAAAGAAAAACAAGAAAGGAAGTAGGAGGAAGGGTGAGACTAAGGGAGGGAGGGAAGATGGGGTGGAAGTGTCATTATGTTCTTAAAACTGTTTGTATGAGATACATGGAATTTGTTCCATTTATATAAATTTAAAAAAATTTTTTTAAAAGTCAGTGGTCCCCAAAACTGCTGTCTGATCTTTTGCCTGCTTCTATGTTTTCTCACCTCTGCCCAGGGCAGGATATAAGCTGATAGCTCTCCTTCCTCTCAGTATACCCGTGTCCCTTTAAAACAGTTCTTAGCATATGCAATATCTCTTCTTAATTCCAGTTCTAGGCTGGGGTTGTAGCACAGCAGGTTAAGCCTGAGCCTTTAATGCTGACATCCCAGATGAGTGCTGGTTCAAGACCCGGCTGCTCGATTTCCAGTCCAGCTCCCTGCTAACATGTCTGGGAAAGTAGTAGTAGATGGCCCAAGTGCTTGAGCCCCTGCATCCTCATGGGAGACCGAGATGGAGCTCTGGGCTCCTGGCTTTGGCCTGGCCCAGCCCCAGCCATTGCAGCCAGCTGGAGAGTGAACCAGCAGATAGAAGATCTCTCTCTCTCTCTCTCTCTTTTTTTTTTTTTTTTTTTTTTTTTTTTTTTTTTTTTTTGACAGGCAGAGTGGACAGTAAGAGAGACAGAGAGAAAGGTCTTCCTTTGCCGTTGGTTCACCCTCCAATGGCTGCCGCAGCCAGTGCGCTGCGGCTGGCGCACCGCGCTGATCCGATGGCAGGAGCCAAGTACTTATCCTGGTCTCCCATGGGGTGCAGGGCCCAAGCACTTGGGCCATCCTCCACTGCACTCCCTGGCCACAGCAGAGAGCTGGCCTGGAAGAGGGGCAACCGGGACAGAATCCGGTGCCCCGACCGGGACTAGAACCCGGTGTGCCAGCACCGCTAGGCAGAGGATTAGCCTAGTGAGCCGCGGCGCCGGCCTAGAAGATCTCTCTTGCTCACTTACTCTCATTCTCTCTCATCTCTTCTCCTCCCTGTAATGCTGCCTTTCAAATAAATAAAAATATAAGTCTTAAAAAAAAAAAAAAACCCTCCAGTTCTATGTAACCAAAATACCTGACACGTATTTTCACCTCAGGAATTCCTACTATATCAAACTCACCTCTACCTTAAGCAAACTCCTTTCTAGGCTCCCCTATTTTTGCAAAGCTCTTACTATTCTAGTCCATCAGGAGTGAAACAGTCATTTGATTCTTTGATTCTTCTTATCTATTTCCCTCTATATCCAAATATTTGTCAAGTGGGGATGGTGAGAGATTGAGCATTAGGAAGTACAAACTGTTTGTAGTGCCCCATTAGAAGAAAGAGTTTAGAAAATAGAACAGTGTCCCCCAGGCTATTATCTGCGTCTGTTTTAACCACAGAATGTTTTAAGAATTTTAAAATTTGGGGGGCCAGCATTTGGCACAGCAGTTGAGACACTGCTTGAGACACTTGAATCCCATGTCAGAGTGCTTGAGTTTCAGTCCTGGCCTCCCTTCTGAACCAGCTTCCTGCTAATGTGCACTGTGGGAAGCAGCAGGTGATGGTTTAAGCAGTTGGGTCCCTACTACTCATGTGGGAGACCCAGATTATTTTTTAGTAAATATTTTATTTTATTTATTTGAGAGGTAGAGTTACAGACAGAGAGAGGGAGAGACAGAAAGAAAGGTCATTCATCAGCTGGTTCATTCCCCAAGTGGCTGCAACAGCCAGAGCTGAGCTGATCTGAAGCCAGGAGCCAGGGCTTCTTCTGGGTCTCCCACACAGGTGCAGGGGTCCAAGCACTTGGGCCATCTTCCACTGCTTTCCTAGGCCATAAGCAGGATCAGAAGAGGAGCAGCCAGGACTTGAACTGATGCCCATATGAAATGCAGGTACCACACGTGGAGACTTAACCTACTATGCCACAGCATTGACCCTGGGAGACCCAGATTGAGTTCCTGGTTCCTGGCTTCAGAATGGCCCAGCCTCAGTTATTGTAGGCATTTGGGAATGAACCAGCAGGGAAATCTCTCTCTGCCTCTCTGTCCCCCTTCCTCCCCTCTTCCCTCCACCTCTCTTATAAATAAAAATAAATTTATAAAAGAAGGAATTTTAAAATTCTAAAATTTGCTTCCTGCATTTAAAATTAGGGGTAAGCATGGGACCAGAAAGCTAGGCACCAGTTAGGACACCTGCATCCCATATCAGAGTACCTGGGTTCAATATCCCCTCTAGCTCCTGACCCCAGCTTCCTGCTAATGCAGCCCCTAGAAAGCAGCCATATTGATTCCAATAATTTAGCTCTTCCCAACCATGTAGAACATCTGGATTGCTCTGCTGCTGGCTCCATGCTTTGGGTCCCCTGGATATTACAGGCATTTGAGGAGTGAACCAGCATATCGGAATGCTCTCTACATATCTCAGTCTCTCAAGGAAATTTTAAAAATTAAAATCAGAACACTTCATGCTATGGTTTATTTGTTTGAATCCCATGTCAGAGTGCTTGGATTTGAGTCCCAGCTCCCCCTCTGACCCAGCTTCCTGATAATGTGCACCATGGGAGGCAGCAAGTGATAGCTCAAGCAATTGGGCCCCTGCCACCCATGTGGGAGACCCAGATTGAGTTCCTGGCTCCTCCAGATGCTTATGTGAGAGTTTGGTCCCCAGGTAGCTTTCTGGGAACGGTAGAACCTTTAAGAGGTAGGAACGAGTGGAAGGCCTTTAGGTCATTGGAGGTGTGAGGTCAATCTTGTGCAACCCCTTGAGTTCTTGAAAGAGGGGCAGATGTTTGCACAATAATTAGACACCATATGGGAGTGCCTGCTCCCCAATATGGGGTTTGAGTTCCAGTTCCACTTCTGATTCCTGTTCCCTTCAAATGCAGATCTTGGGAAGCCACAGGTGATGACTTAAGTAGTTGGGTTTCAAGTACCCAAGTGGGAGACCAAGATTGGGTTTCAGGATCCTGGGTTTGGCTAGGCCCATCCCTGGCTGTTCTGGCATTAGGGGAATAATTAACAAATGGAAGATTGATCTTTATCGCGCTCTCTCTCTCTCTCTCTCTCTCAAAAATGTTAGTTAATTAATTAATTAAAATATGAAGAAAGAATGCCTGGCCCCACACAGCTCTCTCTGATCCTGGTTCGAGATGTAACCACTTGCTTGTTTCCACAGTTTCCTACCATTGCCTTTTCATGAGGGGACACACCAATGATTAAGCCTGCTTTAATCTGTTTGGAATTTCAATTTCAATCTCCAAAACTGAAAGCCAAAAACAAAAACAAAAACCCAACCAGAGAACAAACATACACACACCTTTTGTGTTTCTTTCTTTCTTTCTTTCTTTTTTTTTTTTTTTTTTTTTGTCATAGGTAGCCTATTTCAGGTATGTTTGCTAGAGTGACAAAAAAGCTGACAACTATGTATCATATGAAAATTTCTAACTTCTCTCAAAAAAGAACATTAGAAGGCCCGGCCCTCCTGGCATCCCCCATGATGCTGAACAGTATTTGCATTCTTAGTGGGAGCGAGAGTTCACACCACAGGCCCTTCCATGCTGTGCCCTTAACCCAGAGCCAAAGCACCAAGCTCCATTGAGCATTATGCTTGCATGGAGATTTTTCTTACAGCAGAGGGAGAAAAGTGAGCCATTTCTTGTACTTCTACCTATACCCCAAGAGTTAGACTAAGAGGGTAATCAGCTTGAAGGAAGAATTGTCTCATATTAAGCCCCTGTCATTTATCTTCCTGGACCACAGGGCAAGGCCAATATTATACCTTTATAGGCCCATGGTATTTTGCCCTCATGGGATCCTTTTTTCTTTTTTTTTGACAGGCAGAGTTAGACAGTGAGAGAGAGAGAGACAGAGAGAAAGGTCTTCCTTCCATTGGTTCACCCCTCAAATGGCTGCTATGGCCGGTGCTGCCCCAATCCGAAGCCAGGAGCCAGGTGCATCCCCCTGGTCTCCCATGCGGGTGCAGGGGACAAGCACCTGGGCCATCCTCCACTGCCTTCCCAGGCCACAGCAGAGAGCTGGACTGGAAGAGGAGCAATCGGGACAGAATCTGGTGCCCCAACTGGGACCAGAACTCAGTGTGCCGGTGCCGCAGGCGGAGAACCAGCGAAGTGAGCCGCGGAGCCGGCCTTGGGATCCTTTTTTCACAAAAATTTTAAAAATTATATTGGGGCCCGCTGCTTGATATAGTAGGTTAAACTTCTGCCTGCAACACTGGCATCCAATATGGTTACTGGTTCAGTCCCAGCTGCTCCACTTCTGATTCAGCTCCCTGCTACTGCACCTGGGAAGGCAGTAGAAGATGCCCAAGTTCTCGGGCCCTGCACCCATGTGGCTCCTGGCTTCGGATAGGCTCAGCTCTGGCCATTGCTGCCATCTGGGGAGTGAACCAGCAGATGAAAGATCTCTCTCTCTCTCCCTCCCTCTGTCTGTAACTCAGCTTCTCAAATAAATAAATAAATCTTTAAAAATTATATTAACTACCTCATTGGTATCAAGGCAGCTACATTCATACCACATATTAAAATATTTTCTTTGACCTAAAAGTTCTTTTGTTTTCCTTTTGATTTAAGTGGAATCCACAGGCTTCTGAGGATAACCAAAAGTGTTGAGGGCCATAGGCCAGGTGGTCCCGGTGTCTAATGGGTGGTGACCCTGGCCTAGTGGGTACTTGTGATTTTGCTGCGAAACGTTTTCATCCCCAATTCACCTGAATGACGGTCGGACACACAGCCCGTTCCTGCAGGTGAATTCATTTTCAGAGCAAGATCTCCTGGTGCAGTTCTGATTTTCATCAGCAGCATCAGCACAGTCTGCATCCCCATCACAGACCCAGACTTGGGGAATGCAGCCTGTGGGGTTGACACACATAAACTGGGAACCGGAGCAGTTTTTAGTCCCTGAAACCAAAGCACACAAGAATCAGAAACTATAGGAGAGTGCATCATAAACCATCACTCACTTTATGTTCTGAGGGGTGAGCAGAAATATGAGCAAAACAGATAAATCATGTTGCTATGGTAATAATAGATCAAAACATAAATACCACCAAAGGCTCCACTTTAATATTTCTAGACTTTGGATTCGGAATAAGAAATCAATATAATAAAATATCTCAGTGTTCTCCATAACATTAATATAAGATCATTTTTTTCCTTTAGGACTTAAAAAATACATCACCATTTTATTAATGGGATACCAAACGCTTTTGGTAACATTGTAAATTTATAACTAATAATACAAGCATGATGTGAGATGGACATTTTTATGCCAATTCTACAGATGAGAAAACCAATGCTCAAAATGGATACCTAGGTAGCTCAAGGTCACACACCTAAAAGGAGGAAGAGTGGAGGCTTCAGACAAAAATTTTTCTTCCTCATAGTTAGCAATTCTTTTCAACTACATTATAGCTTCTGCCTCTAGTAGAATTAAGGTGGGTAGGAAAGGTGCATGTCAACAAGAAGTGACAGAAACCATGATATGGGAGGAAAGAAATGAGATGCAGAATATAGAATCATTATTATCGTCAGAACAGAAGAATAGGTATTTTATCCAATCCCAATAAAGGTGAATAGGAAACAAGAGGAGGAGGAAAAGTATCTGCTACTGTCCATGGACGTGCACTTGCCCACCACCCATTTCAGTGGTTAGAGTGCAGGTGGAGATACGGAGCACCACCAACCCACATTCCGTGAGGTTAGCACCAAGTGCAGGCATGGGAAGCACTGTTTTTATTGTTCTACCATAGAAAGACACCTTAGGTAAGGACTCCTTGCTCTACTGCTAATGGAAAATGGTGTTTTGTAATCCACTGAAAGATAACAACTACAGTCTCTCAGAAACAATTCTAAAATAATAGAGACGCTGGAGACAAGGCTAATTGTGACACTGTCAAAGCTGCTATCAAGAGTGATCAAGGGGTCTGCATTGTGGTGTAGCAGGTAAAAAGCTGCCACCTGAAATGCTGGCATTCCACATGGGTGCTGGTTTGTGTTCCAGCTGATCTATTTGCAGTCTAGCTCCCTGCTTATGGCCTGGGAAGAGCAGCAGTACTTGACCTCAGTGTGTGGGTACCTGCCACCCACATGGGAGACCCGGATGAAGTTCCTGGTTCCTGGTTTCAGCCTCCCCCAGCCCTGGCCACTGTGGCCATCTGGGGGAGTGAGCCAAGAGATGTAAGATCAATGTTTATCTCTCTCTGTCCATTCCTCTAACTCTGTAACTCTGATTTTCAAGATAAATAAATGGTTATTTAAAAAAAAAAAAAGAGTGACTGCATTCTCTTTATGTGCTCTAGAAATATAAGCCACTATTTCTATCAGTGAAATGCAAGAGAAAAAAGTAAACAAACATTTTTCATCATTATAAAGGATTTAAGTGGATGATAGCAAACAATTCCAGAGTGAAAAATCAAAGGTGACATTTTGTCAGAGTGCACTCAATTAAAGATGACCAATCAGCCTCCAAGCACAGGAAAACAACTCTACTGTGTTTTCTGGAAGTGACTCTGCAGAGGAATTAACTGGCTTCACTTACCACAGTGGTGCCTTTGATCTTCATCACTCATGTCCCCACAGTCATTTGCACCATCACAGATCCAATCTTTAGGGATGCACCTCCCACTATCGCATCTGAACTCTTGACTTGAACATGTTCGTGGAGGTTGTGCTGAAAAAGCTAAAAAGTACTCCCAGTGAAAAGAGTGACTTGCAGTCCAGAAGTCTTGAGAGAAGCCAACCGTAGCACGAGTGTCCAAGAACACTTGGCAACAGAGCATTACCTAGGTGTAGCCAGCTAGGGTAGGTCCTCCGGGGAAAGGAGCAACAGTGACCAATGGTTTGAGGTTGAAGCCGTTGAGTGACACTGCAAACCCTACTTGACCTGACTATGAGATTGAACATACACAGCTACAGTAGAGAAACAGCAGACTTCTCCTGAGCAATGATATGAATTGCCTACTATGTCATGCCTTTCCATATGAAAATCTGCATTTTGTCCAAATGTTTTTTGTTTTTTTTTGGGGGGGGGCACACCACCCCCTAGCATCCCCTATCCCTGTTCCTTGCTCTTATTTCCCTATTCTTGATTCCTATCACCCTTCAGCATATCATCCAATTTGCTTCTTTGTGGTATTTATTGCCTGTCTCCTCTGATTAGAATATAAGCTCCATATGGGTAAGGATCTTTGTCTTACAGATGCAGCTCAACACAGCCTACAGCAAAGGTGCTCAATCAGTATCTATTGAGTTAAAGCAATGTCACCCTTCTTTAAATTAGCCACCATTGACTCAAATCCTTTAATCCTAGGCCCACATCTGCCTATTCAACTAATCAAGTTGTCATTTGCCCCAGAACTCAGGAACCCCTCAGATTAGCCTAAGGCAAAAAAGAATTTAATTGTTTAACTACTAAAGACACTGCACAATGATAATAAACAACAGAAACAAGACTGCTTAGGAAAGCTGGTATGGAGGAGTGTACACTTTTGAAACAGATTTTTTAAGGAGACATACATCTTTTTTGATACAGTAATACCCCTTCTAGAAACCCAGCCTATAAGAATCTTCCCAGGGATAGCGTTGTGGCATAGTAGGTAAAACCGCTGCCTGCAATCCCGGCATCCTATATGGGAGCTGGTTCGAATTCCAGCTGTTACACTTCCCATCCAGTCCCTGCTAATGTGCCTGGGAAAGCAGCGGAAGAAGGCTCAAGTGTTTGGGCCCCTGCGCCCATGTGGGAGACCCAGAATAAGCTCGTGGCTCCTGGCTTTGGCCTAACCCAGCCCTGGTTATTGCAGCCATTTTGGGGAGTGAACCAGCAGATGGAAAACCTCTCTGCCTGGCTGTGTCTCTGTTTCTGTCTCTCTCTCTCTCTGTAACTCTGCATTTCAAATATAAATCCTTTTTTTAAAAAAAAAAATCTTCCCACACATGCTAAAAGAATGTACATTGCAGCATTATTTTTCATAATAAAAAAAGATGGAAAAATCTAAGTGCCCAACAGCTAGGAAAGGGATATAAACACATGGACCATCCATAGTTTAGAGTATTATTCGTTAATGCAAAGAAAGGGGGCAGCTTTGCATTTTCTGAAATGCTGACAAGATGTTATTGAGCTAAAAAAAAAAAAACCCATTGGAAGAAAGTCTGGATAGTAAGATCCTATCTGTGTCTGTAAAAATTACATATGAGATTTACAAAAGTTAAGCAGGATTCCACCTTTAATAGTGAATATCTTTGGGAGTGAAGAGATTGGAAAAGGATGAATAAATGGGAATTTTAATTTTTTATCTCCATATTATTCTTTAAAATACACTTCTGCATATTATTTCTTGATTTACTGTCTTGGGAATATGGTCTCATACAGCCTCTGTGTTTATATTTTTTAAATATGTCAGACAATGGTACTCATTGCCATTACTATGATTTTAGCTCCCATGAATAGATTTGGAAACATGTATTTATTCTTCATATATTTGAAGCAAGGGTTCATAAACATGAACCAATCTCTAGAACTATTCTACAAACTTAACAGTTAATTATTCTCTTTGCAGATCTTCAAGACTCTTTGCTTTCTATCAAACTTTGAATGTTGGGGGAAAAGAACCTGGAAAAGTGCTCAGATACCAATTTGCAAACATTAGTCACAGAACTTCAGATGAAGATAAAACAGAAACAGAAAGTCTGGATTCAGCTGTAAGACTATAGTCTCCAAAAATATTCCTAAAATAAAAGATTTATATATGATGGTACTTACTACAGTGATATTTACAGTAGAGGAAAAAACTAAAATTACTATAAATGCTTCATAACAGAGGCAGTTGAGTCAATGATAATATAACCACTCAATGGAATATCACACAGTCACTAAAAGGAGTATGAAGACTATCTTATAGAAGTGAGTTAACATTTTCTTAACCAGATAGCAAATATTTTAGGCTTATAGGCCATGTGGTCTCTATTACATTCACTTAACATTGCCACTGTATCAGGAAGGCAGCCATATTTGATGTGGCTATATTCTAGTACAATTTTATCTATAAAACTGGCCCTTAGCCATACTTTTGCTTACTCTATAGAGCAATACGATTGACAGATTTCAAAAAACCAATGCATTAGATCTTTATATTTTTACAATTACATATATAAAAAATGTGCATGGATACAGATTAGAATTTTCAAGACAAATGGAATGCAACTGCTTCTAGGAATGTAGGAGTGGGCCCCTGGAACTTCCTAGGAAGCTCAGATGGCCCAGGAATGTCACCATGTAAACAGGCATGTAGAATAGAAAGAGGCTCTGCGTCCACTTCATGCCCCTCTCCTATGGTGACTCCAATCACCTTTGGATCCTCCCATGGTCTTATGGGCCAGAATTCAAATTCAGAAATCTGATAGTCAACTAAATCAAATGAGTTCTACAAGCCAGGCATTGGAGTATGTGCATCAACAACATAATCTAATTTTGTCAGTATCAGTCATGAACTTCTATATCTATTCAGCTCCCCACATAGTGTTCTGCACTAGTAGGTCTTTAATGAACATCTGCTGGTGCTTGCATTTTGATGCAGTGGGCTAAGTCACCATCTGAGACTCTGGCATCTCATATGGGCATCGCTTCAACTCCTGGCTGCTCTACTTCCAATCCAGCTCGCTACTAATGCACACACCTGGGAAAGCAGCAGAGGATGGCCCAAGTACTTGGGCCCCTGCCCCTGATACCTACATGAGAGACCTAGATGGAGTTTTATGCTCCTGGCTTCAATATGGTCCAGCCCTAGCTTTTGCAGCTATTTGAGGAGTGAATCAGCAAATGAAGATCTCTCTCTCCCTCTCTACTCTCTTCTCTCTCTCTCCCACCCTCTCTCTCTCCCCCTCTTTCTCCCTCCCTCACTCTCTCTCTTTCTCTGTGTGTGTATGTGTGTGTCTCCTTCTATATAACTCTGCCTTTCAAGTAAATAAAATAAATCATTTTTTTAAACAATGAACAATGAGGGGTTTCAGCATCCCAGCTGGGAGCAGGAGCAGGGAGTGCAAGTGTTCGGCAGCCACGATCCTTGTCTGTATGTGAAGTGGGTGGACGAGACTGGGGTGGTCTAGCTGCATCGTAATGCTTTTCGATCTTGTTTGGTCTCTTACCACAAGAGGCAGGTTCATCGGAGCCATCAGGACAATCTACTTCTTGATCACAATGCCAATGTTGAGGAATACAGCGCCCAGATGTGCACTGGAATTCAGTGTTCCTGCATGTGTGAGTGGCTGCAGGAGGGAAACAAGATACAATTCAGGAGCAAAATATAAGCATGTTCCCATCAATCGTAACTATCTGCTTTTATTTCTGAGATGGACAGTGGTTGTCAAGGAAAGTAGACTGAGGCTTGGGAAATGGACTTTCATATAAACTTTCCATGGGGATGGAGAAATATGGGACAGAGAAAGTGGTCAACATTGCCCTGGTTTTCCAGATTTTTCCCCCAGATTAAATGAATATAAAAAATAAAACGTGTTTTGTTTTTATGAGAACTATCTTTGTGATAATGAAATCATAAATTATATAAAATTAGCCTTGGTTTTATTATCTCTGCTAGAGTAAAATTAAATAAACCATATGGAATTAATAACTAAAAGCAAAACCAATATGAAGGTATCTGAGCTCACCCTACACACACCTTTTAGTCATGTTGGGCTATGACTCTAGAGAATTAGCAAAGCTCTAAATCTAAATGATTTTCTAAATCATTATGTGTACCAAGTCTGATAATTGTGCCAGTCTACAAAGTCCCCTTGCTTTGGCCCATGATATCAGATGATTTTCCTGGGGCAAAAATGATAGGGAAGCAGAGGTCCCCAGCAGAGCAGCAATAACTCCAATCTAGCTAGCCCTGTCTGATGGCTCCAACCAAAATTCTGCCTCCACCTGCTGCTGCTGCTACCTACCACTACAGCCCATTCCTGTTGATGAACTGAAGCCTGGCCTGATGATCAATTATTACAATACCCTGTGGTTTCCTTAGGAGGGGACCAGTGAGCAGATATACCCAGATATGACCACATATACCCATAACGGAGAAGGGTAATTACTAAATTCTTGAAATTATGAATCTACTTACACTAATTGTCACAAAGTTATCAAGCTTAAGAAGGACCTTTAAATCTGAACTATAAATACAAGAAAATCATTTGAACCAAATTGCTAAATATAAAATTAAAGTTTCTGAAATTTAAACATATTAAGGAGACATAAAAATACTTTCAGGTATATAGCCACATAACCCTATTAGGAATAAATAATAAAGGCTTAATGTCCAAATCCTGCCTGGAGTCCTTGAAGTGTGTGGAACAAATGGCTCTTCAATTGTGGTGGGCCTCTGGAAGAGATATTTCAGATCAGGAGCATCCAGCCATGGAACAAAGAGAAGGGACTTCTCATCTCTCTTCAGTCATATCTTAATGCAACTGCCTAGCACATCCACTGAAAAAGTCAATATGAGCTCACAGCTGAAATTAGCCCAAATAGCTAGGCTATATCTATCTATCCATCTATCTATAAATATTCATAAATATAGATGGATAACTATCCATCTATAAACATGGGTAAATATAGATGATATCTATCTATAAATGTGAATAAGTACAGATAGATAGATAGACAGATAGATAGATCGGTCGATCTTACATCCCTGGAATTAAAGAAAGAAAAGCAATTTTATCTTACTCACTGCAGAAAGTAGGGTTTTCATCACTCAAATCTCCACAGTCATTGTCTCCATCACACAAGTAAAGTCGGGGAATACAAATATTTGTACTTTGACATTTTGTGAATCCAGGCGAGCAAGTGCGAGGAGCTTTAAAAAGATAATCAGATAAGTACTTGAAACATACCAAATACGTAACATAAACCGTGTCCATGACAATAGATCTGTTGCAGAACTCAAGCCACTGGAAAGGAGGCATTTTTAAAGCTCTCAGAGAGGCATAATCAATGGCACTTACATCAGCTACATATTCTATGGTTGAAGGAGACATTTCCAGCTGATACCAGGGGGATTTCAGGGGAAGAGAGATTGCTTTGTAACTTAAATAGTCTATTTACATTGTTTCATGGTATCAACAAGAGTCCCAACTCTTGGTTAAATAAACTAACTGTGGGATAACCATAGTATGGTGTCACATGTAGCTCTAAAAAGAATGAAGGTTTCCATATACTGAGCACTGATAGTACAATCCAGGATATCCTGTTCTTAGTAAGAAATCAAAATTCTAAATAGTAGTCTGTCTTTTATGTAAGAAAAAGTATGATAAAATTGAGTATCACTTATCCAAAATGCTTGAGACCAAAAGTGTCTTGGATTTTGGATTTTTTTTGAAATTTTGAAATATTTTTATATACATAAAGGAGATTACCTTGGGTAGGTGACACATATCTAAACAAACATAAAATTCATTTATTTTTCATATTTATCATATAGACATAGCCTGAAGGTAATTTTATATAATATTTTTAATAATTTTGTGAATGAGATGATGATTTCATGGTGTGAAATTTAGAACTATGGTGCTTAAAATCCTTTGGATTTTGAAATATTTTGGAATTCAAATTTTCAGATTAAGTATGCTCAACATGTGTGTGTGTGTGTGTGTGTGTGTGTGTGTGTTTAGAGAGGGAGAGAGAGATGCTTACTAAGAAAGTATCCTAATGAAAGATGCCATCCCACTACATAGCCCAACAGTAAGCGAGCAGTGTAGAGAACAAAGATGAAAACTTCTATAAAAACACCTAGTCACATAGCTATGTAGCTTTTTAAAAAATATTTAACTATTTATTTATCTTTTTTAGAAATATTTATTTATTTATGTATTTGTTTGAAAGGCAGAGGGAAGAGAGAGAGATTCCATCCACTGGTTCACTCTCCAAATAGTTGCAGCAGCCAGGGCTGGGCAAGGCTGAAACTGGAGCCAGATCCATCCTGGTCTCCTACCTGGGTGACAGGGGCAGAAGCACTTAGACCATGACCTGCTACCTTCCCAGGTGCATCAGCAGGAAATTGAACTGGAAGCAGAGCAGCCAGGACTTCGAGCCAGTGCTCTAATATGGGATGCTAGCATCGCAAGTGGTAGCTTAACCTCACTGTGCCTCAATATCAGTCCCAGTCTTACATCTTTAACTTTGGAGCCATGTACATTATTTGTACAAATAAGAACAATGAAATAAGAATGAAAAAGAAAAGTGTTTCTTAAAATTTGGAAAGAATAACAAAAGAAGTAACCTATAAATCAAGTTGTTGGTATAACCCCACAAGGAAAACAGTTCAAATGACTTTAAAACCATTATTTTGAGTGCATATCACTAATGGGTCATAATCTAAGAACAAGAAGGACTGACCTGTAGTAAAAATATTGTTAATAGTATTTTTGTGTGGTTAAAATAATTTCAAAATTATTATAGGCATTCAAAAATTATCATAGAACAAAGCAAATAAGTAACCACATTACTATCATAGAAACCAAGAATTTACTGAAAATAAATCTACCCTATGACCCATCATTCCTGGGAATTCACCCAAACAAAATGAAATCAGCAAATGAAAGAGGGATCTGTAGTCCCATGTTCATTGAAGTTCAATTCACAATAGCTAAAATATGGAATCAACCCAGATGTCCATTAACTGATGACTGGATAAAGAAAATGTGGAATACATATACTATGGAATATTACTCAGCCATATAAAAGAATGATGGGGCTGGCGTTGTGGCATAGCGGGTAAAGCCGCCGCTTGCAGTGCCAGCATCCCATATGGGTGCAGGTTCAAGTCCCAGCTGCTCCACTTCTGATCCAGCTCTCCGCTATGACCCAGGAAATCAGTAGAAGATGGCCCAAGTGCTTGGGCCCCTGCACCCATATGAGAAACCCAACAGAAGCTCCTGGCTCCTGGCTTTGGATCAGCCCAGATCCAGCTGTCACAGCCATTTGGGGAGTGAACCAGCAGATGGAAGATCTCTCTCTCTCTCTCTCTCTCTCTCTCTCTCTGCCTCTGCCTCCCTGTAACTCTGCTTCAAACTCTGTTTCAAATAAATAAATAAATTATTTTTTTTAAAAAAGGATGAAATCTGCCGGCACTGTGGCACAGTTAACGCCCTGGCCTGAAGCACTGGCATCCCATATGGGCACCGGTTCTAGTCCTGGCTGCTCCACTTCCAATCCAGCTCTCTGCTCTGGCCTGGGAAAGCAGTAGAAGATGGCCCAAGTCCTTGGGCCCCTGCACTCACATGGGAGACCCAGAAGAAGCTCCTGGCTCCTGGCTTTGGATCGCACAGCTCCAGCCATTGAACTCTGACTTTCAAATAAATAAATAAATCTTTAAAAAAAAAGGATGAAATCCTATCTTTTGCAACAAAATGGATGCAAATGAAAACCATTATGCTTAGTGAAATAGGCCAGTCCCCAAAACACAAATATCATATGTTTTCTCTGATATGTGGCAGTTAATATAGAATACACATAAACGTATGGGAATGAAATGGAGGTCTTGAGATATGATTGTTGTTCTTAGTCCTTGTTTATACTCCTGTGGAACTGTGGTATTCCTACTTTTCACTTGTTGAGTATTATAGTTAGTGGTGAATTATGCCTATGAATATAGAGTGAATTAAAGTTATGCCTTCACAAAAACTGATGAAAGGAAGAGATGGGGTGGAAGAGGAATTGGGAGGGGGACAGAGGGAAGTATGGTTGTCTTCTTGGAACTATACCTACAGAATGCATGAAATCTCTTTTCTTCATATTTTTAAAAGAAGGAGGGGAGGGATTAGAAGAGGTTGGAAGGCAAGCGATTTCATCTTTGCTGTTTTGCCTAGAATCAATGTTCTCAAGCATCTCAGTGTACGTAGAGCACACTGGCATTTTGTAAATGCCATAGAAGTTTCTAACTGAAGTTCTTTGAATGTCCAAAGAAAATCACCTGGTGGCACCAGTAAAGACTGATGCCAATTTGCCCCTCTAGTACAGTTGCTGGTACATAATAACACTTATGCATTCAGCAGACACAACAGTCCTCCATGTCCAAGGGTTCCAGACACACAGATTCAACCCAAATTTGATTTTAAAAAATCTCAGTACACGGGTTGGTGCTATGGCGCAGCAGGTTAATGCCCTGGCCTGAGGCACCGGCATCCCGCATGGGCGCCAGTTTGAGTCCCGGCTGCTCCACTTCCAATCCAGCTCTCTGCTGTGGCCTGGGAAAGCAGTAGAAGATGGCCCAAGTCCTTGGGCCCCTGCACCCACATGAGAGACCCTGAAGAAGCTCTTGGCTCCTGGCTTCAGATCTGCACAGCTCTGACCATTGTGGCCAATTGGGGAGTGAACCAATGGATGGAAGACTCTCTCTCTCTCTCTCTCTCTCTCTCTCTCTCTCTGCCTCTCCTCTCTCCCATCTAAATGGAATATCAAGGTAAATTTAATTTTTTCCTTTAAAAACTATTTCCTAGCTCTTTCCAATAAAAAGGCCTAGAATCTATAAAAGCCAAATGGGCCCGCGCCATGGTGCAGTAGGTTAATCCTCTGCCTGTTGCGCCAGCATGCCATATGGGTGCCGGTTCTAGTCCCGGCTGCTCCACTTCTGATCCAGCTCTCTGCTATGGCCTGGGAAACCAGTAGAAGATGGCCCAAGTCCTTGGGCCCCTGCACCCATGTGGGAGACCAGGAAGAGGCACCTGGCTCCTGGCTTTGGATCAGCACAGCTCCGACTGTTGCGGCCATTTGGGGAGTGAACCAATGGAAGGAAGACCTTTCTCTCTGTCTTTCCCTCTCACTGTCTGTAACTCTACCTCTCAAATAAATAAATAAAATTTAAAAAAAAAGGAATGGGCATATTTCCTTGAATAGGTGGCTAATTCCAAGTCTGGGACAGGAAATCAACAAGATGAGCCTGAGTATGGAAGTATGAAGTGTGGGTCTTCTCTACCAACAAGGTTTGCCTAAGAAAGGACAATATCAAATATGCTCAAATGTATCAAAAAGATATATTTTGGCATTATATTAAAACTCAAATATGTATCACTTCTCAGCATTTTGGTGAAGATTAAGTGTAAAACTCAAATATATAAATAAGCATAAGTTCAATAACACTAAAAAATTAAAATTTACTGTTCTTGGTGATTAATTCATTGTTCTGAAAACTGACAATTCTAATCAAGCACTTATCCTGCAATACCATAATAGACAACAATAGTTAATAAGAGAAATTTCTTCTTTGTAGAACTTTAGCTGATGGGCAGAAGGAATAAAAGAATTTTTAATGCCTATTTTGTGACATTTAACATGATTATGAAACAACCACCCATGGATGCTGAAACCACTGGGTGGAAAGTGGATTCAGGTTGACATTTTTAAAAAAGATTTATTTATTTATTTGAAAGGTTAGAATTACAGAGAGATGGAGAGACTGAGGGAGAGAGAGAGAGAGAGAGAGAGAGAGAGAGAGATATCTTCCAATGGTTCACTCACAAAATGGCTTCAACAGCCAGGAGCCAGCAGCTTCCTCTAGGTCTCCCGCATGGGTACAGGGGCACAAGCAATGGGCCATCCTCTGCTGCCCTCCTGGCTCACCAGCAGAGAGCTCGAGAGTGGTGCAGCTGGGACCTGAACCAGTACCCATATGGGATGCTGGCACTGCAGATGGCAGCTTTACCAGCCATGCCACAATGCTGGTAACTCAGATTGACACTTGATCCACTGATAAGTTCAACAAACTAAAGATTATGTGCCTCAAGACATGATGCAACAGGGAATACACAGCTCTACCTATGAAGTTTTCTTACCCAAATAATTGAGTCTAGGATAATAAACCTTTAGGTCTAAATTCCAGTTCATAGAAAATAAGTAGTATAAAATAAACTAAATATATCAGTTATGCAATTAGTCAAATTGAAAATGTGAGCTATTCCACAGCACAAATCACCCATTTTTTTCTAACAAGTCAATGACAAAATAATTGAGAATTGTTGAGGCATAAATGAGATTAAAGAGTTATCAACATTAAAATCAATGTGTAGACCTTGTCTGAATTCTAATATGAACAGAGTGACAGTAAAAAGGCATTTTGAGGACAAGTGACAAAATGTGAAGAAGGACTAAGGACTCTAAGCTATAGAAGTATTGCTGACTTTGCTAAGCACTGCAGTGACATGGTAGCTGACTTTCAAAATGTCTTTTTTCATAAAATGCATGTCTAGGAGTGTTCTTAAAATACTGGGGAAAAAAGTAACTGACAGGAGATAGATGAAATAAGATTGGCATGGACTGATAATTGCTGGAGCTAGGTGAGGAGTATGTTATACTATTCTTCCTACTTTAATATATTTTTTAAATTTTCCATAAGAAACATTTTTGTATATAGCAGATTCAAATAATATTACATGTAACTCTAACTCCAAAAGCAGCAGAACAGGTAGATATATCCAAACTGAAAATACCATGCTTGAACTCAAACTATGCTCTTTTGTTTTCCCAAGAAGCTAAGGTACAGGGGCCACCATTATGGTGTAGCAAATAAGGCCGCCAGCTGCATCCCATAGGGGAGATGGTTTGTGTCCTGGCTGTTCCACTTGCAATCCAGCTCCCTGCTAATGTCCTGGGAAAAGCAGCAGAAGATGGTCTAAATGATTGGGCCTCTGCCACCCACATGAGAGACTGAATGAAGTTCCTGGCTCCAGACTTCAGTCTGGCCCAGCCCTAGCCATTGTGGCCATCTGGGGAATAAACCACCAGATGGAAGCTCTTTCTCCATCTCTCTCTATATAAAACTCTGACTTTCAAATAAATAAATTAATTTTTAAAAATGTCAAAATCTCAGAAGTTTTATAAAACAATAATTCAGAAAGCTATTTATAATAAAAATGAAAGAGATACCATTTTAGTCAATATTGCCCTATTTAGTTTTGTGCACAACAAGCATTAACCAGCATGCATTTACCGCAGATATTTTTGTCAGAAACTACTGGCAAAGACTTAAAACAATCCAAAATTTTAGTCCAGCAAGTATGCAACCATGGACAAAATATTCAAAGTTAAACTCTTCAATGGTTGTATGGATCCATCAATTTAAGTGAAGAATTCAAATACTAGAGCTATTTTTAAAATTATTTAGTATAACATATTAAAAAAAATTGGGCCGGTGCTGTGGCGTAGCGGGTAAAGCTGCTGCTGCCTGCAGTGCTGGCATACCATGTGGGCTCCAGTTCAAGACCTGGCTGCTCCACTTCCGATCCAGCTCTCTGCTATGGCCTGCGAAAGCAGTAGAAGATGGCCCAAGTCCTTGGGCCCCTGCACCCACATGGGAGACCCTGAAGAAGCTCTTGGCTCCTGGCTTCAGATCTGCGCAGCTCCGGCTGTTGTGGCCAATTGGGGAGTGAACCAATGGATGGAAGACCTCTCTCTCTCTGCCTCTCCTCTCTCTGTGTAACTCTGACTTTCAAATAAAATAAATCTTAAAAAAAAAAAAAAAGGAAATTTATGTTAGAAAAATCAGTAGTTTTTTAAACACTTTTATGCAAAAATTTAATCTCTTGTAATCTAAGACATCAAAACCAAGGTCATAGAAAATATGGAAGATAAACTTACGGCAATTTCTCTCATCTGAAGTGTCATTATCATAGCAGTTGTTTCTGCCATCACAGACAAAGCTTTGAGGTATGCACCTTCCATTACTGCAAGTAAACTCCGTGGTGCTGTTACAGTTCCTGAACAGGCACCCTTCCTCATCACTGTTGTCACCACAGTCATTGTAGTAATCACAGCGGTAATGGTACTGGACACAGCGCCCGTTGGCACAGGTGAAGGCTGTTGGCGGGCAGGTGTGAAATGCTAGAAGCAGGGGGAGAATCGAGGAAAACAAAACCCTCTTGATTAAAGCATTACCCTTATTTCTATAAAGATACAATGAAACAAAATGAACACTTTGAGTTTACCTTCCTAGGCAAAAACGGCTGCCAATCAGACTGCATGCAGAGTGAGACAACGCTTTAGATCAGCTAAATTAAGCAAAATATGTTATACACCCTTTTGAAGCAAATGAAGTATTTTAGGCAAAAATCAGTCCCTCCATATTTCTATCTAACTGAGATATTACTATCTCAGTTTAAAAGTGTTTCTCAGTCACAGAAAGCTTTGAAAATACAGTTTATCAACACTACTAGTCGAACAATACCCTATACCTGGTTCGGTTGTGTGAGTGCAACCTGTTGAAATCCCTGCTTAGTATATACTAAATTGATCTTCGGTATATGAAGGTAACCGAAAATGAAACGTGATGAAGTGGGGGGAGGGGAGAGGAAGTGGGTGAGGGGAGGGCCATGGGAGGGAGGGAGGTCGGGGGAAGCCACAACAATGCAAAAGATGCATTTTATATTCTACTGAAAACTATTGGTTGAGCTCTGTAATTAATACACAATTACTCTTAGGTGTTTAATTAATGCTATAACTAGTACTCAAATAGTATTTTACACTTTATGTTTCTGTGTGGGAGCAAAATGTGGTAATCTTTACTTAATATACGCTAAATTGATCTTATGTATATAAAGATAATTGAAAATTAATTGTGATGTGAAGGGGAAGGGGAGAGGGAGTGGGAGAGGGGAGCGTTGTGGATGGGAGGGAAGACACGGGGTGGGGGGGGAGGCTATTGTGGTCCATAAGCTGTACTTTGGAAATTTATGCTCATTAAATAAATTTAAAAAAGAAAATACAGTTTATTTGGGGAAAATAAAAATTCCAAACCTGCATGCACATGGTCTCTTAGAAAAAGATAACCAACCTCAGAAATCCCCGAGAAAGTCCACTGTGCCTTTGTCATTCTATTCACATCCAAGACCTAGGTGTCATTTCCACAAAATTATTGCATTAATGACCTTCCTGCTAGGAAAATTCATAAAATACTAACTATATCAGAGTATGAGAAAATGGGCTTAGCATGTACCACACTCTATGCCAAGTATTCTCTGTGGTTTCTCACTTTTCACAAGAATCCTAGTGACAGCTCCGTGGTACAGATGAGATGTCTGAGGTTCAGAGAGGTTAAATAACTTCCTCAGGGGTACAGAGATTGTCAGTGGCACAGCCAGGATCTCAATCCAGTGCTTTGAGTCTTACCCACTACAGAGGTGATGGAACAAAAATACAATCTAGATGATCTGAGTATATGTTTTGTGCCATTCACACATAGCAGGATTCTGTAGCAGACACTTGGTACAAAGATGCCGTTTGCTCCTAACAAAAGTGCCCAGAGTCCAACTTACCACAGACGCTCTGCAGCTCATCGCTGTTGTCCCCACAGTCATTGTCGTTATCGCATTTCCACTGCTCAGAGATGCAGCGCCCATTGAGGCAGGTGAACTGGGATGCAACACACCGGGAACCACTGTCCACGATGCAGTGCTTATTATTGTTGGCCAGATACCACTGACCCTCATGCGGACACTGGCACTCAGCACCATTTGGACCTGAAGACAGGTAAGGCCAAAAGAAGGAAAAGACTGATGTAACAAGCATCCATGTTAAATCTCCTACAGGACAAACTTGAAACAGCTTCTACATTAAATGCTCTATAAGACAAGCCATGGAAAGTGTGCCCATCACCTTTCAACTATATTCTCAATCATTTGTCTATCACAAGAAAAACAACTAGCAGTTTCTAATAAATGTGCCAATGCATCCTACTCTTGAAACAGCTGCCTCTCATCTGCAACCTGCATGATTCTGTCTTTTCAGAAAAATTTGCAAAGCAATAGTATACTGGACAACAATAGTTACTGGACTTCAATTTGGATTTTTTTCTCCTGTTAGGGATGAATATTCTTTGGACCTCCTTTAGCAATGGCTATTATAAGTATTCTACACATTTGAATCTTCATAAGCAAAGTCTTACCTGGTACACAGATATGGCTGCAGCCCCCATTAAACTGATCACAGGGATTGCTACACTGCCGCTGCTGGTGTTTCACAACAGTGCAAATACCCTTAGGTCGCATGGGCAAATTCGTGGTCATCGCAATCTGATCTGACCCATCATATTTGTTAGCCCGGTAAATTTTTTGTGTGTATAAGTCAGTCCAGTAAATATATTGATCATAGACAGTTAGGCCAAAAGCATGAAAGGCTGTGTTGACAATGACTTCCCGTTCTGTGCCTGTTAGAGTGCTGCGTTCAATCTTCCGCCTAAAATAAAGTCGGGGAAAAAATGCTGAAATCCACAAAGAATTAATTTTCTCAACTGGAAGCCTAACTTCTGGGCCTAAATACTGTTTCAAACAAGCCTCCATCTTCCTTCCTTCCTGCCTGCCTTCCTTCCTTCCTTCCATCTTTCCTCCCTCCCTCCCTTTCTCTCTCTCTCTCTCTCTCTCTCTAAGATTTTATTTATGTATTTGAGAGAGAGAGAGGTCTTACAGCCACTGGTTCACTCCCCAGATGGCTGCAATGGCTGGAGCTGGGCCGATTTGAAGTCAGGTGCCAGGAGCTTCTTCTAGGTCTCCTATGTGAATGAAGGGTCAAGCACTTGGGCCATCTTCCACTGCTCTTGGGCCACAGGCAGGGAGCTGGATCAGAAGAGGAGCAGCAGGGACATGAACTGGTGCCCATACAGGATGCCGGCACCACAGGCAGAGGCTTGGCCTACCACACAGCACTGGCCCCAAGCCTCCATCTTTCTTTCCAAGTGGGGCACTTAGTAGTTAGGATGTATCTTCTATTGATAAGAAGTCTTATGTGCTTATCAAACAAGGACCTACCAAAATTGTTGACTTTCAAATATCAATACAACCTTTTCAATTTGATATTTACTGCTTATTTTGAGGTGTTGACCTAGAATGATCCAATTTAGGATGACAAAACACTGCTGCTTGGTTTCAAATGAGAAAGTGAAGAAAATATCAGGATGCTAGGTACTTGGCATCACAAAGACCAAATCATCAAGAAGTCAGCAAGAAGAGATGACTGACATGTAGACACCAGCCACAATAAATGAAATAATTTCATCCTTTCAACTATTGCTTTAGGATGACTGCATTGTTAGGCATTTGGGGGTTTCAGAGAAGTTACATACAAAGTTCGTATTGACAGAAATGTATAAGGCAAAAATTATGAGATTTGCTGAGAAGAAGCTTGCTAGAGAAGAAAAGTCTGTTTGAGAAGATGCTCAAAAGTCAAAGATTAAAGATAAATATTTTAGAAAGATACTAAATACTAAAGCCCAGGGGGAAAAAATCAGTATTAATATGCACTTAAAAGTTATTCATAATGCAGGCATTTATCCTAACATTGAAGACATGGGCTAGAGTACCTATGTCCCATATCAGAGTACCTGGACTTGATTCCCAATTCTGGCTCCTGATTCTAGCTTCCTGTTAATGCACACCCTGGGAAGCAGCAGCGATGACTCAGTAGTTGGTCCTGGGAATTGAACTCCTGGATCCAGTTTCGGCCCAACTCAGACCCAACCATTGCAGGCATTTGCGGAGTAAACTAGCAGATGGTGGAGCCTTGTCTCTCTAATAAATAGGAATGTTTTAAAAATTTGAGGGCCAACATTACGGAACAGTGAGCTAAGCTGCCATCTGCAATGCCAACACTCCATATTAGAGCACCACTTTGAGTCTCAGCTGCTCCGCTGCTGATCTAGCTCCCCGCTAATGTACCAGGGAAGGCAGCAGAGGATGGCCCAGGAACTTAGGCCCCTGACATCCATGTGGGAGACCGAGATGGAGCTCCATGTTCCTTATTCAGCCAGGAACAGACCCAGTCATTGCAGCCATCTGGGGAGTGAACCAGCAGATAGAAAATCGATTTCTCTTTCTCTTTGTCTCTCTCTCCCTCCCTCTCTCTCCATATCTAGAAACAATTGAAGTGATTCACATTTTATACTAGTTGCCTACAGTCTGTTGACTATAAATTGAGCAATTATATTTCTAATTACAGTTGAAAACACAGGTGTATTAGCAATGCATCTTTAAATTTTTTTAGTTCATAATTATTCAATCTCAAGATACAGTTAAAGTTTCACATATATAGTCAATAAGCTAGAATACATAGTTCCTAATACTGTGATTCTACATTTGGCAACATCTCTCTGGCATGTTATATTTTCATCAAATTATGCAAATCCCTCTTCTTTGTAAGTGGAGGAAGGAGCTCTTCTTAGCAACACCCACATGAGTAACAAAAGACACATACAGGCTAGCATCCGCCCAGTAGAGAAGGTCCGTCTCATAGTCCAGAGTGAGTCCATTGGGCCAAACCAGGCTAGTATTCACAATGGGTACCCGGAAGTTTCCTCCCAGTGTGGCTCTCTCGATTTTGGCATTCGTACCCCAGTCAGTCCAATACATGTACCTAGTCATCCAAAAGGAATCATAAGTAATTCATCATAAGGAACTTCACAGTCCTTTTTACTTAAACAAATGGCAGCACTCTTTAATTGCTAGTTGACACTAATATGGCAAAAGAAACTCTACTACATTCCTACCCACAAAACTTGCTCTAAATGGATTTGCCCAGTCAGAACACTGATTACTTAGCATCTTTTTATCATCAAAAGGAATTACTCACCACACCCTCTTTCCCAGTTAAAATCACTCAATGGGATTTCCAAGCAATGAATCATATATAAGTCAATAATATGCTGGCTGCCTCTGGACATAAAATATTTCAGGACTTACTCCATAAATAAGCAGATAGAAATGCAATAAAGAAGATCATAGCATACCCTCGGCAGGGATCTAACACAATTGCTCTTGGTTTTGAAACACGGGCTATTAGGGTGCGCTTGGATCCATCTTCAGCCATGGAATTAATCGTCTGGTTGGAGAAGTCACTGTAGTAAATTCTCCTGTTGATCCAGTCAAAGGCAATACCATCAGGGGTCCCTATATCTGGACGAGCACCAGCAAACACACACACAAAGATGTTAGAGTCTTAATATGCATAAGAAACATACCATCATTTGTGTGTGAACCTGGGGTCACTTACCTGAAGCAATGACAGTTGGAGAATGGTTCCCTGAATACAAGCTGACATAGGAAATCTGGCCAGGTCCAGAGACTACTTGTTGTGTGAGGTAGATTCTATTATTTATGTTGTCATAGTCCACAGCTATGGCATTTCTTTCCACATCTATTGCTTGGAAAGGTGGGCTGTGATTTTCAGGGTCCAAATGTAAACTTCTCAAGGAATTATCCAAGGCAAAGATGAGGAAATTTTCTGTTGAAATTGCACAGTTCTTGCCATCACTTTCCAAAGTTCCAAAGGCACAGCCACATTTTGGAGTGTTCGAACCAGGCAAAGCGAAGCAAAGATGGGAGCACCCACCATTATTCTCCAAGCAAGGGTTGTTGTTGACTTCTGATGGCGACCGGGGCTGGACAGTCTCATCAAAGATGGTCACATCTCTTAGCCAGTTGATATTGTCTCTTATCACTGTTGGAGGCTCTGTGTTTGCTGGTTCCTTGCTAGCTTGGAAGACTTTTTTCAAATTCCTATCTACCCATATGATAGAATTTTGAAAAACAGTGATGCCATAGGGAGTTGGGTAACGACTGCCGTAACGAACCACTTCTGATCCGCCACCATTAGGATGGATCCTTGCTATGATATCTAAAGAATCATCAACCCAATAAATATAGCCATTGCTACGGTCCACTGCCAAGCCCCGTGGTGTGACAATGCCATCTGATACAAGCACAGTTCGATTGGTACAGTCAAGAAGAGAACGTTCAATCTTTGGTTTCTGTCCATAGTCAGCCCAGAAGAGGTATCTGTTCTTGGGGTCTACAACTATATGCCGAGGCATATCCACTGTGACTTTAAGGAGAACACGGCGATAGGTGGTATTGATCCGAAGAACTTCTATGAGTGTTTCAGACACAAAGGCATTGGTGAAATAAAGATTTCCTACAGGAAAGTGAAAGAGCATACTGATGAGTGGAAAAGCAAGAAGAAGAAAGGGGATATCCTTTAAATTCAGAACAAAATACATGGGTACGCCAAAAGGTTTATGAAAAACATGGAACTAAAAGAAGTTTATCTTGTTGCAAAAAAAAAATGAAATCCATGTATAGCTTTTTCATATTATGCATTTTCTATGAACTTTTTGAAGACCTCTTATAAGTGAGTCAGAGATCAGTACATTTTTTCTTTTCATATTGGTAGAAATAAATGCCTCAGTTTAGAAAAATAAATATTAACTCTAAGGAACTAATGACAATGTTTCTTCAGATTTAGAGAGAATGCACCTATGTTCATTTTCTAAAACAGATTACAATTCATAGTAAACTCACTATTACTGAAATATGTGTTTTCCAGAATGTTTTTCCTCTTCTGCCTGAAGCACTGAATGTCTGCACACATTATCATGATACAGTCTCTACTCTAACATGAAGACAGTACCATAGAGGGAGTGCCAGAGCATCTCTAGTTGTCACAGATATTACCAAATGCACTTTGTGCTTAACATGAATAGGAGGTCTTTTTTCAATCTTTTTTTTTTTTTTTTTTTTTTTTTTGACAGGCAGAGTGGACAGTGAGAGAGAGAGAGAGAGAGAGAAAGGTCTTCCTTTACTGTTGGTTCACCCTCCAATGGCCTTTGCGGCCAGTGCGCTGTGGCTGGCGCACCGCACTGATCCGAAGGCAGGAGCCAGGTGCTTCTCCTGGTCTCCCATGGGGTGCAGGGCCCAAGCACTTGGGCCATTCTCCACTGCACTCCCTGGCCACAGCAGAGAGCTGGCCTGGAAGAGGGGCAACCGGGACAGAATCCGGAGCCCCGACCGGGACTAGAACCTGGTGTGCCAGCACCAAAGGCGGAGGATTAGCCTATTGAGCCGTGGCGCCGGCCTTTTCAATTTTTCTAATAGAGGTGTTCTCATCCCATAGATTTTCTAAAAGCCACCAATCCAAAGTCCATTTCTCTTTGGATATTAGAGTACAATGTAAACTCTAGAATAAAAGAAATGCTATATCAAAACCTGTAGGACATAGCAGCAAAAGCAGTATTAAGAGGGAAGTTTATAGCATTAAGTGCTTACATTTAAAAAAAGAGAGAGAAATGTCTCAGATTAAAGATCTAATGATGCATCTTGAAGACTTAGAAAAACAAGAACAAACCAAATCTAAAATCAGCAGGAGAGGAGAAATAATAAGGATCAGGGTAGAAACAAATGAAATTGAAACTAAAAGCAATATAAAAAATCAACAAAACAAAAAGTTGCTTTTTTTGAGAAGATAAACAAAATAGATAAGCCTCTAGCAAGAGTAACAAAGAAAAAAAGAGAGAAAACTCAAATAAGTAAAATTAGAGATGAAAAAGGATACATTACAGCCTACACCACTGAGATACAATGGTTCATAATAAGCAACTATGAAGAACTCTATGCAACTAATTGGAAAACCCCAAAGAAATGGATAAATTCCTGGACTCATTTAACCTAACCATGATTAAATCAAGAACATACAGACAACTAAACATATCCATACAAGCAATGAGATTGAAACAGTAATCAAAAGTCTTCCATTGGCCGGATTCTGTCCCGGTTGCCCGTCTTCCAGGCCAGCTCTCTGCTGTGGCCAGGGAGTGCAGTGGAGGATGGCCCAAGTGCTTGGGCCCTGCACCCCATGGGAGACCAGGAGAAGCACCTGGCTCCTGCCTTCAGATAGGCGCGGTGCGCCGGCCACAGTGCGCCGGCCGCAGAGGCCATTGGAGGGTGAACCAACGGCAAAGGAAGACCTTTCTCTCTGTCTCTCTCTCACTGTCCACTCTGCCTGTCAAAAAAAAAAAAAAAATCAAAGTCTTCCATCAAGGAAATGTCAGGTCTTAATGGTTTTACCACTGAATTCTATAAAACATTCAAAGAGGAAGTAACTCCAATATTCTTCAAACCATTCCAAAATATTGAACAGGATAGAACTCTGCCAAAATCATTTTATGAGACAAGCATTACTTTGATATCAAAACCAAACAAAGACACAATACGAAAAGAAATCTACAGACTGACCTATATCCTGAGTGATCACAGATGCAAAGATTCTCAACGAAATACTAGCAAATTGAATCCAAAACCAAAAGATCACACATCGTGATCAACTGGGATTTATCCCAGAAATACAAGGGTGGTTCAACATTCACAAATCAATAAACATCATAAATTACATCAATAGAATGAAGAACAAAAATGATATGGTCATCTCAATAGATGTAGAGAAAGCGTTTGATAAGATTCAAAACCCCTTCATGATTAAAAAAAAAAACCCTCCACAAAGTAGGCATAGAAAGAACATTCCTCAAAATTATAAAGGCTATATATTACAAACCAACAGCCAAGATCACACATGGTGGGAAAAGCTGAAAGCATTTCCCCTCAGATCTAGAACAATACAAAGATGTCCACTTTCACCACTCTTATTCAATATAGTACTGGAAGTTTTAGCAAAAGCAATTAGATAGAAGAAATGGCACAAAATTGGAAAAGAAGAAGTCAAATTATCCATGTTTGCAGATGACATGATGATCTACATGAAAAAACCTAAACACTCACCAAAAAACTGTTAGAATTGATAAACAGATTCAGTAAAGTTGTAGGTTACAAAATAAACATAAGGTAGCTTTCTGTATGCTAATGATGAACTCACAGAAAGAGAAATCAAGAAAGAAATCCCATTCACAATAACCACAGAAAACCAAATATTTAGGAATAGATTTAACCACATAAGTGAAATATCTCTACAATGAAAATTATCAAACACTGATGAAAGAAATCATCAAGGACACAAAAAATGTGGGTGCCAGTTCAAATTCCGGCTGCTCCACTTCCAATCCTGCTCTCTTCTATGGTCTGGGAAGACACTAGAGGATTGCCCAGGTCCTTGGGCCCTTGACCTGCATGGGAAAACTGGAGGAGGCTCGTGGCTCCTAGCTTCAGCAGCTCCAGCTCTTGCGGCCATCTGGGGAGTGAACCAGTGAATGGAAGACGTCTCTCTCTGCCTCTGTAACTCTGTCTTTCAAATAAATAAATCTTTTTAAAAAACCAGCATGAAGAGCCGGCGCCGTGGCTCAATAGGCTAATCCTCCACCTTGCGGCGCTGGCACACCGGGTTCTAGTCCCGGTTGGGGCGCCGGATTCTGTCCCGGTTGCCCCTCTTCCAGGCCAGCCCTCTGCTATGGCCAGGGAGTGCAGTGGAGGATGGCCCAGGTGCTTGGGCCCTGCACCCCATGGGAGACCAGGAAAAGCACCTGGATCCTGGCTCCTGCCATCGGATCAGCGCGGTGCGCCGGCTGCAGCGGCGGCCATTGGAGGGTGAACCAACGGCAAAGGAAGACCTTTCTCTCTGTCTCTCTCTCTCACTGTCCACTCTGCCTGTCAAAAATAAAAAAAAAAAAAAAACCAGCATGATACCAGCATAAAAACCAACACAGAGAGCAATGAAACAGAATAGAGAGCCCAGAAATTAATCCACGTACATACAGCCAATGGAAAAGAAAGGAAGAAAGAAATGGGGAGTAGTTGGGAGGGAGGGAGAAAGAGAATATCAGAATGTTTTTAGAATTGAATCTATAAGCTACACCGAATCAGTAAAAACTAATTAAAAATAAATTTAAAAAGAACTCAAAAGGTTTCCATAGCCTAGGCAACTCATGACTAGAGCCTAGGGAGATTACTGACTCCATAAACAAGAGTGTCAAATTGTTAAGTCAACAACAGGAGTCACTGTGTACTTACTTCTCATGTGGGATCTGTCCTTAATGTGTTGTCCAATGTGAAATAATGCTATAACTAGTACTGAAACAGTATTTTACACTTTGTGTTTCTGTGTGGGTGCAAACTGATGAAATCTTTACCTAATATATACTAAATCGATCTTCTGTATATAAAGATAATTGAAAATGAATCTTGATGTGAATGGAATGGGAGAGGGAGTGGGAGATGGGAGGGGTGTGAGTGAGAGGGAAATAATGGGGGGGGAGCCATTGTAATCCATAAACTGTACTTTAGAAATTTATATTTACTAAATAAAAAAAAAGAAAAAAAAGAATCCTTTTATCACAAAAAAGTAGGAATGGTGTGGATATACAGAGTGTTATATAGTAAAACAAATAGAGTGATCCCAAGTTATTGATTTCATGTACCTGAAAGTCTATTGTTGAAGGATCTATGTGGTTATCAATACCAACATATTTTGTTCTATATCTGACTCAAAACACCTCAAGAAAAAACAAGCCAATATGAAATCTGTCACTAAAATACTGTTTTCATTATCTCTACTTCACACACACACACACACACACACAAGCAAGGGTACTTCAAAAATGTTTCAGGAAAATTCATGTATGTGTGTATTGATCTCCAATTCTTTAATTCAGGGTTGCCAAACTTTTCCTGTAAAGGGCCAGATAGTAAATATTTTGGGCATTGCAGAACATGTTGTTTCTCTCATAATTACGAGCTCTGCCACTATAATATGAAAGCATCTACAAAGCAATATGTAAATGAATGGAGATATCTGTGTTACAATAAAATTCATTTACAAAAATAAGCAATGGGTTGTATTTGACCCTGTTTTATCAGTTTAGCTGTTGACTCTGTTTATCTATACCCTCAGAAATAGTAAACTTCTAATTAGGATTGGGATTTAAAAACTCAATTAAGGCTTTATTTAACCATAGTACTATATTTTATATTTAAAATAAAATCTATTATGGTACCTAGATTTTTATAATTTGTTAATATTTCTAGGTGATGCCTATTTACTAAGCTTGATAGTACATAATGATATATACTTATGTTAGAATTATATCATATTCTAAAAATTATAATACATTTGTTTCCCAGTATATAGTTAAAAATAGGTGGGAAGGGCCAGCGCCACGGCTCACTAGGCTAATCTTCCGCCTGCAGCGCCGGCACACCGAGTTCTAGTGCCGGTCGGGGTGACAGATTCTGTCCCGGTTGCTCCTCTTCCTGTCCAGCTCTCTGCTGTGGCCCGGGAGTGCAGTGGAGGATGGCCCAGGTCCTTGGGCCCTGCACCCACATGGGAAACCAGGAGAAGCACCTGGCTCCTGGCTTCAGATCAGCGCAGTGCGCCAGCTGCAGCGCGCCAGCCGCAGCAGCCATTGGGGGGTGAACCAATGGAAAAGGAAGACCTTTCTCTCTGTCTCTCTCACTGTCCATTCTGCCTGTCAAAAAATAAATAAAGTTTAAAAAAAGGTGGGAAGTACATGAATCAATGCAACTAAGTTAATGTAATTGTGGGTCAGGTACTTTAATACAGCTACTAATGGAGAAAGTACTTACTGGTCAAAATGATTTTTTTTACATTAACAAGAAGAAGAAATTAAGAATTTGGCAACTAAAATTGCTCAGCTTCAAAATAAGTGAATGCCATGTTATGACATCAACTATACTGTAATAGCTCCTTCTCTTTGAAAATTTAGACATTTCTAGTTCAGAAATTAGATTTGAATCTAAGTGTGAAAAAACAAATACACAGGATTTAATATTTACAGCCATTTTTGTCTACAGTTTTAATTACACTAAGAAAATTATATAACCAATCTGCTATGAATCTGTCAAAAGAAATACATTATCATGTATTTAGCACATTCATAAGTTGATCTAAATGCACAATTCAATTTACTTTAAATGATCTCAATAATTTTACAGAAGAAATAATAATGGGCTAGAAAACAAATCTTCAGCACATGTAGTTAGGCTAAACGTTCTGACATAAAATAAGATGATCAAGATGCAAGCACAGAAATCACTACATGAATTACATACCTGCTACCCAATCCACCGCAATACCCCGGACTCCATTTGCTCCTATCCCATTTGTAATGATGCTTGCAAAAGAAGACCCATCTGGTTTGATCCTACGGATTGCATTGTAAGATCTCACGGAGCTGCTAAAATCGCACCAGTAAATAAAGCCAGAGGACATATCAACATCCACATGCAATGCATTTCGACCTGGAATATTTGAGAAAATGTAGTTAAACAATGCTCTACCCGAGAACTTTCAAATATCTGCCTTTCTCCTCAAACCCTCATCCCCCAACTCCCTGCTTTAACCAACTCTCTAGTACAAGATGAAACTATTTGCTTCCCAATTGCAATGAGCACACATATTATTAAGGCAAATCTTGGTTTCTAAATATCATCTCCCTTATAAGGAGCTCAGGCTCCAGGAAAAATGACTAAAGATAGGTTTGTCCAGGGGAAGGCATGAAGTGAACCTGGAATATCTTAATGTCACAAGAAGCAAGGAAGTACTCAAACACAAATAGAGCCACATCAACACCATTCGAGTAGTCACTTGAAGAGGCTCTCTCTGGCCAAAATGAATAGTTGGAATATCAAATGAAGAATTATGGTAGTTTATTATAACACAGTGAATTTAAAAAATAAAATCGTTGAATTTACAATAATTTTTTAAAAGATAAACTTGGTTGGGGGGAGTTTTCCCTTTCTAGGAGAATACTATCTATATAAAAGAATGACAGAATAAGAAAATCACTGTTTTGCAATCCCCTATTAAATAATCATTGAAGACAAGGATCATCAATGGTTGCTAAAGGAGCTCTTGGACTCCTTTCACAAGACTTATTTCTCCCATCCAAGCACTAACCAGGCCTGACCCCACTTAGCTTCCCAGATCAGATGAGCTTGGACGTGTTCAGGGTGGTGTGGCTGTAGACCAACCACCAGACGTATTTCTATCTCTCTGACCATCTCTCCCATTGCTTCATTTCCTTTGTCCTTTTTCCTTTCCCTTCTACCCTCTATTTGTATCTTTAACCTGTGACATACTCCTTGTGATGTTAATAAACTTCTAGTTCCTCTTGTGGCAACACAACCTAAAACCTTGGTTCACTTTGGAGGCATGTTATTTTATATAATCACAGTACACAAATATAAAGTATTGCAAAAATATGGTTATTAAGGAAAGACTAATATTGTGCCCTCTTGCTTCAATTCACCAAATACAGCTAATAAATCACTTCTGTGATTTATTTATTCATTACTATATAATGTACTCCACAGCCTCCTCCTTAAATTTCCATTAACAGAAATAGGGCACTTAGGAGGGCATTGTGGTGCAGTAGGTTAAGCTGCTTCTTAGGACATCCACATCTCATATCAGAATGCTACTATGCTCCAGTCCAGCTCCCTGCTAATGTGCCTGGAAGCAGCAGATGACAACTCAAGTACCTGAGTTCCTGCCAGCCACATGGGACACCGGGATGGAGTTGCTGGCTCTTGACTTCATCTTGGCCCAGTCCCCGTTGCAGGTATTTGAGGAATGAACCAGTGGATAAAAAATATCTCTCCCTTTCCCTCTTCCTCTCCCTGTCCCTGTCTTTCTCTGTCTATCTTTCTATCCCTTTCAAATAAATAAATCTTTTAAAAAGAAAAGAAATGGGGGCCTGCACCACAGCTCACTTGGCTAATCCTCCGCCTGCGGCGCCAGCACCCCGGGGTTCTAGTCCCTGTTGGAGCGCCGGATTCTGTCCTGGTTGCTCCTCTTCCAGTCCAGCTCTCTGCTGTAGCCCGGGAAGGCAGTGGAGGATGGCCCAAGTGCTTGGGCCCTGCACCTGCATAGGAGACCAGGAGGAAGCACCGGGCTCCTGGCTTCGGATCGACGCAGCACGCCGGCCGTAGCAGCCATTTGGGGGGTGAACCAAAAGAAGGAAGACCTTTCTCTCTGTCTCTCTCTCTCACTGTCTAACTCTGCCTGTCCAAAAAAAAAAAAAAAAAAAAGAAATGGGGCACAGTTAATCTAAACACTAAATCGTAACACTTCTTACAAGCTCCTGCTGTATTCCACATTGCTCTAGGTCTGTGGTTCTCTGTGTGTTCCATGATGCAGCAGTATCTCATGTCCTAGGAACTTTCTAGGAATGCAGATTCTCTAACCCTATACCAGACTCCCAAAATCAGAGAATCTGGGAACAGGACCAAACTCTGTGATTTAAGAACTCCTAAAAGTGAGTCGGATACACACAGAAGTTGAGAACTGCTCTCAACTGGCTCTAATCTGAAACAGTTTGTTGACAGAGAAAGATGAGCTTTGTCATGTGCTGTATTCAAACAGGAAGAAATGTTTCCATGGCACCAGATGGAGTCATCGCATACTTAAACTGGAGCTGGCATACCTTGGCCGGCCACAGGCACCATAGCTTCAGAATGATCTGACAATTCCACGCTAAAGCCTCTAATTGCAGACAGCATTGAAACAACAATGAAAGAGTTATATAGAGAGCAGGTCCGATGATCGGGATTGAGTTTAAATCCAGTGGCACAGGCACAGGAAAACAGTCCTCCTGGCACAGGCAGGCAAATCTGCTGACAGGCATTCACGTTGTTGCTACAGCCGTTTGAGGACTCGGTGGTATCTAAAAGAAATCAAAATAGTTTGTAACGTTTGACCCTGCCTCCAACTCAATTTTTAAAATCAGGTCATCAAGTAATTCATTATAAAAATTACTAACAAAGCATACCTGCTAGGTTAACAGCTTTTAAGCTGTTATGCTTTGTTTATTAATTTTTAGCCTTTGACACTTAACCATGCCTAAGGTGTGGTTATTATTTTTCAAAATATTTTGGGTAACTTCCATTTGGGACTACAGATGTGAGCCAACAGATAAAAGTGTGTAGATGAGTGAAATTGCACGATAGATCCATGAGTGTGTTTCCACAGCAGATACTTACTGCGTCTGTGATAAACTCGAAGGCCTCTCAGATTAGGAACATTATCTCTCAGGACCACTTTGTTGGCCCCCGAGGACTTGTCTACTCTTTCAATGACCTCATATTGCTCATCAGCATAGTAAAGGAAGGACTCATAGACTGCGATTCCCCACGGGTGAGAAAGGTGGTGCACCAGGATCATTCGCTCTGTCCCGTCCACGTTTCCTCTTTCAATCTAAAGGGTCCAAATTTATATTAGTTTTACAGAATCATAGTGTAATGAAAGATGATTGTAAAGCTATCATCCTCCTAATAAAAACACCTCACCTTTGTATGGATCTCTACCCTTTGCAGAGCCTTGTCATATCTAGGTTCTGTTTTGGGAATCACCACCACACTGGCCCAACAACACTGAGTCTATTGTCCCAAATACATGCTCAGAAGGCAAATCAGTCAACTTTCTCAGATGGCATGGTGAAGGAAAGGAGACTGAACCACTGCTCCCTGCATGTGAGAATCTAGCCACAGAAGCAATGCCTCACTGTGGGCCAACACAGTGCAGCGTCCTGTGAAGAAGGTAGGAAAAGTGACCCATAGAATTACTAGAGTCAGCAAGCCTGCACTGGGCTGAGGGTAGTGCTGATACATTTGTATCCAGCTGCAGTCAAAATGACTTTGGCAAAGTGGAAAAGAACTTCTAAGAATAAAGGGCTTCAGTGGAAATGACAAGTGGTTTGCCTCTGGAAGAAAAGCAAATGCAGATGTAGGTCATTTGATTTCATCTAAAAACCTATCTCGAGTGCCTCTGCTGTGCCAGGATCTAAGCTGGGTACTGGTGAGAGAGAGAGAGAAAGAGAGAAATGAGATCTGACTCAATGCTCCGCTAAACAAGGAGTCCTGCAGTTCCAAGAGTGACACATGTTCCCAGAGACTGACACATGTCCTGGTAGGCTACACGTGGAGAACAGGAGTCTGGAGACGAGCTGCTGAGGGAGTGCTGGCCAGGGCAGGCTGGCTGAGCAAGCTCAACCCAAGTGCTGGAACTGCTCCAACAGACCAGGTTCTAAGCAGAAACTTGTTGGTTGTGGTTTTATGAAAACAGTGTATCTCCAGCATAAAGACAGGTCTCCACAATGAGGGCTGTGACCTGGGCAGGGTCAGAGAGAAGTTGCTCCGAGTGGTGAGGTGGCAGAGAAAGACTGTACACACAAAGAAGCCGAGCAGGAACGGAAGGATTTTGTGGTGATGAAATAAGGTGAAGGAGAAATACGAGGGTGCTCACTGAGTAGAAAGGACGGAGAGCCACATCACCCACTCAAAAGGACTGGACATGTGTGGAAATAGAAAGGGAAGACAGCTGGTAAGTCTTGCCTGGGGTGCAGTAGAAACCAGGCCAGGTGACAAGAGCTTCCTCACTGCACCCAAGTCTGCAAAATGCTAATCCCCAAAGTGTATCACCAGTATAAGTCTGTATTAGGGGTGAAATCAGTAACTGTGGAACAGATAATGAACTGAAAGCCAAATCCACTGCACAAGTCTTAAAGACAGCATCAGTGTCAAAGGTGTGAAACAACTATTATTTAAGAAGCAAGAAAGAGCACCTGTTCAGTTCAACATTCACAGGACTTCAGTTGGTCAGTAAGTATTACTGAGCATCTTGTACGTGCACAGCCGTTATGGTCAAACACTATTTCAATGAATGAGTGAAACTCTACAGTTTGTTTCTTGTTGCAGAATATAATGAACTCAATATTGGGGAAGTTTCACATGTACATTAACCATTCAGAGCATTAAAGAAAAATGTATAGCCATGAGGGAAAGCTGAGCTCAGAAGTTTGCCATTGATAGATACAGACAGACAGACAGGCAGGCAGATGGACAGACAAAAAGAGACACACAGTCTTCCCTCAGGATTTATGGGGACACCAAAGTCTGTGGATGCTCAAGTCTCTTATATAAAATGATGTAGTATTTGTGTATAACCTATGTGCATCCTCCTATAAACTAAATCATCTCTAGATTACTTATAATAACAAATATAATGCAAATGCTATGTAAATAGTAGTTACACATGTTGTTTAGGGATAACTACAAGATAAAAAGTCTATACATATTCAGTAGAGTTGCAATTCTTTTCCAAATATTTTCTAACAATAGTTGGCTGAATCCACAAATGTGGAAGCCACAGAGGTCCAACTGTATATATTTCCTTTGTCTGTACAATTGGAGAACCTAGAGTAGTTTTTTTTATTTTTTTTATTTTTTTTTTATTTTTTTTATTTTTTGACAGGCAGAGTGGACAGTGAGAGAGAGAGACAGAGAGAAAGGTCTTCCTTTGCCGTTGGTTCACCCTCCAATGGCCGCCGCGGCCGGCGCGCTGCGGCCGGCGCACCGCGCTGATCCGATGGCAGGAGCCAGGAGCCAGGTGCTTTTCCTGGTCTCCCATGGGGTGCAGGGCCCAAGCACCTGGGCCATCCTCCACTGCACTCCCTGGCCACAGCAGAGGGCTGGCCTGGAAGAGGGGCAACCGGGACAGAATCCGGCGCCCCGACCGGGACTAGAACCCGGTGTGCCGGCGCCGCTAGGCGGAGGATTAGCCTAGTGAGCCGCGGCGCCGGCGAACCTAGAGTAGTTTTAAAGGAATGCACTGACATCACTAAAGTACCAAAAGAAATGCTTTTGGATGGACCAGTAAGAAGTGACCAATGAAACTGATTTGTCCTAAAGAAAAACAAAGATTGAGGAAAAGAACTAATACACATTATTCTATACAGAACAAGGCACATACCACAAAGCAGTGGACTTCAACCAGGACAAGACTGCCTTCAGAGAGACGTTATTGGGAAAAAGAGAAACAAAACACTGGTACAATTTACCAAATAAGGGTATTTTGGTGTTTTTTTTTGTTTGTTTGTTTGTTTGTTTTTTTTTGACAGGCAGAGTGGACAGTGAGAGAGAGAGACAGAGAGAAAGGTCTTCCTTCTTTTGGTTCACCCTCCAAAGACTGCTGCGGCCAGCGCACCGCGCTGATCCAAAGCAAGGAGCCAGGTGCTTCTCCTGGTCTCCCATGGGGTGCAGGGCCCAAGCACTTGGGCCATCCTCCACTGCACTCCTGGGCCACAGCAGAGAGCTGGCCTGGAAGAGGGGCAACTGGGACAGAATCCGGCGCCCCAACAGGGACTAGAACCTGGGGTGCCGGCACTGCAGGAGGAGGATTAGCCTAGTGAGCTGCGGCGCCGGCCCAAATAAGGTTGTTTTAAGAACCTCTGCCAGACAACCCAGAACACTCAATCTCAGCCATACGAGCTCAGTAATGAAGACCAAGAGAGCAAGCGTGCACATACCACTCCTCTGCTAGTGACTGCCCAGTAGAGTTTCTGCTCCTGGATGTCAAGGGTGATAAACTCCAGATGATCAAGGTTCCCAGTGAAGAGAGTTTTTAAAGATGTGCCATCCATATTTGCACTTGCAATCTTGGCAGGAACCCCACTGTCCGTTCCGTGGTCTGACCAGTACAGTTTTCTACAGCCATGAAAAAATCAGTATTTAATGAAACAGAAGGTGAATTGGAAGGAAGCACATCTGTAAATTAAATATACAATTTCAAGTATGTATTTCTTGTCTTTAAGATGCTCACAATCCATTGAAGGAAGTCTGAAACATCAATATCTTGATGTATATAAAATGTGGATGAATACTTAACCAGTGTTCTACCAATGTCTGTATGTTTCCTAGTTATTATGCCATTTAAAATGGTGCTAAAACAGGAGGCTAGGATCTTCCACTGGTGGCTGGAATGTGAGCTTGGTGAGACAGGGAAGTTGACAACAAAAAAGGAACCCACATCAGCAGTCAGTCCCTCTTCAAACAATCATGTACTACCCAGCACATTGAGAAGGCCAAAACTTATGTAAAAACTTGTTAAGAATCTCCCTACTCACTTATCAGATATCTTATTTCATTTTTCTCCAAATTACCATCTACCACAACCAGCTGCTTTCTTGCCTAATCTGATTCTGCTAATAAAAATGCAGGATTTTGAAATTTAACACAGAAAATAGCAGAGTAAGGAACACACTTTTTGAAGTAGAATCCCTTTAGCATATTGATCAAGTGATATAAATTAACTATATTCAATATGCAAATACACATGAACTACAGTTGCTATGCAGCACTGTCAAGTTCATGGCATGAAAATTCATTAAAAGGTGTGAAAGGCTGCTTCTCATTTCCACTGAGGACACAACGTTTAGATTGACTCCAAGTTTGTTTTTTTTGTTTGTTTGTTTTTTGTTTTGTTTTGTTTTGTTTTTTTTTTTGACAGGCAGAGTGGACAGTGAGAGAGAGAGACAGAGAGAAAGGTCTTCCTTTTGCCGTTGGTTCACCCTCCAATGGCCGCCGCGGCCGGCGCGCTGCAGCCGGCGCACCGCGCTGATCCAATGGCAGGAGCCAGGTACTTATCCTGGTCTCCCATGGGGTGTAGGGCCCAAGCACTTGGGCCATCCTCCACTGCACTCCCTGTCCAAGTTTTAATTCCTTTTCACCTCGTGTCCTACTATAGCCTCAATAGACAATCCTCCTACACATTTTTCTCAGAAGTCCTCAAATCCCTTAATTCAAATAGCTTTTATTCACATACCTCTTCCACCAGCAAATTAATTATGCCCATCCAAAAACCTCATCTTCAACTCAATTTCTCTGCCTCTAAGTTCTCAAACCTAAAATTCTCTGCTTTGATCAAACTCTTGCATCTCTTCCTTGCTCCAATTCTTATTAAACTTGTTCTTTGCCCTTAACCCTTGCCTGCGTTCCTCTTTACTTGGATTTCATAAGTAATTGTTTCATCAATGTTTATTCTAGTGAGCTTCTCCATAGTGTCTATCTTGCTAGTTCCTGCCATTTTTTCCTTCTCCTCTCCTATTCCAGACTGATAGAAGTCCAAGAGACACACCATAAAACTCTAATGAATTATGAATTCACTCAAAATTAAAACTTCCTAGGGGCTGGTGCTGTGGCGTAGTGGGTAAGGCCACCACCTGCAGTGCCAGCATCCCATATGAGCGCCGGTTCAAGTCCTGGCTGCTCCACTTCTGATCCAGCACTCTGTGATGGCCTGGGAAAGCAATAGAAGATGGCCCAAGTCCTTGGGCCCCTGCACCCACGTGGGAGACCTGGAAGAAGCTCCTGGCTCCAGATTGGCACAGCTCTGGCTGTTGCAGCCAACTGCAGAATGAACCAGCAGATGGAAGACCTCTCTCTCTCTGCCTCTCCTTCTCTCTCTGTGTAACTCTGACTTTCAAATAAATAAATAAATCTTAAAAAAAATCTTCCTAATCTTAGCTGAGGAATCTCATTCTCAGATTATTTTATATAATTTCCCATATTGGCTCTTTAAAGTCATGCCTGTTCACCATACATTTCTAATTCCTTCCCCTATAATGTTTATTTTCAATCAATTATTTCTTCATCATTGATCTTTCACCTCCTCCAAAAACTATGCTCACTTTTCCTTCTCTTCAAAAAGTGATGTCCTGGGGCCAGCGCTGTGGCATAGTAGTTAAGCATCCATCTGTCATGCTGGCATCCCATATGGGCACCAGTTTGAGTCCTAGATGTTCCACTTCCAATCCAGCTCTCTTCCATGGCCTGGGAAAGAAAGAGCAGATGACCCAAGTCCTTGGGCTACTGCACCCATGTGGGAGACCCAGAAGAACTCTGGGCTCCTGGCTTCAGATCAGCCCAGCTCTGGCTGTTACAGCCACCTGGGGGAGTGAACCAGTGGATGGAAGACCTCTCTTTTTCTCTCTTTCTCTCTTTCTATCTCTTTCTCTGAAACTCTGCCTCAAGTAAATAATCTTTTAAAAAAAGTGATGTTCTCTTACATTTTGACCTATAAGTTCATCTTTCCCTAATTTTCACTATACAACTCAGAGTAGTCACATCTCACCTTCCTTTCTATATTTAACTCCTTAGTCCTGAAGAACTCCTTCCTACTGAAATCTACTGATGGCTACTGAATAGCCTTTTCCAAATGTCACCACAGATCCTATAATAGCATCAATATTTATCCCTGATTACCCATAAAGATATTTTTCTGCAACAACTGATTCAATAACACTGACCAAAATTTTCTCAAGAGTTTTTCTTACCATCTAAGATACTATACCCTCGAGTCTTTGACCTGTTGTGTCTCCTGCCACTTCTGATGAAATTCTAAGTTCTTCTAATTTCCTCCTCACCCAAATGGGCTGCTGTTGGTGACTTGAACATTCTCTCATATTTCTGCCTTTGCTCTTACCTTTCTTCCCTCATATCATGGAAGGTGGCTTCAGAATCAATTCAGCTTATGAAATTCTATCTACACTTTAAGATCTACTCCAAACGGCATCACATCCCTCAAGCTGAAAAGTCATTTCCCTGTAGCATTATCATCTCCAGTTTTTTAGCCTCTCTCACAGTTCTTAGTCATATGTGCACCTGGGTTATGGCTATTTACACACACACACACACACACACACACACACCTTATCCTCCTTTCTAAATTATACATTCCTGACGTCACAAAGCAGATGACTCCTGCCTGAGTTCCTCTTTACTTGGATTTCATAAGTAATTGTTTCATCAATGTTTATTCTAGTGAACTTCTCCCATAGTGTCTATCTTGCTAGTTCCTGCCATTTTTTCCTTCTCCTCTCCTATTCCAGACTGATAGAAGTCCAAGAGACACACCACAAAACTCTAATGAATTATGAATTCACTCAAAATTAAAACTTCCTAGGGGCCGGCACTGTGCCATAGTGGATAAGGCCGAGACGCGACAGGTCAAAGGTACAGATTATATGTTGAATTATCTTTGTAACCAGTCCCTAAATTCCCTACTTGGGTCCCTTAGCAGAGATTTCTTCCAGTCACCAATCAACATCTTCCTCTGGACTCCACATCCTTCCTTGCAGTTATGTGTCTTCCTTGTCATGTGTCTGAATTCCATTTGAAGAAATGTGAGGAGTGGCACACACTATTTGTAAGCCTGGTCAATGAAAACCTCCCAGCACATCCTAAATGTTCTTTCTTCCACTTATCAAAGAAGTTAGCACCCAGGATGACCTTAGAAGTCCCCTACTGAAGACAGTGGAGTCATAATCAGCCTGGGTCCTGGAATGCCTGTATAGCATAGAGCTTCCTCCTTCCTCTGCCCAAATACCTTATGAGAAACAATTAAGCTTGTCTTTTCCTCAGCCCATTGTATATTTTTTAATTTATTTTCTTGACACTTTCCACTCCAATCTTGACAGATATTTCTGAAACACAGATTTGATTTTGTCACTCCTTTTTCTCAAAATTCCCTGCTGACACCTTATTACCAAAAAATAAAGTGAAATCCAACTCCTTAGCATAACACTACAGGCCCTCTATGATTTGTCACCAAATGACCTTCACTGCTGTATCTCCCATTTGGTCAACTGCCACCTGCTCTAAGCCTCTGGTTGCAGGGCCTCTCTGTATTCACACCAAATACTACTAGAGTCCTGTGCCTATGCTGCTCCCTTGGCCTCAAATATCACTCCCTGGTTGCAACCTGTTCTCCACCTACAAGAAGCTTGTTCATCCTTCAAGGTCATTGCAAGTGCTTTCTATCCCTTAAGCTTCCCATGTTCATTCAAAGTCAGAATATATTATCCATTCTTATTCATGTATTTTAAAATTTCTGAAGTTCTTTCTTGGTTGGCATGAAGTTCAAGTCCATGACATCAATCTGAAGAACATGGAACAAAATATAAATCATATCCTCTATATTAAATAGAACTATTTCTCTTTTTCCATGAGATCTACAATTTATAAATGTTGACAAGTGAAATCAGAAAGTCCTAAATGTGAACTCTTTCATTTGATCAGATCATGATATTAATAAGAATGGTGCTGTGCAGCAGATATGTACCATTTATGAACACTCACCCACGAACAGGATCAACAGTTATGCCAATTGGAAAACCAACTCCAAGAGCTGTCCCATCATTGGTAATCAGGGTTTTTCTGTATCTGGTATCTCCCCGGAGGGTCAAAACCTATAGCACAAAATCACTTATTAGAACTGAGTTTCCTATTCAGGAATCAAAGAATGTTGAAATGAAGATGTTACATAAATAAATTTCCAAACATGGTGAGGAAAAAATGAAAGAGGATTTGTATGATATTCAGATATCTTCAATTGCATTTCAGGTTTTGAGGAAATCAGCTCAATAGAAAATGAGAATAAGAAAATCAAAAATCATCTCCTAATTCCTAAGTTCAATTCACTTAAATTTTTAGGAAAGGATAAAAAGAAAGACTCAAATGGTGAAAAATACAAAAACACAATCTGGATAAACAAACAAACAAAAAAAGCTCTTCAGGAAAAGCTGAGAGAACCCTAGAAAACAAATGGGAGCCCTACAACTCTCCTGCACGCCAATGACTGGGCCAAGGCACTCAATGACCCATCATGGCAAACACAGTTGATCAAAATAGTCTGAATTCATTCAGAGTTAAGGTGAATTCTGCTCCAAGTCAAAAACCTGAATTCAAACACAAGAGTTCAAGTCTCTGCACTGCCAAGTCCTGACTATATGATCTGAATTTATATACACCTTTCTTTACTTAGTTTCTTAACTAGTAAAATGTGAAGGGTAGCAGTAGTTTCCTCATAGATCTCACAGAACTAAGCGATGATACACACATGTGTAAAGCACTTTGCACAGCATCCGGCACAGCTGTGTTCCATAAATGCCCCCCTTTTTAGAGACAGACAGTCAGAGAGCTCTCATTCCCTGGGTTACTCTCCAAATTCCTGCAACATCCAGAGCTAGGACAGGCTGAATCTGGAAGCCAGGAATTCAACCCAGGGCTCCTGTGAGGATGGCAGGGACCCAAGTCCATGAGCCATCACCTACTGTGTCCCTAGGTGCACAGAGCAGGAAGCTAGAATCAAAAACAGAGGCAGCACTTCAACCCAGGCACTCCAAAATGGGATCTGGGTGTCCCAAGCAGCACCTTAACCACTAGGCTAAACACCTGCCCCATCTGGTACCTTGAGCTCCTGCTGGGACTAAGCTGATTTTTCTCTTTTCAATTTGCTTCTTATGCTACAAGCTCTCTCCTTCTCGTGGGCCTAAGGATTTCCCTGGTTCAAAGGGAAGTTTGGGTCCTTGTTTTCTGCACTAAGATCTCTCTATCATACAGCCTCTCTGCAAACTTCACTTTTCAACTACAAAATATCTTTTAGTGAATAAGCACACAGCTACCCCTAGTGGAAAACAATTTCCTGAAGTTTCTATTTTCAATGAAAATATAAAGTATTTGGAATGAAATTATCCTTATGCTGGAAAAAATATTATATAGGCAAAAAGCAAGAGAGCACTATTCATATTTTCTTTATTAATCTGGCATTTGCCTGGAAGAATTGCTTACAATTTATATGATCTAACGGGAAATCCAATTTGGATTTCCAAATCCAAAAAGGCAATTTGCTCTTTGGTCAAACAGCACTTTGCATGCACAGGATACCTCCATGTTATAAAGCACTTTTACTTACTGAGTTATTAACCCCATTTTACAGATAAAAAAGCAGAGGCTAAGAGAGGTCATTTGTCCAAGGTCAAGTAGAGCATGAGTAGAGGAAACATAGCATAAAATGCATTTTTGTATTTCAGGCTGTTGTTCAAGTGTTTTCTCTGAATGGGATAACACTCCCCTACTTCTTCATTTGGCAGAAATAAATATTGATCATCCTTCAAGGCTCAGCCTCCACATACCTGCTAATGGGAAGCCTGTCATTCTGTCTCCTCTCCCTGCTACCTCTGCTGCCAATCACCGGCATTTTCTATTCCATCACACCACAGCAAGGGTATTTGTATGTGTCTGTCTCTCAGATGTGTGAGCTACTTAAAAGCAAAAAACAAAAAAATGTTCTGTCCATCTTGGGGTAAAACCATGGGATGGATCCATTGAAAGCATTTATAAGTTTATTGAATTAATCAATAAAATGAGGACGCAAGATGGACTCAAAGTCAGGTCTTTAGACACCAAGTCAAATTAGCTTCCTCTGTACCACACTGGGGCTCGGTTACAAACTTAGGTTTATGTAGTTAAAGTGGCCTTGTGCATGCATCACACATACACACACACACACACACACACACACAGAGTTATTTATTTATTTATTTATTTGACAGGCAGAGTTAGACAGTGAGAGAGAGAGAGAGACAGAGAGAAAGGTCTTCCTTCCGTTGGTTTACCCCCAAAATGGCTGCTACGATCTGAAGCCAGGAGCCAGGTGCTTCCTCTTGGTCTCCCATGCAGGTGCAGGGGCCCAAGCACTTGGGCCATCCTCCACTGGCTTCCCGGGCCACAGCAGAGAGCTGGACTGGAAAGGGAGCAACCGGGACAGAATCCGGTGCCCCAAATGGGACTAGAACCCGGGGTGCCGGCACCGCAGGTGGAGGATTAGCCTAGTGAGCTGCGGCGCCAGCCAAGAGTTATTCTTAACTGATGGCCTTTACATTGCACCTAACACTGTTGGAGAAGATACGTTCCTTGCTTTCAGAAAATGACTGACTTAAAAGAGAAAAAAAGGGTGGACATTCAGGACAGTAGCTAAAACACCACTTGAGAAAGTGGATAAAACAGCTTTATCAGAGTGCCCAGGCTTGAGCCCCGGCTAATGCACACCCTGGATAATGGTCCAGGTTGGAGACCCAGACTGAGATCCAGACTCCAGGCTCAGACCTCGCCCAGCCCCAGCGGTTGTGGGTATCTGGGGAATATATCAGCCAACAGAAGATCTCTATCTCTGTACCTTTTCCATAAACTGAAAATAATAAATAAAATTGGAATAAATAAAATAAAGATGAAAGAGAAATATGTTTGGTGTTAAGGGGCTTAGGCTATAAATTCTTCCTATGTTTTGATGGGAGGGTGCTATTTTTAGTTGAGATCATGAAAAATATCTTCAACCACTGTCAAATGGGATTAAACCCTGATAACTGAAGCTGTGGTTTATAACAATGCAAAGATGAAATACTACTTGGGAATCAGCACAGTAAAGCTGACCATTTAAGTTAATTTCTTAATTTCTATAGTGCTCAGTCACTCAAGTATAAAACAAGAGCCTTCAACCAGATGAGCCTCCAAGGCTCCCCTCCTGTTAATACCTGATTCCCTCTGGTTTGAGATACTCCAGGGGTTAGCTTTGGTCATATCCCCAATTTCCCCGTCATTGTGGGTGGCTCCTATACCTGTCTGCCCTCAAGTGGTGAGGATTCAATGAGATGATGCTTAGGAAAGCCCTTTCTCTGTAAAGCCTCACTCAGTCCAGTGTGCTCTCCTCCTAGCGAATCTGCTCTAGTTTACACACCACCTGCTGTGTGCCTTCCTCATCTTCAGCATCTATCTTTCTCAGTGCTACACAGAACTGTCAGCTCACTGGTGGGTGCCCACCCCGAGCAGTGAGCTTTCACTCCACAGGGCTCTGCTAAACACCCCTCTCACCAAATCCTCCCCTTGCCTTAGAAGGCATCACTTCCAAACTTCTCATAAGTTAATAATCCCTTACATGTTTTGTGGCTGTCCCAAAGTGGAGCAAGCCAATACTGGTCACAGTACCTCAGATTTACTCTATATGATTTCATATCTGGACCCCATCTAGAATTTCTTCTGGGAATTAGAGTAAAAAGAACACTTATCTCAAAGAAGAAAGTATCAAAGGAATTAGAATCGAATTTCTTCCTTCTATGTTACTGTTAGAAAAACTGTACTGGAGACATAGAAAGATTTTCATCTAAGCACAGAGAGAATTATGTAAATTTGGTTGAGAACTGAAATAGTATTGAAAATTAGATGAGAAAACCAAATGAAAATTCCCTACCTACTATGACTTCCCGTTATGCTGGAAGCCTTAGACAATTTTTAATCTATCTTCCTATATATTATTTTGCAAATTACCTACGATCTTTTCACAGGAACTGGGCAGTATCAACAATTTAGAGTAAATAAAATAGGGCAGTAGAAAGTCCCAATAATTTATTTTTAAGGTAGTTTCCCTCAGAGTCAGAGACTTGGATAGTTAACACTAACATCTCTTCTCTTTTGCTTTTTTTACTTGAAAATAATTTCCCAATCCATAGGATGAGAATCCTTGAAAGCAGATTTTACATGAATCTGAAACCAGTGATTGTGTAAACAGTACTAGGGAATCGTTACCTCAATAGACTGACTTTGAGGATTGGTATAGTACATGTTTTTTGATATCCAGTCTAAGGCCAGGCTCATGGACGTTCCGCGTAGAGAAAGAGGAGCAAACACGGTTCTGTTGCTACCGTTTGTCTTCACTCTGTGAATTTCACCCTAGAAGGGAACACAGGGGACGTGAGATGCCCCCAGGCCTCAGCTTCCATGCCAGAGTACTTCCTTCCTTGTGGCTACGGCTGGCTGCTGTGTTTGACACCCTCGCTCTGGAAGAAGAGGCAGACGCAGGCTCGGAGCCCTGGCGTAGGCTCGCTGTGTGTCGTGCAAATGCCGGAGGCCTTTTTGACACACTGATTTTTACGTATGTCATGAACTCGCACCAGGCTATCATTCAGGCGAGGTCTGATACCAGTTCCAGAGATGTTTCTTCATGATTACAGGGAAAAGGAACACAAGCCACAGACAGGAGTGTCTATTACATAAGGGTGGTGATAAAAATCAAACACAAGGCTCCTTCCTCTCATCCTTGATATTCCCCTCCCCCAGTCCTACAGGCCTCTTGTTGTAGGGGAAGGGAATCGGAGGAATGTTCATGCCTACCCTGGAGACAAAGATTCTGAAGGAAGGCCCCTGCACCACGTCAAAGGCTTTCCTGGAACTCCCGGAGGGAGCCACTACTTCTATTCTGATTTATGATCACTTGTACTTACTCTAGTGACTTCCACAACTTAAGCTCCCCAGGGCAAGCCTTGTGACTACTGCTTCCTGGCATATATTTTCCCATGTGAAACAGGTAGTTCAGTGCAGGGCCAATTGTAGGCACTGAATACATATTTGCTGAATGAATAAATAATAGCCCCCATACCTGAAGTATGTGTATTATTCTAAAGCTAAAGAGTCTTGTTCTTTGCTCCAAGGAAAACTCATATTTATATCCCCCACTGAATTTAGTCATAAGTTAATTTCCGGATGGTTTTCCTTTTACCCATCCAGAAAACGTTGGCCTATTAGAAGGCATCAGTGCAAGCAAGCTCTTTGGGAATAAGTGATATACTTCGAAATGTATTCAGAACTTACTGGATTCTCAGCCCAGTAGATGAACTGCTCTGAGTCATCAAATTCAACATCAAAACCATTCTGTATTCCTGATATGGGAACCATAGCATCATTGCTCTTCTCCTCAGGATTAAGAGAGATTCCGAAAATTATGCGCTGTCTTACACTTATTAAGAAAGGTTGTTCACCTGTGAAAATAGCAGAATATTAGTTAAAATTACACCCCACTCTTCCCAGACATTGAGAGTAAGGGGAAACAATGGATTACAACCATCGTACGGGCCAGGGAGCCATTGCAGCTTTGCAGCAATAGAAATAATGCATGGGAGAGACTTCATCAGACAGCCTCAGGCCTCCCATTGGGCTTCGATGCAAGGCTGGGTCACAAGACCTCCAAGGAAACACACAACGCCAAAGGGGCCTTTCCAAGACAGATGAATGTTTGCCTTACTCCTCTAATTCCTTCCTTACACTGATAAATCATGCAAGTTTGATAGGCTTCACAATCAGGAAGTTCTTTCACTTCTACACAAGGACAAACCTCACTAATAGACTTTGCCAAGAAAAAAAAATTGTAAAAGAAAACCTTTAGACTATCTTGGTGAATTAGTTTTAAGCATGTTCAGAAAATAAAAGAACACTACAAAGTATTGCCAAGTACTTATTAGAGAATTAGTAAATAAATGAATATAATTTCTAGTCCCATGAATTATTTGACTAATGTCTTCTTCCACTAGATCCTAACTCACAAACAGTGGCGATTGTGTCTGGTTTGCTCTAAACTGTGTCCCCGGGGTCTGGTGCACGCATGGCATGACATAGTTATTCGATAAAGTGTTTGCTAACCAAAAGAATGCATGGATGCATAACTGGATATGTAAATAACATCTCCTAAAGTTCTCATTAGTAGCTATATTTTGTAACTTAGACATCTCTGTAATACATTCTTTAAACTTTAATTCACTTAGCCCCTTAATAAATTGTTGTCAAAAAGCATTTAAATTTTATCCTGGCTGTCATCCAGCATCCATTGCGGTCATTTGGAGAGTGAACCAGTGGATGGAAGACCTCTCTCTCTCTCGCTCGCTCTACCTTTCTAACTCTTTCAAATAAATAAAATAAATCTTTTTTAAAAATGATGTGTCCATTACTTTGATATATTTTCAGCAACATTATTTTGACACTTTTTTTTTCTAATTTTCACATCTCAGCTTTTCCTTGTTCCTATCCTATTACTTTAAAAAAAAACTCACCATTTATTAGCCTAGTACAAATGTAAATTTTGCAACTCTTCATGCTTTATATTTTACCAAGTACTATACCCTGTAGCATTTAGTATTTCATGGCAAATCTGCAAGGGTCAAATGGAATTTGCAGGATCTGTGTGATGTCTTTGGGTAAATTTTTAATGGTGAATCTTCCTTTCGTTTAACTGGAATAATTCCCAACCAAAGTATTGCTTAGGATCTAAACACTGCATTTCCCACCCAACAAACGTGGGCCTGCTTGACTCCTCCAAGGAGCTCTTCCCTTCAGCGCCACCCACCCTACTCCTTTGTGGGGATGTGTGCCAGCACTTTATCTGGTCCCTGCTGTGTGCTTGAGGAGGTTCACCCACCATCTGTGAGCACTGGGCAATGGGGCAAAGGATGGGATGCTGCTTCACACCGCCCTGGCTCCAAGTGTGGGAACTGTGGTGGGGGATAACACAGGGAAGTGTCCTGAGGGACAGCAGGGGGGCATGAAAATGCTACACTGGAATAAAAAAAAGGAAAAGCGCCTTCATGACCCTAAACACCTTTCTAAGGATCAAATGGATGAAAAACACAGGACTGGGGAAAGAGCACAAAGGGGTACTGGGGAGCATGGCGTGCACTCACCATTTACTCAATGCCACCAAGTGCCACACGCAATGAGCATGCCTCTATGAATCAGCTAAAGGCTGTCCTGCAAGGAACTTGGCATCTAGAGGGTGAGATCAGGTGTATGGGCCCTTACAATTCACTGTGCTGATAGCATGAAGGAGTAGGTATGGAAGCGCCCAGTGCTGGATGGCAAGCAGTACAGGAGGAGGTGAGTTTACGTTGTCCCAGGTCAGCGGGTCTCGGTCTTTTGAAATTAAAGGTCATTTCTTTACTTTTCCTTTTCCTATCATGAGCCCATTAAGGTCAATGTTAAAGCAGAAGAGTGAAGGATCTATACTCGGGAATGGGAAATTAATACAGTGGGCCAAACTTCCAACCCCCAAACCTAGGTCCTCCTCAAGTCACACCCTACACAAGCTGGCCCACAGCCTGTCCTAGAGTGCAAGGAAGGGGTGTTTCCATGTAATTTTGCATATAATCACTCAAGCAGCAGCCTGTGTCCCCTGGACTGAAATCTCATTTGAATTTGAGGTGGTTTATTTTAGGCAGTGCTGGGAAGATGTTTTGGCTTGAGTTTTATTTGGTTTGGCATTAGAGGGGACACATTTTCTAAAAAGTCAAAAGACATTTCATACAGAGAAAGCTCTCATTTTAAAATTTCATAAAATTAGAGAAAAAAATTGGAAATATCCCATAATTCCCCTATCCAACTATAACCACTATTGGCACTTGTGTATGTTTTCTTCCAAACTTTTTAGCGCATATTTTTACAAGACAGATAATAGACAGGATCTTCTTATTCACATAAAAGTATCACACAGCACTTCCAAAGATATTCCAGACACCTGGTAAACACTATTTTAAAGGCTACTGAACAATTAAATCAAGTAAAATGCTTCCACCTATAGATGGTAACAAGTCTTCTACACTTCTTATTGAAAACTAAGACGTACAATCTTTTTATCAGTTAGCATATGTTGGCGCTCCATCACTCAAAGGGTTTTCAGACACCCTTGGGAAATACTGAAAAAATTCCACCTCAGTAAAAGCCCATGGGACCACCACCACTGTGATTATTTGTGAAACAAGAAAAGGTACTATTTAGAATTAACACTTATCAATCAGCATCAGATAGTAATACTGGTTACACCAATCCCCAGTGCACAGTTCAACAATCTCTGTGTGGTGAAAGAATGCTTTGTATCCAAAATGTCTGTAACCCATATTAATCTTTCTCCTAAAAGACTTGAGGACACACTAAATTAAACAATGTCAACAAGGATTAGGCACATAATAAGTCTCTGAAGAAAAATGGTGATGCCAATGCCTCTGTAAGCAGTACCAATAATTAAAATCTTTCATCATGAAAGTATCACAAGGCAATATTACATGCTGATGGAATTTTATTTTCAGTATGCCTACATCTGCATAATTTGTAAACACTATAAACTTCCTGGATTCAGTACATGCTTTCCATTTGAAAACTGAATTTCTCTTTAGATTGGGACTCATATTGTCTCTTAATTTAGGAATGCATCATCATTAAACATTTCATTTTAACTTACGTACAGCAATTTTTACCAGTATCAAAGCACATTCACTTTCCTTACCAATGAAAGAAAATTGGATATAAAGTAACTTTTAGGTTTTTAAGCAATGGAGATTGGTTTTTAAAGACAGTTTATCATCCAACGTATCATCTACGTACTCCAGAAGAAATGTCTTTTGTAGATTACCTAAATCCTGCCCCCCCTTCTTACTCCCTAAAGTGCTTGGCATAATCCTTCACACACTAGGCAATCAACCAACTGAAATATCTCCAGGATGAGATGAAGATTAAATTGCTCAACTAGTGAAAATATTTCCTATGAGATAACTCTAATTTTTGAAGTATCAGATAGAACAAGTAAAGGCACTGAAATTGGGGTCAAAAGACCTAGGCTATTGGTTATGAGAATAAAAATGAAAACAATGGGCCTGAAAAATCAAGCTGTACACCAATGTCAAGAATTTTTACTTTCAAAGTAACAATTTGGACCTCCCCATTATCTAGTTAGTCATAAAAGTCTACCTGTAGCCAATGAAAGCATGAGTTTAACAATCGTTCAATCATATGCACAGATAACATTAACTACATATACAGACACTATGATTGCAGCTAGGGTACTCAACTAAGTCACCCCATATAGCACACACTCCACAGACACCTGTTGATCCAAAAGAAACACTGCCCACGCTCAGATGCAGGTGATATCAGAGTTTCTACTCCTGGTCATACACTGTGGCAAGCTCCATCTCCAGACTACATTTAAAGGGCATACTGTACCTCGCACACAATTCACAGAATCATGAGAGAGATTCCATCCCGAAGGACAAGCACAGGAGAAGAAGTTGGGCCCTTGTGAGGAGAGCAGGCACAGATGGCTGCAGTGGGCAGAGGCACAGGGATTCGTGGCTGTATGGGAATAGAAGAGGGAAAAGCACTGGTGAGTGGAAGAGCTCCACGTTAAGTGCACTGTGCACTGGTATTGTCTTCCTGGGGCCCCCAATATCTGGAGACACAGCACTCAAGTTACTCCAGTGCTTTGTTTTGTTTTATTTTCTCTAAAATATTTTTCCCCATTCTTAGTATAGTGCTTTCAATATAAAATAAAGAAGAGGCGCAAGAGGGAAGAGTGACATACCCAAGGTCACAGATCAATCCAGTCTAACCAGATTACAAACAGCCAATGAGTGAGAAAGAACCTAGTAGTATTAGACACGATGCTAGATAATCTGTCCCCTTGCCTAACTTAGAAGGGATCTTTTTGCCTCTAAGCAGGTTGTGTGTTTGCCATGTGACCTTGACATTTACCCTATACAACCCAAATTTAGTTAGATGATAATCTTGTATTTTTCCATTGGTGACCTCTCTGCACCATCAGGCTCCATGAAAAGAGGGACACTGTGTTCATCCAAAGCTCACAGATGTTTCCTGTATCCCAACTGTTCTTAGGACATACACTGTGCTCAACTATCACCCAATCTATTTGCCAAAATAAGTTAAACATTCAATACACACCAAAGGATACTACAAACATGGAGCATATATTCCAGTAAAAAAGAGACAGCACTAAGCTCATAAATTGTGTGTGTCTAATTTTACAACATGAGGGTCGAGAGTGAAAGATCTATGAAAGCAGTGGGTGTTTCAGGCAGGGGGGTCAAGGAGAGGCTCTCTGAGAAAGTGACACTTGAGCAGAATCCTAAATGACTGGATGGAGCGACTCATGCAGAAAGCTGAAGGAGAGACACTGCAGGTAGAGCCAAGAGCCAGTGCAAAAGCTCAGAGACAGGAAGTAGCCTCGTTTGCCTCTGTCCCATAGTGAGGTCCACTGTGGCAAGAGTGAGTAGAGAGAAAGCCAGGGAAAGCAGGTAGAAAAGATTGTGTGTCTATTAAGTAACTTATTTCCCCCTACCACGAGAAAGAAAACTACCAAGGCCAAAGCTTTAAGTCATCTAACCTGGGGTGAGCATTCTGCATACAAAGATGCCATGTAGGATGCCCACACCCCATATCAGGGCACCTAGGGTCAAGTCCCAGCTCTGCTTCCAATTCCAGCTTTACACTTTGGGAGGTAGGAGATGATGGTTTAAGTAATTAGGTCCCTACCAACCATGGGGGAGGACTGGATTGCGTTCCAGGCTCCTGGCTTCAACCTGACCAGTCCTAGCTGTTGAAGGCATTTGGAAGGTAAACCAGCTGATGACAGGTCTCTGTCTGTCTGTCTCTGGCTCTCTGCTTTGCAAATAAATAAACACAATAGATAAAAACTTTAACTTTAACTCACCTAACCAGTCATACTATGCATTGTAGAATGACTTGGGGTGACCACAGCAGAGCCACTGTAAGGCAATGGTGTGATAATAAATGAGGCCTAACAATCAGCTGCTTTAAGCCACACAGTACAAAGATACTTAAAAAAAATTTCATGAAAAAATAAAATTCAGGTTCTTTACTCTGGTGCACAAAATGTATTTTTTAAATATTTTGTTTATTTATTTGAGAGGCAGAATTATAGACAGAGATAGAGAGAGACAGAGAGAAGGGTCCTCCATCACTGGTTTACTCCCTAGATGGCTGCAATGGCTGGAGCTAAGCAAATCCGAAGCCAGGAGCCAGGAGCCTCCTCTTGGTTTCCCAAGCGATGCAAGGGTCCAAGGAATTAGGCCATCCCCTACTGCTTTCCCAGGCCATCCTGGGAAATCCAGGCCATCCAGAGTGCTGGATCAGAAAAGGAGTAGCTGGGGTCGGTGCTGTGGTGTAGCAGGTAAGGGCCACCGCCTGCAGTGCTGGCATCCCAAATGGGCGCCCGTTTGAGTTCCGGATGCTCCACTTCCAATCCAGCTCTCTGCTCTAACCTAGGAAAGCAGTAGAAGAGGGCCCAAGTCCTTGAGCCCCTGTGCCAGCATGGGAAGACCCTGAGGAAGCTCCTGGCTCCTGGCTTCAGATATGCACAGCTCTAGCCATTGCAGCCAACTGGGGAGTGAGCCAGCAAATGGAAAACCTCTCTCTCTCTTTCTCTCTCTCTCTGCCTTTCTTTCTTTCTGTGTAACTCTGATTTTCAAATAAATAAATAAATCTTAAAAAAAAAAAAAAAAAAAGAAGAGGAGCAGCTGGGACTTGAACCAGTGCCCATATTGGATTCCAACACCACAAGCAGAGGCTTAGCCCACTATGCCACAGCACAGGCCCATAGGTTTTTTGTTTGTTTGTTTGTTTGTTTTTTGACAGGCAGAGTGGACAGTGAGAGAGAGAGAGACAGAGAGAAAGGTCTTCCTTTACTGTTGGTTCACCCTCCAATATCCACTGCGGCTGGCGCACCGCGCTGATCTGAAGCCAAGAGCCAGGTGCTTCTCCTGGTCTCCCACGGGGTGCAGGACCCAAGCACTTGGGCCATCCTCCACTGCACTCCCTGGCCACAGCAGAGAGCTGGCCTGGAAGAGGGGCAACCGGGACAGAATCCAGTGCCCCAACCAGGACTAGAACCCGGTGTGCTGGTGCCGCAAGGCGGAGGATTAGCCTAGTGAGTCGCGGCACTGGCCCCATAGGTTTTTAATAATACACATTTTTCCATTGGCTTTTTGAAGATTCTTCATATTGTCTGGGCAACATCTGTCAGCTAAGGAAACTGAGATTCAGATAAAGGTCACAGAGGGCAGAAACAAACTACTGAACAGAAATGACAGAATTCATATGGGCTACTGTTACAAACCAGATTTGAGTTTTCATGGCAAATAAAAGTAATGGCAATATCGACCATCGAGAGTGTGGGGTGAGTTGGTTAGCAAAGAGAAAAGGAAAATTTTGGGCTCAAATAAGCAAGTCTGCAGCCACATGTGTTCGGCATTCTGAAAACAAGTGATTTCCAGCTATTCCCGGCCAGGACATTTCTCTGTATCGCTTACATTCCGGTTGCTTTGAAGGATGAACCACGACGATGCCAAGGGGTTGGTGAACATTGAACATCACAACTGACTGGTTCCCTCCGTGCCACTTGTTGGCTTTCATCACCCGGTGAGTAGTAACATCAGTCCAGTACACGGTATCTTCAAAGACAGAGAGGGCGTAGGGATACCGCAGAATCTATGAAGCCAAAGGGAACAGTGAGACCTCAGCCAGAAGAAAGAGTCCAGAGAAGCCAAGTAGAAGAAAAGTCCTGTTCAAAAAGATGGTTTCCCTTAGCACTGAATTTTAACAAAAACACAGAGAAGCCATTGTATAAAACAGGGAAAAAAAATAATGTAGCACTTGTCCTGTGTCCTACCATACCACTAAGGACATTTTCATACACCACTGTCATTTATTCTCCATGCTTCCTCTGGATTACCACTGGACACCCATTTTACAAATGAGAACCATTTGAAGCACAGAAAGCAAGTTGACGTCTCCAGATCACCTACCAGAGGTCAGATGTCACCAGAGAACCTAGTTCAAGGTCACCATCCCCTACTTCTGAGCCCACCCACCCCCATTATCACCACTCCTGCTCCATTGTTATTTCTGTTCATTAATTCACCTCCATCAATTTCAGTTTAGGTGTCTTTTCCCTGAAAGCAGGGAATCTTCAAGTTACAGGAATTATTAACAAGGGCAATCTTAAATCAAGGTCATTAACAACTCCTTGATAAAATGTTTTCTGTATTTTTTCATTTAAATTGAAAAAATAAATTCAATAGAATTTACTCTAAAAAACTGAATAAATAACAGCCTATGATTTAATTAAGAAGTATGGATCTAAATTATTACTTTTTGCTTAATACAGTTGTAGAAGCAATAACAACTAAAATCAAATGAGCTGTTAATCCATCCAGGACATGGCACAATCTGACCATGAACTGGGATAAAAATATTTACCTTCCTGTGAGTGATAGAGGATGGGTTGTTCCCCCTGTTGTTGATATTTCCTGAATTGACCTGATAATGACTATGATACAGAAATTAATCTCAGTTTTCTTGACACCCTGTTATTTATGTAGCCACTACTGTAGTTTTAATTTGGCTTTCCTCACTATCAACTTACCAAATCACCAGCTACCACCTGCCTCCGATGGTGTCCATAATAATCACAGACATCTATATAGTCGAGATAGGAATCCATGAAGTAGATCAGTCTGTTGGGATAGTCAATAGTCAAGCCACAGGGCAAGACGATTTTGTCCTGGATAATGATAGTGCGCAAACTACCGTCCATGCTGGCTCGCTCAATACGAGGATGATGGCCCCAGTCAGACCAGAACATTAGATGGTCACTGTGAAAAGAACCTGGTTATACCACTTGGAAGGCACATATGAAGAATAACTGTCATTATAATGATACAACACGCAGTTTTGGCTCTACTTAAAATAAATCATCTCCAGATCAGAATCTATGCACAAAGCTTATTATTTCCTTGGAGTGTCACAAAGAAAAACTAATCAAAATGCAATCACAAGCCATCTGGGTGTTTTTATGACATTTTATAACACAGTACATTATGACACTGAAATATCTCAGTGCCAATTCATGTTTGTGTACAATCCACATGTAGCTGATCTAGAAAAAAAAAATCCATCTGTCCTTGTTGGTCTACTCTGTCATGTTTTAGAGAAGAGAATCAATCTATTCCTCCTCAGAGACTCATCATAAATTTCGCTGGTGTGTAATTAATGCTTTCCAATATCTAGGAAGCCAGTATCACTTTGAATATTCACCATCGTGCAGAAAAGAATCTAAGTTATAGAATCTAAGTAAATTCAAAGGAGGAGACCCTCAAATATTTCTAAACACATGGGAGAAGTTCTCTTTGCTTTATGAGTAGCAGGCAAAAATGTTATTCTTCATACAACCAGGGAGTTCTGGTAAACAATGTGAAATGAAGGCAGAAACATACCCGTTTTGTTGTTGTTGCTGAAAAGTCTTACCTCATTCTGGGATCTAACGCTAGTCCCCTTGGATTTGTCACATTTTTACTGATCAGCACAGTCCTGTAGCTCCCATCTATTCTTGAGACCTCAATTGTTTCCAGGGCGTAGTCTGTCCAGTAGAGATTACGACCTACCCAATCTACCGCAATAGATTGTGTCATAACAACACCACTGTCAAGTACCTAAAGTAAACAAAATAGAATAGTATAAAAGGGGAAATCTAAAGAGGGTAAACAAATTCAAAAGTGGAAATTATCTGATAACCTCAGCATGTAATTTATCCTGTGAAATTGTTTTCCTATGTAGCTATTTTTTTAGAAAAAACACACAAGATTTCATAGCACTGAATATTCTTGTTAGATTAGTAGGTAATTGCATTTTGGTTTCAAAAGTTTTTGCAGTTAAACATGCTATCCATTCATTAGGCGGGCAATTTATGAAACTTTATAAGTTTGTGTAACAAGGGTAATATTATTATTGATTAAGCACCAACAATTACAAAATAAAGTTCTTAGGAGCAGAGGAAACATAAGTATCAGAAGTCACCAAACTGAAACTCCAGGAAGTGGACTGAGAAATTTAACTGCATTAGAGTGAGGAAAATAACCCCTGGGCTCTCTTGCATTTCCCTCTGCTCTCACCCACTGAAAAAGATTGCAAAAGGAATCTCAGAGACCCTGGGAGGTCTCTACACCACGTGACCTGCAACTCACAATCACTTCTGCCTTCAGAAAGGGACCCATAGATTAGAAGTTCTGAAAAGTCAGGCCTCCTGAGTGCAATGTGCCCTACGTAGGGACTATGGGAGCCACCCCGGAGGAGGTAGGGTCTTCTCTCACAGGTGAATAGCAGCAAACAGACCTAAGAATGGGGAATTAGTCAGGCCAAAGACCAGCAGAAATGTCCTTACCACTCTTCGGTCTGTTCCATTTTGAAACACACTCCAGGTTTTACCCTGACTTGCATCAGACCAAAAGATCCGACCACTGACTGAATCAAAATCAACAGCTACAATGTTAGAACCACCTTGGACCAATGAGTAGATATTGTGGACCTGGGAGGTGATGTTGTCAGCAACAATTCGGCTCTGACTTGCCACAAGTAATAGCAGATTTTCAGATGCTGTAAAAATAATAAAAAAAAAGGGGGGGGTGAGGGGAGAAGCATAAATGTCAGTGATTCTGGAAAAAAAAACATGATCAAAGCACTCCTTAAGTATTTGATGCAATAACTTGGGCAATAGAAAGAAGATGTGACTCCAAATAATGGCAGGGGTTGGGGAGCCTCGTAAGAGTGATTTTAATCACTTCAATCTTAACCTTAAGAGTGAATTGATTTTCTAGACGCTTTCTAAAATATCTTTTTTCTTTAAATTATATTTCAGTGGGTGTCTAAATCCCATCCTGCAGGGAAGTTTGTTTACATTCTTCCTTGTGCTGGATTTATATTCGCTTATTTACCTTACTACATCATTGTCTTCATGATAGTAGGGATCATGTCTTAACTGTGTAGCAGAGAGTTAAAGCTATCTCCCACTATGCTTTCTTTCCTTTTCTTCTTTTTAGTAATAAAACCTGCCAAGTTTTAACCTGGCACAAGATCACATTCGTCTGCCTCCACTGCCACTTGCAGTGACCACGGGAGTGAGTGCTGACCATTAGAATGTGAGTAGAGATGAGGCATTCAACTCCAAGTCACATTCTTCACAGGAAGCTGCTTACCTTCCGCTTTCTCTTTGCCTTTCCTCCTTTCTGAGCACAAGCAATACCCCTGGATCCCTACATATATGTGGACACCGCATGAAGAGGGTCACAGACCAGCTCTACCCCCAGCACTGTCTATCATGCACACTCCTATTTGTAAAACAAAGATTTTCTATTTTGTTTCAGCTTTGTTTATTGGTCACTTTTCAAGCAGCCAAATTAATATCCTAATACTCAGTATAGTCATTTTCATGTTGTAGAAACTGAATTAATATAGCCTGAATTCAATGTATTAAACATATGTAAAAATATTTAAGTATGTTATAAAAATAACTTTTAAATACTATAAAACCACTTGATACTATCTTAAATAACAAAATATCATCTTCTACCTATAAATCTTTTACCTCTATTTTGCAAAATACATCAGGATCTTTATGTTTATTACCACACTTAATCCTCACAAGAAATTAAGGTAAGGAGGTTACAAAACCTGTGTAGGATTATATCCAATCTGACCCCTAAACATTGTCAAATACCTACATGCAACCATTTGACCTTGAGCTTTGGGGTATGCTATTAAACTGGCTACTGAAGTCTCTGTTTTTTTTAACTTTTATTTAATGAATATAGCTTTCCAAAGTACAGCTTATGGATTACATTGGCTTCCCCCGCCCCCAATGACTTCCCTCCCACCCGCAACCCTCCCCTTTCCCGCCCTCTTTCCCCTTCCATTCATATCAAGATTCATTTTCAGAAGTCTCACTTTTAAGTTCAATAATTACCTATAGCTTTGCAGGTCCTCCCATCACCTTCTAACATGTATTCATTATCACATGAGCACCGGAAAGAACCTCTCATATTGAAACAGTGCTGGCTACAAAAGCCTGGATTATCACATTCATCTATGTCTTCACAGGTCTTAGAATCATTAGCAAGTTGGTATCCCAATGGACATAGACAACTAGCTCCAAAAGGTCCTTGAATACACTGGTGAGTACAACCACCATTGAAATCTGAGCAGCTCGCCTGGTCTGGAATAAAGAAAGAGAATCATGAAGGAGAAAGTCAGGACTCTGCCTCTTTGATTTTCATTGGTATATTATTTGTCATGTAGTCCCATGCCACCTTCAATGTGATGCCTGGAGAAGAGCTAAGAGCAACATTCACTTGGATGAACTCCCCAAGCCCTTCCGTATCTACTCTGATTTGCCTAAGGATCGGCTATTATTCACATCCACTGGGCTTGAGCCACTTTCTCCACTATAATCCTCCAGTATAACTCCATTTAGTGCAATGAAAAAAACTTGGGGAAGTACTGTTGGCATCAATAAACAAAAGAGTCATTGATAAAACATGCAAAGAAACCTAACACGCTTCTTGCTTTTTTCCACTGAAATTCTTATATCTATACAGAAATGGTAGATAAGATTTAAACATTTAAGGGAGAAGGCTGGAATATCTATGAGAGGTAAAAAATGGAGGGGGAAAGGTAATTGAAGCATTGGAGGGCACAGATCAACTAACATACTGTCATTCCTTGCTCTTAAGGTCACAATGGCAATGACTGAAGCCACCTAAAGATAGATCACATGCACATGCCTGGGGATGCTAATACCCTCTATTCTCTTAGGTACTCTAACTTATTCCTAGGAGTTATAACACAGAACATGCACTAGGAGAGGAAGTCAAAATAATCAGGACATGTTCAGCACAAACACAATATGTATTAAATCATAAGAATCTAAAATACTTTACAATCATACCTGGCTGGGGTTCATCTGAGAATGAGCATTGATTAAAGAGGAAAGAAAGAAAGGACAGTAATTAGGATTACATGCCAATCATAGCCTTATAATCACAGCAAACACAAATCCTCAACTTCATTTGTCTTGTGGCAGGTTCAGATTGAAATTAGAAAATATTAAAGTTAGAAAAATTCATGAGCACAATACCAACAGAATCAAATTTAACTTGATAATCTAACAGCTTCATTTGGTCTCATTTCTATAAACACATAAAAAGAAGTAAAAACACATAATCAAGTGCAAAAATTTAATGAGAAATATGATCCAGGGGAGACTTATTTGGATTCAATTACAGTTACCCCTACACAGGCCTAAACTCATAGAGAAACTAAAATCCCTCCCTAAATAGCTACACAGGGACTGTGACGATGGTGATACACACACGATTACTGCTCAGAATGAATTTATGGCCAATAAACCATGGTCAGATAACTTACTGCAAAGTGGGGACTCATCTGTCCCATTGGGGCAGTCAAAGACGTTATCACACAGTGCACTCAGATTCACACAGATGCTATAGCCAGGGCACTGCCACTGCCAACTGGGACAGTGAAAGGGTTGAGTAGGACAGTCCTTCTCATCACTCAAATCCCTGCAGTCATTGTCCCCATCACAGAGCCAATGTTTGGGGATACAGTTTCCGTTGTCACAGTGGAATTGAGATGGAGCACAGGTCTTGGGGATGCAGCCATGGTGTTCATCAGATCCATCAACACAGTCTGAATGCCCATCACACTCCCAAACATCTGGGATGCAGTAACCATCTGCTTGGCACTGAAATTCATCTGAATGGCACATGCCAGGGGGTCTGGTTGCTAGAAGAGACGTGGAGGGAAATGGGTTTGTGAATGTAAAATATAATCCCCTTTATAGTTTAGATCCACGGGAAATGATGCTGGATCAATAAGCAAGTTTATCATATGACTCTGGCACAATTAATTTTTGGTTTTTTTTTTCTTTTTTTTATATTTTCTTTTTTTCTTTTTCTCTTTTCTCTCTCTTTTTTTTTTTTTTTTTGCACAATTAATTTTAAAGGCTAAAATGATATGAAGCCTTCCCTTACACTGTGTGATACAGAAATATTTCCATGTGTCAGATTAGTGGATCTGACAACAAAGTCCAGGGTGCACAACTCTTAAACAGAAGATAAGCACCTGAGTCCAAAGAAACTCTCTGGTGCTGGAGTTGTAGCACTGGGGGTTAAGCTGCCACTGGCAATGGCATCCTGTACTGGAGCATTGGTTCAAGTCCCAGCTACTCAGCTTCTGATCCAGCTCCCAGCTAATGCACTGGTGGAAGGCAGCAAAAGATGGCCTTTATCTCTATTATCTTTATAATTTGTAAGGTCCTTGTACCTGTCCACCTTGCTTTAATTGTCTCTTGACTTGTACAGTCTCTCTTACAAAGACAAAGGACAAAGGCCACATGTGACATCTGCTATATTAAACAAATAACAGCTGGAAGAAGGAATTCATTAAAGTCAATACCAAATACAGCTCCATTCCATTTCTAGACTGTGATTTGACCTCTTGATGGAGGCTTAAAAGAAAACAATAAGACATCATTAAATACAGTAAACCCACAAAAGGCTGAAAACCACTAATTAATGTCCCAAGAAAAATTAAAAGTACAAACAAAAATACCCACGACATATTTAACCTTCCCAAATTTGAAGTGCCCACTTATACAACCATTTGATTCAATAGTTACAAATCATTATTTCATAATGCCTACACAATTTTATGTTCAATATTGTATTCCTTTACGAATATATTGTAATTCAGGATGTCATCCCCCTACTCTTTACAACCTCAGTTTCTCTGGGTTAGAGAAAATTTGCAGGAATAGCAATACTGATGAAAACGAATGATCTCTATGTCTGAAACGTACTGAGTATACGGTACTTACGACAGCCTGCCTCATCGGAGTTGTCACTGCAGTGAAAAACACCATCACAACGATTAATGTTGCTAATGCAGCCATTCCCATCAGCACACTTGAATTGAGAATTTGTGCAGTTAAATACTAAGAACGAAAGAGAAATCACTTAAAAATTATCTCAGGGAGAAAATGAGGTTTTTTTTAAACGTTGTGAATATAAAAATAAAGCAATCCACTTACCACAACCAGCTTCATCAGATCCATCGACACAGTCCCTGTCTCCATCACAGACATATGCTGGGTCAAGACATCGATGATCCGGGCAATGAAACTGACTAGGTTGACATGTCCCTGTTGAATCTAATATCATGGGAAAACAAAACTAAGTAAGTTCATGTTCATTGTGTACCATGGCCAAACCAGAACACACTAAGTAGCCACATGAGTTATCTCAGTTGTACATTGTAAGTATTCTCAGAAAGAGAACTCAAAATTAGGACAGTTTTTGGAATCAAGAATAAAAAGATGACAGGGCAGGATCAGAAACTGATTATACCTTGAAAGTTAGACTACATCTAGAAAATGACCATCATGTGCTTGCAGGCAGTGGGAGTACATCTCACGACCACTATCAAGTCTGTGACTCTAGATCAAAGCTAAACAACAAAACCTGACTAAGCAACATGGCAGCACAACCTATGCCTACTAGCAGCGGTGTGTAGACAGCTCATGACTGTATTTCATCCAAAGTCTAAGCAGAACAGCTCTAAAACCCAGGGTCTCACTTTGGAGTTAAGTTACAGCCTTGAAGTCAGAGATGCAGGTTGCACTATTCATAGCAGTTAGTTCTATTAAATACATACTCACTAGAGGTGAAGGCTAAAAAGGATCTCAAAGTTCATTTACTCCAGAAGGAAAGTGACTTCTCTAGTCATGCAACCAAAACTAAAACACAGTACAAGGCATTTCACTCCACCTTAAACTATTATGGCAGACAAGAAATAAATAACATAAAGAAAATCAGAATTGCAAAGATGAAAAGCAGATAGGTGAGATTAATGGAAATTTTAAATTTTGTGCCTCTTTATTTTGTTCCCTTTTTGCCTACATCAAACAGAAACCAGCAGCCCAATATTTGGATATGTTTACATATTTTTTTGTTTCAAATATCTGGATAATTACTTGTTTGCTTTTCCAGTTTCTATCTGAATATTTTGCATCAGAGACAACTGATTTGCTTCCACAGATTTCAATATTTGTAAGAGGACTCTAGCTTCATATCTTTGTTCTCATAGCCCATTTTTACAGACATTGACAGACGGAATAGTAGTGCCCAAGATGCAATGGAGATGTGTGTGCCTTAGAGGAAAGAGTGCAAGACACATTCATTTTTCAAATCCATTTACTAAGCTAACCAAGCAAGAGGAACCAGTTCAGAACTCACGGCAGTTCTTTTCATCAGATCCATCCCCACAGTCGTTGTCTGTATCACAGACCCAGTTCCTGGGGATACACGCGTTATTATCACAGGTGTAGGCCCAGGCCGGGCAGGAGGCAGGAGTGTGGGAAGGGCAGTTGCGCTCATCACTGCCATCCACACAGTCATTGTGCTTATCGCAGCGCCAGTGTGCAGGGATACACTCTCCATGGTCACAGGTGAACGCCGAGGGTGAGCAGGTATTATCTACAATGACAAGAAACTGCTCATGAAGCCAGCTGTTTTCACAGCCTTTTACATGTGCTCTCCCTTTGTGAAGGCCCAATTCTTTTTTTTTTTTTTTTTTTGACAGGCAGAGTGGACAGTGAGAGAGAGAGAGAGAGAAAGGTCTTCCTTTTTGCCGTTGGTTCACCCTCCAATGGCCACCACGGCTGGTGCATTGCAACTGGTGCACCGCGCCGATCCAATGGCAGGAGCCAAGTACTTCTCCTGGTCTCCCATGCAGGTGCAGGGACCCAAGCACTTGGGTCATCCTCCACTGCACTCCTGGGCCACAGCAGAGAGCTCTACTGGAAGAGGAGCAACCAGGACTAGAACCCAGGGTGCCGGCGCCGCAGGCAGATGATTAGCCAAGTGAGCCATGGCCCCGGCCTTCAATCACAATTTTCAAACTCACCTACAGAAGCCTTGAAAATGTATCACAAGAAAAATGCAAATAGATTGAATATTTGGGTAAAACTTTGCAAGCTTTAAAACAGGAAGATACTACACAAAAGGGTAAACGTTTTTGAAATTCAAGGAAAGCATTCAAGTGGGCACTTCAAGTCTGTCACTTTTCTTTCTCCCCAAAAACACAGATTATAATTACTACTGATCTCACTTTGATAGAGACTTCTAATGCCTCAACTGTCCTCTATCTCTGTTTTTAAAATTTCTAATGAAATACTTTTGCCTTTTACAATAGCATTGATTGGGTCTCAAATCTTGTAACCATCAAAAGAATATAAAGGTTTTCATTCACCTCCAACTCATTTTTCTCCAAAACGAGGGGAGAATACAGTGCCTAAGACCTTCAATTGCTAGTGCCTCTTCTATGATACGATTCACCCAGATACTAAAGATGATGCTCAGTCTACTTTTATTCAACTTTTGCAGGAGCTTGTAAAGATGCAATAAGCCCACATTGCCCCATACGGCCAAGGTTAAAAAGAAATTTTATTGATTAGAGTCTGAATCAATGCTAGAAACCATTTGTCACATTAGGGTGTAAATGATATTGACTCCTTAGCTTCTCAAAAGTAGCTGGAATTCTAAAAGGTATCTTTTCCAAGATAGGTAACCAGAGTTTTTGCATATTGGTTATTTATAGCCCACATCTCTATCCTAGTCATCCCAGGAAATATCTTCAGTTCATAGCTACTTACTAGATGTGCCACATAGATGCTCATCACTGTTGTCATGACAGTCATTGAATCCATCACAGCGGTAGTAGCTGGGCACACATCTGCCATTGTCACAGGAGAAGGAGAAAGAGCCACACTGTTGCGTGGGTGGCTCACTGGCCTGGTTTCCCTCGCAGGTTAAGTGATTGGAAGCCAGCCTCATCCCATAGGGGCAGCCACACACCCGCTGGAAGTTGGGCACTGGGAAGCAGAAGTGGCTGCAGTCCCCATTAGGATGTGTGGGTTGACCGCAGAAGTTAGAGCCTGCAAAAAAGCAAAGTCCCAAGGTAGTAACCTATGCATACTTCCACTATGTCAGTCACAGATTTGATTTGTGAAGGAAATCAAAGAGGAAAAGACGTTCTTCAGACCCAATATTAAAAAGTAGCTTCCTCTTGAAAATAAATCTGAAAATAAAGCATTCCATTTAAATACCAAAAAGTGCTAAGATGTGTTTTTCCCAACACCTTTAGAGTAAGCAGAGTTGAACGGAGATTTAAAGTCCTAACAGCATTAAAGTATGTGGATCGCAGGGCTATAAAATCATCAGGAGCCACATTAAATAAGGACACACAGAGAAAAGAGGCTACCATATCAAAAAAAAAATACATCAATTAAGAAATCTTGGCACTCTCACTCACCTGTCTGGATGTTGACATCATATGATTTCACATGCATTATGTTACTGATGCCACTTCGAATAACTGTCACTTGTCTACCATCTGTTTTCCTGACTTGAATAATACCTTGGAGCATCCAGTCAGTAACAAATACATAATCTAAGAAGAAACACAGGTGATGAGGATTTTCAGTAATAACTGACTTTAAAGATATATCCCAGGAAAATGCCACAAGCTTCCAATGCTTCCTGCAATTGTGAGAATCTGGGAAACGTTTCTGTGACCATTTTCCACAACTTCTTATCCTCTAGAAATGTTTTTTGAAAGCTTATATTTTAATAATACAAATGTTGGGGATCAGGCAAGCATGTATAGAATTTTACGATGGCACTTAGTAGCCATCAGGTTTAGAATTCCATAGATGAAAGTAAAGAACATGGGGCTCCTTCTACAGAACATGAGGCGAGGCCTTCTAAGACTGAACTTTCACCCCCCCAGCTAAAGCAGTAACCTGCTGAGAGCACCTAAGCCAACGCCCACTGTGTGAAGTAATAGACTAGATCACCTTTAAGACCCCTACCAGGTCAAACATCCCATATCTGATGTCTTCAGGAAAAGACTTAAATTATCTTCTCTACATTCAACTTGAATAAGAAGCTGTTGAGAAGGAAAAGTACCAATCTAATCCAAAAAGAGATGTTTGGGGGCTGGTGCTGGGGTGTAAAAGGTTAAACTTCTGCCTGCAGTTCCAGCATCCCCTATGGGCACCGGTTCAAGTCCCAGCTGCTCCACTTCCGATCCAGTTTCATGCTAATGAGCCTTGGAAAGCAGCGGAAGATGGCCCAAGTGGTTGGGCCCCAGCAGCCACGTAGGAAACCCAGAAGAAGCTCCTGGCTCCTGGCTTTGGCCTTGCCTGGCCCTTACATGGCATCCATTGGGGGAGTGAACCAGCGGATGGAAGATATCTCTTTCTCAATCTCTTACTTTCTCTCTCTCTCCTTCTCTCTCTGTATTTCTAACTTTCAAATAAATAAATAAATAAAAATAAAAAGATACGTTTGGTATGTATATCTGAGGATAAAAATATCAACACAAATGTGCATGCCCCAATAACCATACTGATGTTCTATGATGCTTGGTATGGTAAGAGAAAGGCAATGTAAGATTCTAAACAACCAAAATTCAATCATGTTCACTTTACACTACATACTGAGGCATAGGAGTCAACATATAGATTTTAACAGTTTTTAAAAGAAAAACTTGAATTGAAGTGGACTTTGTGTTTAACAATATTTAGTTTAACTACAAATTCCAATTAACCAGAAAATGCTTAAGATGTCACAATTTTTATCAACACGTCAGTTCTTATTATCTGTGGCCTAATCATGACTAAGTAGTCATTGGGACTCACCAAATCTTATCTTTACTGACTGATAAGCTCAGTCCCACTGCTCACAGAGGTATCATAATATTCGTATGGAGAAGAAAAATTCAATAAACCTTTCTGTCCTGTGTGATACACAGTCAAGAAGATCTAGCTTTTTACTAAATAAAGTTCATCATTTCCATGGTGTTGCATAAGAGAACTTTCCAGAAGAAATTCACAACAAAAAGTACAGTTGGAAGAAATAATTATTATTAATTTCAGAATTCTGTGTTGCTCTCATGGGTAGGCATTCAAATGAAACCAAAAGGTTCTAACATTGCATTTTTATTCAATCCCAGACATTCCAGTACAGAGAGAGACAATTTAGCATTCTGATAATGTTCCTATGTGGCAGCAAATAGTATGTGTCTAGTGTTTTTAGAAACAGGGAGTAAATACGTGGGGATGGTGATAGGGGATGAGTGTTTGTAACTGACTCATCTCATCAAAAAATCTCACAAAGGCATTTCAAAAATATTTTTAAATACCACACACTCCTCCACAGACAAGCAGATAGCAGGATGTGATATGCAATACACGCATTGACTATTCCTTCCACATCACGTGTGTGTGAGAAAGTCTTTGATTTATAGTGAGTGTCTACTTCTTAAAGCATTTCACCTAGCAGGTAAGGTGTCTGTGTCCCATGTCCAGAAGAATGTCTGGGTTCAATAACCACCCCCAGCTCCTAACTCCAGTTTCCTAATAACATGGACCTTGATAAGCAATAGTGATGGTTCCAGTGACTGCTTACCTGCTACCCACTTGGGAGACCTAGATTGAGGTCTCAGTTCTGGATTTTGGCGTCTGCCCAGCCTCAGATGCCAAGAGCATTGTGGGAGTGAACGAGCAGATAGGAGTGTGTGTATGTCTGTCTGTCTCTCAATTTTTTAAAATTTTTAATAAATAAATAAACACCATACTAATTATTAAAGTAGGAGGTTTCAAACAGGGATACAACCAACAAAAAGACAGCAACTTTGGTAGTCCTATACAAAATGCCATCACTCTAAATGAACTCATTATGTTTTTTTTTTTAATTGGTTTTTTTTTTTTTTTTTTTTTTTTTTTGACAAGCAGAGTGGACAGTGAGAGAAACAGAGAGAAAGGTCTGCCTTTTCCGTTGCTTCACCATCCAATGGCCGCTGCAGCTGGCGCGCTGCGGCCAGCACACCGCGCTGACCCAAAGCCGGGAGCCAGGTGCTTCTCCTGGTCTCCCATGGGGTGCAGGGCCCAAGGACTTGGGCCATCCTCCACTGCACTCCTGGGCCACAGCAGAGAGCTGGCCTGGAAGAGGGGCAACCGGGACAGAATCCGGCACCCTGACCAGGACTAGAAGCCAGTGTGCCGGCGCCGCAGGCAGAGGATTAGCCTATTGAGCCACGGCGCCGGCCCTCATTATGCTTTCAAGACAGGGAGTTGGGGGGCAGGGTGGGGCGGGGGTGGTGCTGTGGTGTAGTAGGTTAAGCATCCACCTGCAGCACCAGCATCCTATAGGGAGACAGTTAGTGTCCCCACTGCTCTTCTTCAAATCCAGCTCTCTGCTTATGGTCTGGGAAAGCAGTGGAATATAGCCCAAGTGCTTGGGCCCCTGCACCCATATGGAAGACCCGGAAGAAGCTCTTGGGTCCTGGCTTTGGATTGACTGGGCTCTGGCCTTTGCAACCTTTTGAGGAGTGAACCAGTGGATGGAAGACCTTTCTCTCTGTCTCTCCCTCTCTGTCTGTAACACTACCTCTCAAATAAATAAATAAAATCTTACACACACGATTATTCTTAGGTGTTTAAATTTTAACTGAAAAGTGATCCCTGTTAGGAATTTGGAAAACATTATGCTGAGTGAAATAAGCCAATCCCAAAGGGACAAATACCACTTGTTCTCCTTGATAGGTGACAACTAACTGAGCACCAAAAAGGAAACCTGTTAAAGTGAAATGAACACTATGAGAAACAGTGACATGATCAGCCCTCGCCCTGATGTTGATGAACAACTTAATATGTTATCCCTCTTAGTATTTTTGTTTGTTTGTTCTACTTAATACTTTTGGTTGAATACTGTAATCAATACACAATTATTCTTAAGTGCTGAAACTTAACTGAAAAGTGATCACTGTTAAAAATAAGAGGGGGAATAAGAGAGGGAAGAGATATGCAATTCGGGACATGCTCAAGCTGACTTACCTCAAACGGTAGAGTTAGAAACATACCAGGGGGCCGGCGCCACGGCTCACTAGGCTAATCCTCCGCCTTGCGGCGCCGGCACAACGGGTTCTAGTCCCAGTCGGGGCGCCGGATTCCGTCCCAGTTGCCCCTCTTCCAGGCCAGCTCTCTGCTGTGGCCTGGGAGTGCAGTAGAGGATGGCCTAAGTGCTTGGGCCCTGCACCCCATGGGAGACCAGGAGAGGCACCTGGCTCCTGCCATCAGATCAGCGCGGTGCGCCGGCCACAGCGGCCATTGGAGGGTGAACCAACGGCAAAAGGAAGACCTTTTTCTCTGTCTCTCTCTCTCACTGTCCACTCTGTCAAAAAATTAAAAAAAAAAAGACTAAAAAAAAAAAAGAAATATACCAGGGGATTCCAATTCAATCCCATCAAGGAGGCATGTACCAATGCCATCTCACTAGTCCCAGTGATCAATTTCTATTCACAATTGATCATAGTGATAGGACTAAGAACCAAAGGGATCACATAAACAAGAATAGTGTCTGCAAATACTAGCTGATAGAATAAAAAAGGGAGAGAACGATCCAACATGGGAAGTGAGATACACAGCAGACCCATAGAATGGCAGATGTCCTAAACAGCACTCTGGCCTCAGAATCAGCCCTTAAGGCATGTGGATCTGTGTGGGGAGCAACTGGGAGCAACTTGGACTAGACTAAGTTACTGGAATTAAGACTTATTCTATGCATCTGCTCTCCCACAATATGGCGCTGGGAGAGGAGGAAACAGCTTCTACACAGCTGCCTCCAGTTCAACCAATAAACAGCAGGACCTGCTCCTGATTGGAGGAGAGCAGCGTACTCGGCGTGTGGGTAGCAGAGTTGGGATTGGTGGAAGAGGACTATAAAGGAGGAGAGAGACAACATGCACCAGGAACATCTATCTGAAGGAACACCTGTGCAGCCCCCGAGAGAGCCGGCCGGCGGTGTGCCGCTCCCCCGCGGAAGTGGGGAAAGTGGCAGGGGGAACTGCCCTTCCACGGAGGTGGAAGGGTCGGTAGCCAACCCGGGAAGAACCAGCAGCAAACCCGGGGAGGGCCGAGCAGACGAAAGAACAACGCAGGGTCTAGTGTCACTCCTCCACGAAGAGGGGGAGCGACAGATCCAGCTGAAAAGCCCATGAGAGTATTTCAGGCATGGAAAGCCAAGACACTCTGGGGAAAAAAAAAACTAAATGAAAGATCTCCACCAGTGAGATCCCAGTGGAAAGAACAGGTCATCAAAGAAGGAGGTACCTTTCTCTGAAGGGAGGAGAGAACTTCCACTTTGATCATGGCCTTGTCTAAATATGATCAGAGTCGGTGAACTCAGGGGGCTTCCATAGCCTTGGCAGCTCATGACAAGGTGATTACTGATGCCATAAACAAGAGTGTCAATTTGTTAAGTCAACAACAGGAGTCACTGTGCACTTACTCCTCATGTAGGATCTCTGTCCTTAGTGTGCTGTACATTGAGATTTAATGCTATAACTAGTACTCAAACAGTATTTTTCACTTTATGTTTCTGTGTGAGAGCAAACTGTTGAAATCTTTACTTAATGTATGCTAAACTGATCTTCTGTATATAAAGAGAAATGAAAATGAATCTTGATGTGAATGGAAGGGGAGAGGGAGTGGGAAAGGGGAGGGTTGCGGGTGGGAGGGACGTTATGGGGGAGAAGCCATTGTCATCCATAAGCTGTACTTTGGAAATTTATATTCATTAAATAAAAGTTAAAACAAAACAAAACAAAACAAAAATCTTAAAGTAGACAGGACAGGGGTTTATTTCAGTCTTTCTGTACCCTCTTAGTCTTGTGCTCCTGTACAATGCACAAGCTAGATAACCATTCACTGAGATTCCTTTTGCAAGACTAAACAAGCCACCTGTTTCACAGTGCCAGACTATACTCTAATCATAGCAACTCAACTCAGAACAGAATGTCTCTGCTCAAGAGGGGAGCTGAGGCATTGGCTGTGTCCTGGTGGCTGCAGGGTCCTGACAATCTTTATCACTAATAGGAAATTGTTTGTGAAGGTTGATAGAAAAACAATCATGTCTTGCTGTTTTTCCTAAGTCATACCCTAATGTTCCCATGTATCAGAGATGATGTTAATTAAATCCAACTTTATGTCTGAAAAGCTTTGGAGTCCTTCAGTAAGTAAACCCTTGATGAATGTGTGTAATCATTTTTCTACATTTTTCTACATGGATTCTGATGAGGTTCGCACAAATACCAGAGAACAATGAAATGCTACAATTGTTATATCAATAGCTGCTGCTATTTTATTCCTGAAAATAATAATAGCAGTAACTTAGTGTTTCCTGTGATACTTTTTTTTTTTTTTTTTTTTTTTTTTTTTTTTTTTTTGACAGGCAGAGTGGATAGTGAGAGAGAGAGGCAGAGAGAAAGGTCTTCCTTTTGCCGCTGGTTCACCCTCTAATGGCCACCATGGCTGGTGCGCTGCGGCCCGCGCTGATCTGAAGCCAGGAGCCAGGTGCTTCTCCTGGTCTCCCATGGGGTGCAGGGCCCAAGCACTTAGGCCATCCTCCACTGCACTCCCTGGCCACAGCAGAGGGCTGGCCTGGAAGAGGGGCAACCGGGACAGAATCCGGCGCCCCGACCGGGACTAGAACCTGGTGTGCCGGCGCCGCTAGGTGGAGGATTAGCCTAGTGAGCCGCGGCGCCGGCCTCCTGTGATACTTCTATAAGTGAATATTCAGGAATTGTTGGAGTAATCTACAAGGTGCTACCCCCATATAAATTGTCGATATTGCCACCTTAATGTATCCCCAAAAAAGGACACTCTGAAAGTAAAATATTTCATCAAGAAACCAAATGCTTTGTTTACATATAACAGCACCAATTCTGGAACTGTGAGAATCCCAAATAACAGTGAGTTTATTGTTAGAACTTGCAAAGTATACAAACAACACACACTGTTGATGCTTTAAAACTTACCCTGGAAGACAGTTATTCCAAAGGGATGCGTCATCTGCTGTATACGGCTCAGTCTTTTTCTGTCTAAACCATCAAAGGTGCTGTGCTCAATTGTATCAAAAAAGGCATCTACCCAGTACAACCGTAAAGCACTAAAATAACAAAACACTTAGTTATCTGTTATCCAGAAGCTGGGCGAGCACCGTGTATGCTGAGGACATTCAGAATCAGTTATGCTCCGTGGGTATATTTCAATCAAATGTTTAAAACTTATATTATATTTATAAAAAATTAAACAGTTTTATACTCCCCAGAAAGATACAGCTAGTTTTATGAAGGGGCTATCAATTAATTGCCTTAGAAAACTTGAAATGTTGCTTAAAGAATTTTATTTTTCTTAAATTATTTTCTAAAATCAACAAGTTAAGAAAAACATTGATAGCAATCCCTGCTTAAAAGGTTAAATGCATTTTTCCCTTTCACTTATCCATATACTACTTTGACATTTCAGGTTCAAAAGCTTACTTATCCTATGCCTCTTCCTAACCTCTAGATAGATCAATATCTTGAGGACTGTATCATATACTTTGAAAATTCACCCAAAGTATATATAAGGAAATGTGCATTTATTGATTAATTTATTTCAAAAATCTCCCACACTCAAGATGCTCCCTATAAGAAATGACACATGATCTTTTTTTTTTTTTTTTTTTTTTTTGACAGGCAGAGTGGACAGTGAGAGAGAGAGACAGAGAGAAAGGTCTTCCTTTGCCGTTGGTTCACCCTCCAATGGCCGCCGCGGCCGGCGCACCGCGCTGATCCGATGGCAGGAGCCAAGTACTTATCCTGGTCTCCCATGGGGTGCAGGGCCCAAGCACTTGGGCCATCCTCCACTGCACTCCCTGGCCACAGCAGAGAGCTGGCCTGGAAGAAGGGCAACCGGGACAGAATCTGGCGCCCCGACTGGGACTAGATCCCGGTGTGCCGGCGCCACAAGGCGGAGGATTAGCCTAGTGAGCCACGGCGCCAGCCTGACACATGATCTTATCACCAATTAATGATTCAAAAATTTCTAAGGGGCAGGACATTAGGCCTGGTGGTTAAGATACCAGTTGAGAACTTCACACCCCATATCAGAGTACCTGGATTCAACATCTGGCTCCAGCTCCTGATTCCAGCTTGCCATCAACACAGACCATGGGAGGCACTGGTGCTAGTTCAAGCAACTGGGCTTCTGCTACCCGTGTGGGGAAGCTGGATTGAATTCCCAGCTCCCAGCTTCAATCCCAGGAACCATTGCAGGCATTTGAGGAATGAGCTAACAGAACAGAGTTCTCTATGTACCTTTCTCTCACTGTCTCTGTCTCTCTTTCTCTGCCTCTCTAAGTAAATAATTGGGAAAATAAAAAAAAAAAAACCTGAGAGCAAGCAGTACCAATTTCCTTACTCCATCTCATCATCCCAGTATGCCTCACATGTGTTTTTCAGGAAGTGGGAACTCAGTAATGTAAGATGATTCCTACTTACCCCCAATCGATGGCCAATCCATTGGGCCATCCAATAGTAGTGTTTACTATAGGCACAAGGTGAGATCCATCACACCAGGCTCTCATAATTTTAGCAGGACGGAACCAATCACTGAAGAATATATACCTAGAAAAACAGGCAATACACCAAAGATGTTTACATTGGAATAAACTAAATGACCTTGAGAGATTAAGCACAAACACACATTTTCCAGAGACTTGCGGCAATTCATTTCATTCTTCTGTGTGTGCTATTGAGATTAGTAGATTGAATGTATAACTTATCTAAATCTTAAGGAAAAGTTCCATTATCAGCATGTCACCAAGTTACAAATATAAATGGCATTAAAATGGGCACTTAGAATAGATAACTACTTCCCTAGACTTTAGGACCTAAAACTATTGTCACCCAACAGATTCTCTAGGAAAACATAATTCAGATTAGTATAAAAACTCAATGGTATTGAAATAAAAAAACAAACCACAGGGCCATTATTGTGGCATAGTGGGTAAAGCTGCCACCTGCGATGTTGGCATCCCATATGGGCACCAGTTCATGTCCCAGCTGGTCCACTTCCATTCCAGCTAATGGCCTGGGAAAGCAGAGGAAGAAAGTCTGACTGTTTGGGCCCCCGCACCCACATGAGAGACCCAGTTGAAGTTGGCTCCTGGTTTTGGCCTGACTCAGCCCTGACCAGTGTGGCCATCTGGGAAGTGAACAAGCAGATGGAAGATCTCTCTCTTTCTCCCTGCCTCTACCTCTTTGTAACTCTTTTTTTAAGATATATTATATTATATTATATTATATTATATTATATATTTATTTAAAAGAGTTACACAGAGAGGAGAGGCACAGAGAGAGAGAGAGAGGTCTTCCATCCGATGGTTCACTTCCCAATTGGCCACAATGGCCGGAGCTGCACCAATCTGAAGCCAGGAGCCAGGAGCTTCTTCTGGGTTTCCCATGCGGGTGTAGGGGCCCAAGGACTTGGTCCATCTTTTACTGCTTTCCCCGGCCATAGCAGAGACCTGGATCAGAAGTGGACAGCCAGGGCTCAAATCGGTGCCCATATGGGATGCCGACGCTTCAGGCCAGAGTGTTAACTCACCGCGCCACAGCGCCAGCCCCTCTTTGCAACTCTTAATTTCTAATAAATAAATAAATCTTAAATAATAATAATAAGCCATAGACAAGAAAACAGATTGTAATCTCTCTACCCATCTGGATTAAACATATAGGCTCCCCTAGATGACTCCCATAAGGTATTGACAACTTTATAGGGAACCATTTCACCTTGGATGAAGAAAACATCCAAACCAATATAACTATTAAACCCAAGGCATATTTTTTTATTTGAGAAAATGTATAAGTCTGGGGGGAAAAGACTTTCCTCTTTCATATGCTCCTTATGAATCAAAACAGATATTTCTAAAAGGCAACTTTCTGAAATGTGATTACTTCACATAATTTTAAATGAAACATTCATTAGGAAATCAACTATCTTTCAAAACCAAGTGCCAAAGACTTAGGTGAAGATAAATTCATTGGAAAATCAACTCTATTTTTTAATTGGGAATGAATTATTTTTATTCATATGAAGGGGAAAAATTGCATATATTTCATATATATAGCTGTGTTTTTGTTTGTTTGTTTTTGGCAGGCAGAGTGGACAGTGAGAGAGAGAGACAGAGAGAAAGGTCTTCCTTTGCCGTTGGTTCACCCTCCAATGGCCACTGCCGCCGGCACACCGCGCTGATCCAAAGGCAGGAGCCAGGTGCTTCTCCTGGTCTCCCATGGGGTGCAGGGCCCAAGGACTTGGGCCATCCTCCACTGCACTCCTGGGCCACAGCAAAGAGCTGGTCTGGAAGAGGGGCAACCAGAACAGAATCCAGCACCCTGACCGGGACTAGAACCCGGTGTGCCGGCGCCACAAGGCGGAGGATTAGCCTATTGAGCCGCAGCGCCGGCTTCATATAGTTAAGAATATAATGATACTTCCCACCATACCCTTACTCCCGCTCTCTCTCCTCCTTCCTTTTTTTCTTCAAATTTTTAAAATGACATACTTTCAATTTACTTTATAATCACAAGCTTAAGCCTCCACTAAATAAGGAATTCAACAAGTAGTAAATAGAAAAACCACCGTTCCTCTAGAGTATCAACAGGGCTCTGAGCAGAGTACCAAAAAAAGTGTAACATTTATCACATTTTGAGATTTGATTATTGAAAATCAATCTCTTCACTCTACGCAGAGATAGAATTTCATATCAATAATGCCATTAGTTTCAAAAAATGCTTCCTATATTATTTAACAACAACAACAAAAAAAGCATAAAGTAAAAACACTCTAGAGGCAGTCAGTGAACACTTTGTGAGGCACGCAAGCTTTGCATTCGGAGAAGCCTGGAGTTCGAATCCTGACTGCGGCCTGATAGCTGTGGGTCCTTCACCAGTCACTTCATCTCACCAAGCCTCAGACTCACTGTCTCTACCATGGGTATTGCACTTGTACTCAGCTCCTTCACAAACTTTCGGATGAGCTGAGATTTGGAGAACGCTCACTACGGGAGTGAGTCAAGCTTCCAGGCTTTGCAAGGCATCTTTTTTGTTATTCCACTTAAATACAATGGCATAGCTCAGACTTGTTTTAAACAAACATATCAGCTATTAAACATTTTCAAATTAGAAAGTTAGGGGCCAAGAAGGAATATTGTTATCTGGTCTGTCTTTTCTTGTCTTGACACTGCTAATCACAAAATGGCAAAACCTGAAACTGTGATCTGAAGAGCTTTGTACTCTGAAAACTACTGAATGATGAAGCAAGTCTTGCTAAGCTTCCTATCAATACATTAAAGCAGGGCGGCCGGCTCCGCGGCTCACTAGGCTAACCCTCCGCCTTGCGGCGCCGGCACACCGGGTTCTAGTCCCGGTCGGGGCGCCGGATTCTGTCCCGGTTGCCCCTCTTCCAGGCCAGCCCTCTGCTGTGGCCAGGGAGTGCAGTGGAGGATGGCCCAGGTGCTTGGGCCCTGCACCCCATGGGAGACCAGGAGAAGCACCTGGCTCCTGGCTCCTGCCATCGGATCAGCGCGGTGCGCCAGCCGCGGCGGCCATCGGAGGGTGAACCTACGGCAAAGGAAGACCTTTCTCTCTGTCTCTCTCTCTCACTGTCCACTCTGCCTGCCAAAAAAAAAGCAGGGCAAGAATGTGAGCCTTTTCTGATAATCCTGCTGTGTATCCATTCCTGCCCTAATGACTCTGCCTCTTACTGTGAAACACACACACACACACACACACAATTCTGTGAAGACCGGGAAAGCTGAAACTTAGAAGCAAGTTTTTGGAGGGAGATAAAGTGATTACTTAAACATGGAAAAGGGATAAAATTTAAGCTGATTTCAAATTACACAGTTCAATCTCAAGATTGCTGAACTTGCCAAACCTCGATGGCATCACTTTTTTTTTTTTTTTTTGGACAGGCAGAGTTAGACAGTGAGAGAGAGAGACAAAGAAAAAGGTCTTCCTTCCATTGGTTTGCACCCCAAATGGCTGCTACGGCTGGCGCGAAGCCAGGAGCCAGGTGCTTCCTCCTGGTCTCCCATGCTGGTGCAGGGCCCAAGCACTTGGGCCATCCTCCACTGATGGCATCACTTTTCAATGACTGTAAAAGAACCACAGCTTTAAGCTCTTAGAAAAACATGAATACACTCACCCAGAAATAGGATGGACTACGATTGCCCGTGGGTTATTTAAATGCTCAACTATTGTGCGTCTCGATTTATCAGCTAGCCTCATGACGCTGACACTCTTGTAAGAAGTATCTATCCAATAGAGATTCCTTGAAATCCAGTCAAAAGCCAGACTTTCAACATTTTCCACCCTATTAGCTGTAAGGATTTCTCTTCCTGTAAATTGAAATACAGATATGGTTAAACTAAACATATTACATAAGACATACATTTTGCTACTACTGTATATTTTGTGTCAGAGTTAGAGCATATTTCAGTAATGTGGAATTCTTGGGGAAAAAAAACTATAAATCGTTGAGCAACAACATGAGATAAACCTAGAATCTATCCATTCCCCAAACTCTGGGTCTCAAAGAACAGATATGATACTGATAAATAGAACCAGGAGTGGTATGGGCTGGATTTACTCCCTTGTTTAACCTTCCAGAAAAAAAAAAATTTCTCATTTCAGAACATCTGAAGAAGAGATACCTGAGTTCACCTACTACCACCCCCAGGCAGCTCTGATAAGCTGACACTGCCAGGTACTGCCAGGGGGTAGCCCTGAGGTATTACCGCCCAACTCTTTCTCAGCCACAAAGTTGCCAAGTTCAGAAAAGACCAGAAAGGAAATCAGAACTGGATACAGGAGAAAGAAGACCACTTTCCTCTTTGAGAATTTTTATGCCTTTTCCCTTTTTTTTCCATTAAAGAAAATATGAAGCAGAATAAACCATCATACTTCTTCCTTTAGTGACAGGAAAAAAAAAATCCTGTTTTTTCCCATTCTTCATCCATGCACTTATTCATCAAACTGTAAAAAGAAGTGCTCTGTGTGCAAGATAAGGTATAAGATATTTAGGAAACCTGATACTGCTAATGGCTTTAATAATAACGGGTTATAGCAACGGAGCACTTCCTGTGAGTCAGGAACCCGACCATGAACTTGACATGGATTCATGCATCCTCCCAGCCACTCAGTTACACAGGTGTCATTATCGTCCCTAGAGAAGCGAAGCAACTGGAAAGAAAGATGTGCATCTCCCTGAAGGAAATTTATAATGAGGCAGTGAAAGAGGAGAAGGCAATTGGGCGAAGAGGTAAAAATAAAGGAAGGAGTCATGGATGCTGTGAGGCAGAGGTGCACAGGGTGGAAGGAGAGCCCAGCCGCCTCCTATCAGAGCATCCGGCAAGGCGGATGTGTGGAGAGGTTTCTCAAAGGAAGCAGGAAACTGAGGGCTGCAGGAGAGCCGAGACTTGCCAGTGAGAATGCCACGTGATCTGGGGCATGGCTGTAGATTCATGAGTCAGCAGCAGAGGCTGAAAGAGAGGGAGAAGTTCTCCATGATCACAAGCTTGTGGGGAGGGACCCCAGGGGGAAGCAGCCATGCCCTTCCTCTAAGGCAAGGAAGGCTGTGAGACGGGGTGAAGGTGTCCACTTGGACATTCAGGTTGTGAGGTGGTTATGGGATATCCACGTGAGGTCTCCAAAAGGCATTTGGTAGTATGTGTCTGAGGCTCAGGGAGAAACCGTGGATAGAGAAACCATGACAAGGGAGAGACCTTGTCATCTCCTATGGGAAGGCTTTGCCGGGTAGGAGAGAAAACACTCCATGAAAGACCTGTCACAAGTCTCCACACACCGACCCATAGTTGCTACAGATGATAATCAAGATGAAATGATGCAGAAAAAGAAGAGAGAAGGACTGCTGTGGATCTGCAGAGAACATAGTTATTGATAAGGCAAAGGAGAAAAGACCTCCAAGGAACTCTAGAAAGAACTGTTACAAAATAGAAGGAAACCCAGTAGTGTGTTGTCATGTCCAGGAAACCCAGTGGTGTGTTTACGAGATGATGGCCAAGGTGCCAAAGAGAAGGACTAAGAAGCATGATTCAGTTTAGCAACAAAGAGACTGGGGCTGAGAGGGTTTCCAGAGACCTGGTGGGCAGATGCGGTAGCAGTGCGGAATCAGTGAAGTACGAAGACTGGACAGGAATGGGCAGACCAAGCTTTCAAAAGCTTGTCCATGAAGCAAACGAGAGAGAGAGAGAGAGAGATCAGTAACTAGAAAGGACCAGCAAAATGAAGAAGCTTAAAAAGAGAAATAAGGGGCCTGCCACAACAGGACACCCAGCACAGAACAACGGCAAAAGGAAGTCAGAAGATAAGAACTGTGTACCAGGCCCACAGATTTGGGTCCCATCTGAAACAGGGGACAGAGGTCTCCAGACAGGAAGACAGTTATAGATGATTTGCTGTTTTGGACAAGCACTTCATAGATCTCTTAGGGCATCTGGAGAAAATATGTGATAATATCCCAAAAATGCAAAATATTTTTTAACTTTAGAAAAAAAATCAAAAATGGTTCAAGAGGGCCAGGTGTTTTGCACAGCAGCTAAGATGCTAATGTGCATCCTAGGAGGCAGCAGATAATGGCTCAAGTATGTAAGGCCCTGTCATCCATGTGGGAAACCTGGATGGAATTCCAGGCTCCTGGATTAGGCCTGGCCCACCCTCTGGCTCTTGTGAGTGAACCAGCAGATGGATGAACTCTCTTTGTCTTTCAGTCTCTCTGTCTCTCCACCTTTCAAGTAACAAATGAAAACAAATAAAAATTTTTTTTCAAAAATTATTCAAGAAATACCATCCCAAACTGCTACTTGGCTTAATAGTGATGAACTCATGATTATATTAATAATACAAACATCTAGTATTAATTTAAACAAAAATTAGAATCTATCATTTCAAGGAGGAGACAATTTGGGGGAGAAGGATATAAGAGAACCAAATCCTCATTTACAATAAGGAATCAAATGTCTAACAATAAAAAAGAAACAGTTGTTCTCAGATAAGCAAAATGAAGCAATTAAAAATATGGAGGGGCCGGCACTGTGGCATAGTGGGTAAAGCCACCACTTGCAGTGCCGGCATCCTATATGGATGCCAGTTTGAATCCTGGCTGCTCCACTTCTGATCCAGCTCTCTGGTATGGCCTAGGAAAGCAGTAGAAGATGGTCCAAGTGCTTGGGCCCTGCACCTGCATGGGAGACCTGGAAGAAGCTCCTGGCTCCTGGCTTCAGATCGACACAGCTCCAGCTGTTGTGGCCAACTGGGGAGTGAACCATTGGATGGAAGACCTCTCTCTCTCTCTCTCTCTCTCTCTCTCTGCCTGCTTCTCCTTATCTCTGTGTGTAACTCTTTCAAATAAATAAATAAATCTTAAAAAAAAAAAAAACATGGAAAGAAGTAACAGGAGAAATAGCTGCAGAAGGGTAAGAATTACCTCTGGAGAGCATGTCTGGGTTGCAGCAGGGTAGAACAGGGTTGTTCATTGAAAAATGAAAATGAAAGCTAACATTTAACAAATTATCATTTTCCAGGCATCATTCTGGATATGATGCATGTCTTGACCTAAAATCCTCCCTGAACAACCCTAGAGCCATGTAATGCCTGTATTATTATTCCTATTTTACAAATTAGAAAATTGATGCATAATGAAGTTGAGTAACTTGCCTAAGATCACACAGCTAGAAAATGTGGGAAACCAGGATTCAAAACCAGCACTTCAGCTCCTAAGCTAGCTTTCTTAGTTGCTATATTATATTGGGTACGAATTTTTATCAGTTACAGGTATCAACCCATTATAGGAGTATAGCTCAGTTTACTGGGTCATGTCATTATCCAATGAAGCACCCACAGTAACTTGTGACTGATTGCATTTTGCTCTTTCTTTGATGATTATTTTAACAGAATTTCAGTCAATTAAAAACTTACAGCATATCCAAACTGACATATAATTAATCTCTTTTTTAAAAAAAATTATTATCCAAATCCAGTAAAGGAAGGTCATCCCATAGGCTTCATTTGGCTGCTTGGCTATGCAGAACAACTTCTAGTCAATCAACCTCTTAATAGTGTTCATATACTTGACACTGCTTTTATGCTAACAATTCTCTTGTTAAAATACACTCTAATTTATAATTTGTTTTAGGCTGCTAAAAGGTGACTACAAAGTGTTACTGAGACTATTAGTCATATTTTTGGAAACAAGTAATACATGTGCATTCACACACACACAAAATGCACTTTCTCACCTGTGCCATCAATCTTTTGTTTATAAATCATGTCTCTTGATGTATCCGAATAAAAGATAGTGCTCTCCTGGGCATCAAAATCAATCCCAAGAAAAAAAGAGGGACTCCCTGTTAGGGGAACCATAACGTCTTCCTGGGTAGAGATGCTGAATGGAATTCCACGAATAGCCGATTCCGATGAAAAGATCAGGAAATTCTTCACAGCTGTGGGAAGAGGGACAGGGCACAGTCAGTCAATGCATGGTCCTTGCCCCCCACAGATTCCAGAGAAATTACCTCTCCACCATAAATGAATTCTTAAATTAATATAAAAAATTGTGGGAAACAAGAGAGGAGAATTGGTCATAGGTAGGAGGGAGCAATGTTTAAAATCAAAGAAAGTGAGATGAGAAATCAAGACATCAAAAAGACATGAAGGTCATATACCTAAGACAGACATAAACGTTGCAGAAAGGAATTGCAAAGTAAAATTATTAGCTAATACATGGGGTCTTCCAAATGCTCATGGAAATTTCATGCTACTGAAAAATCTATTAATGAATTCTACATGTTTTTGCACCAAAATAATATTTTAATTCCATTTTCCACAAACGTTTTGATGTCTTTCATACACTACTGATATACTATCTATAAACACACAGGATTTTTTAAATGAAGGTTATTTTTCATCTGAGTCTAGGATCACTTACAAAATTAACAAATTTGGGTGAGACAAAGAGAAATTACAAACTAAGCCAAAAGCAGCACCATCTGAGGAGCAAAAACTTGTCAAAGGCATACAAAGAGTTGCAAGAGTGAAAGAAAGAGAAACAAGTCATGTAGGAGAATCTTTCATCGCCAGCTGAGGTCCAGGCAAGGGCCCAATTACGAGTAGATGGAGGAAGGAGGCATGGAGGAAGAAAGGCAGCCTTCAGCGTGTGAATGAAAGCAGCGGCATTGAGGCTGAGAGAAAATGAAGATTTGAATGGAAAGGTGAAAAACTAGAGGAGGAACTGACCCACACCATAGCCTAGGAGTGTGCCTTGGAGCAGAGCGCTGAAACCAGTGGAAATGAAGATGTGGCCACAGGGCTCCGTGGAGCTTAGTGCAGCTGAAAAGTCAACGAACGTGAGAGAAACATTTCCAATCAAAGTTGAAGCTAACACTCTAACGTGGAAAAGATACGTGCAGTACAGCATAGAACTCAAAATTACATCGTGGAATTTGAAGACCATGGTTAATAAAAGGAGACGAATGATTGAGGAAACAAAGGATAAAGAAAGTCCAAGAAAATCCAACACGAGGGATTAGAAAAAGTCCCAAAGAACAGAAATTTACAACTTCAAGCCCAGTCCTGTGTATAAAGAAAGAAGTGCTTTCCAAGGAAGGCACTCTATGGTCTTCAGAAAGCTTATTCACAGTGATAAAAACCAGACAGAAAGCTGCCCCAGTCCAAGAACAGTAGGCGTCTGGGTAGAGATGTGCACACATGTGCCTGCCAGAAAGACAGTGCGACAGAGATTTCTTACCAATACAGTGGCGCTCATCCTGATCCAGCTGGAAGCCAAATAAACACTTGCAGCGGTAACCCAAGCCACCATTGTCTGTTCTGTGGCTCAGGAGACAGACCTGCTCGCAGCCCCCGTTGTTACTCTCACAAGGATTGCTAGCTGGAGGGGGAGAGAAATGCCTGGGTTAATTCACAATTAGGGACGTAGCATTACCCAGCACGTGTGAAGCCACTCTGAGCCCTGCAGGTGAAACAGTGGAACGGTTTGCCACATGCTGGGCATGTGTACTACCAGTTACCGCCATGCACATCCACATCTGTTTGCACGAAGCCTCCTCCCTTCACTGCTACCCTCCCATTTACTCTCAAACTGGCGGTGGCAAAAAAACAGGACTTGTACAAATGGGTGAGGTTAGAGGGTTTTGTTTTTACAACCATTAGGTCAAAGTCTGTCTCGAGCCTTCAGCTGATTGGAAAGAATCAAAAACAACACCAAAAGTTAGTGCAGCTTCTACCATCCATAAGATACTGCTAACTGTTAGTCACTTGACGTAACTAACAACCAGTAACTCTATGAAGAGGAAACAGGACTCCAAAAGGTTAGTCAGTTTATCTAAAATTATTTAGTGATTAAATGGCTAAAGAAGGATTCAAATCCAGATCTGACTCCAAACCCTACATCTGCCCCCAACAAACCAGTTGGCACTTCCAAAAGCCAGCCTCACGGTGGTGACCTCTGAAAACTCACTGTACACAAGGCTGCCACAGCTAAAAACGCTGCATCTGCTCCTGAGTTTGTTTCACCAATATCTTTGCAGGATGGTGAAAGTTATTCATCCGAATATATCCATTCTGGTGGCTGGGTTTTTGATTTTGGTTTTTAAAAAGTAACCTAATTAATTTATAGCTTGTTTGTATCCCAAACAGACCCTCTCTTAACATGAGAGCTATAAAGCAAACATGCTTTTCTCTAAATTATTGTTCACCAATGTTAAGCTTTCTACCTACACAATCTACTTTATAGTATTTCTTTTCTTTCATCCAAACACAGAAGAGCTATTTGCACACATGTCAAAGCTCAATTTAAAACCTTGAAACACAAACACAACTATTGTAAAATACAACAGGATCAGAATCAAAATTTTTCTTTCATAAGTGACCATTCAGAGAGACACCAAATCCAGTTGACCCATAAAGATCTAATGCGACACAAAGAACAGGTGCCACATATACGACAGAGCAGAAAGAAAACAATGGCTCTGTCACCACTAAAATGGGCATTTAGGCATGCCATTTTCAGAGTCCTCAACTGTATCATAAAGGGAATGGGTTTGAAAAGGTTCGAAACAAGAGATTTCTCTGAGTAGAACCAGGAGAGATATTCCAGGTTTGGTCTCTTTGCTGCTGTACTACCAGCATGTAGACAGGATCTGGTACATTGCAGGTGCCGATAAAAATCAGTTAAATGAATTTCTTAAATTCCCTCTAGGTTTAGCGTTTTAATTGTAAAATGCTGGTTTCTCCAAAATGCCTACTATGGGTAGAGCCCATTTCAGAGAGCTTGGCTCTCTAGAATCCCTTTATAGATGTAAGAACACAATTCAAGCCTCATGAGATCCCTAATCGTTAATTCAATAGCTTTGAGAAAACCTTTCTATGAAGCCCAGTACCAGGCTTGGTTACCATTGTTTGGGGCTTACCATTGGGCTGCCTGAGTGCATGGTAAACAGTCACTCCATAGGGCCTCAGAGAAGACTGGTGGAACACTTGAGGGTTGGTCTCCGTGAACTTGTTTGCTTTCATCACAGCCATCTTTGTCCAATCAGTGTAGAACACATGACCTTCAAACAAGCTTATTCCAAAGGGATGAGGAACTAGTGAGCCTCCACGCATGACTGTCTTCCTGTTACAGGAGATAATGCACATTATGCAATGTTGTGTTTGTTTTGCTTTATTTTGATTAAAGATGTCACTAGTTCAAGTCAAATGCCTAAAGAGCTGAATACCTTATTTTTAAAAATGTACACTGCATACAAAAGAAACGTTTTTAAGATTCCTTTTGATTTCTGTCAACACTTGATAGGATTGTCATGTTGTATTTGGACAAAAACCCTTGAGATTTAAATTCCAGTCCCAGTCAGTCCTCTAGCTTGTTTTAGATTTTGGAGGCAAATTACTGTGTTTTGTTTTTGTCTTTTGTTTGTTTGTTTTTTGGCTTGCTCTTCGTGCCTTTACAGTTTCCCCACATATGAAAAGCTAACATGTGAAACAGTACTTTGAATTCCATAGGTGAAAGAGAGGGCAATCCGGTGGAAGATGCCATCGACAATTATCTTCCACGACACCACTGACCACTTCTCAGCAATCTGGGAGCAGGACAGTGAACGGCAGAGCTCCATGCACAGCAAACATCAGAAAGGCTCCTGCTGTCACTGCATCAGGACAAAAAGCAGTGCTACCACCCTCACCCTCAAGCAGCTGCCAGCTGATGGCTCCTGCCCTGGAGGCGCAGGTGCCAGAGCTGCTTCACAGGAAAGAAAACAGAGCAAAAGGTGCTCCACCAGGGGAGGAAACCAACAGCACCGGCAGCCGCGATTAGCTCATTCAGCGGGACACTTGGCTGAAGTGAGGCACAAGACGGTTCACTGGGGGAAACTCTTTTTTTCTGTTAGGGTAATGACGTTTTAAAGAAAAACTTTAGCATCCCTCAAAAGATTAGAAGCACAATAAAGTTTGAAGAAAATATTTGAAGACACCAAAGATGGAAATAGACTAAAGGAAAGAAAGCAGACATCTATGACGGCAAGTTAGTGCACACTTTGAAACACTCAAGGACAGGGAACACTAAATGAGAGAACGGTTTTCTTTTCAGTAGGTAAATTCCAGGACCCAGAATGCCACCTGCTGGCAAAACAAGAGGCAATGTCTTTAAGACTACAGCTGTATTAGAAGCTTTAATAGTTCTTTGATGCTTCACCACGAGCAGCGAGTGGCTCAAATCTTCCTGAAACGCCACTGATTTTTTAATCTGTTATGTCTTACTTTGACCTTAGCATAAAATTATTGAAATTATATAGTGCAATGCTCAAATATCCCACTGAAAAAGAAATACACTGGGGCAATTTCTCAATTGTTTTTATATGACTTATCAGGTTGACTGATTTCTTTCAAAAAAAATTTACAGTTTCAATATAGGAACTAGCTTCAATGATAGGAAATCATAGTATTAATATCCAATCACTTTATTTAACTAAGCAAAAATGTCCTAAACCTATGCAGCAAATTATATGTCACTCTTACAAAATAGAGATGCATGGGAAAACAAGACTATAATATTCTTTTCATTGAGAAAATGGTAACATGTCATTGGGAAAAATTAAATCAGTCAGCCTATATGCTGAATCCACAAGGAATAACTTTTCCAGGACTAAAATTTGAATAACATGTTTTACCCAGTTATTGAAAATACCAAAAGATAGAGTTAGAAACATACCAGGGGATTCCAATTCAATCCCATCAAGGTGGCATGGACCAATGCCATCTCACTAGTCCCAGTGATCAATTTCTGTTCACAATTGATCATGATAGGACTAAGAGTCAAAGGGATCACATAAACAAGAATAGTGTCTGCAAATACTAGCTGATAGAATAAAAAAGGGAGAGAACGATCCAACATGGGAAGCGAGATACACAGCAGACCCATAGAATGGCAGATGTCTTAAACAGCACTCTGGCCTCAGAATCAGCCCTTAAGGCATGCGGATCTGGCTGAAAAGCCCATGAGAGTATTTCAGGCATGGAAAGCCAAGACACTCTGGGGAAAAAAAAAAAAAAAAAAAACACTAAATGAAAGATCTCCGCGAGTGAGATCCCAGTGGAAAGAACGGGTCTTCAAAGAAGGAGGTACCTTTCTCTGAAGGGAGGAGAGAACTTCCACTTTGACTACAACCTTGTCTAAATATGATCACAGTCCGTGAACTCAGGGGGCTTCCATAGCCTTGGCAGCTCATGACAAGAGCCTAGGGTGATTACTGATGCCATAAACAAGAGGGTCAATTTGTTAAGTCAACAACAGGAGTCACTGTGCACTTACTCCTCATGTAGGATCTCTGTCCTTAGTGTGCTGTACATTGAGATTTAATGCTATAACTAGTACTCAAACAGTATTTTTCACTTTATGTTTCTGTGTGGGAGCAAACTGTTGAAATCTTTACTTAATGTATGCTAAACTGATCTTCTGTATATAAAGAGAATAGAAAATGAATCTTGATGTGAATGGAAGGGGAGAGGGAGTGGGAAAGGGGAGGGTTGCAGGTGGGAGGGACATTATGGGGGGGAAGCCATTGTAATCCATATTCTGTACTTTGGAAATTTATATTCATTAAATAAAAGTTAAAAAAAAAGAAAATACCAAAAGGAAGTATCTAAAGTAGTTAAACATTTAATTAATTTATAGTTAGTTCCATCTAAACTAAGATGAAGAGAAATGCATGTCATATTCAACATTGAAATATTTAAGTATTCCATGTAAAAATACAACTCCTCCTTGAAATTTGAAGTATATAAGAACAAAGTAAAATTCAATTAATTCTCACTGAATAATGTTAAATAATAAAAATATTTATTTAAGAAGGAAAGTTAAAAACTAAAAGGCAGAAGGATCTTGGACAATAAAGCATAGGGGACCCATAGAAAGAACTCAGGATTGAATGAAAATATTGTGCTTTTATCTGAACTGGGGAGAAGGTAGAAGAAACACCAATAAACAAATGCTTAGGTCATATTCCCTGAGCATTATTATGGAACACAAGAAAAAGTAGCACAATTCATAGTAGGGAGCTTGATGCAAATGCCAGCATGAAGGTCAGTAACGCTACCACCTCAACCAACCAAGTGATCTTTCAATTTTAGTCTCTTGGTGTCTCTTCCATCATGCATGTACTTTCCCCCAAACTCATGACGCCATAGAAAATACTGCTTACCTTTGAACTCCATCGTAAGTGACCGTCTCGATGTAATCATACCGGCAATCCACCCAGTAAATGCGCTTTGATATCATATCCAGTGTGATTCCAGCAGGCCACCCTAGCTTTGTCTTCACCAAGTCTTTACGGTTGCTGCCATCCATGAAAGCCCTTTCCAACTTAGGTTCCCCAGAAAGGCTTGCCCAATCAGAGAAAAATAAGTAGCTGCAAAAGGAAAACAAAAAGTGAGTCTGCTATTTTACAAGTATACCTGGAAAGCATTTCAATAGCGTGTTTTAAGTGATGGAAATTTCCTCCAGCTGATTAACAAACCAGGGGTTATAAAGCAACACAGAAATCCATATATTTTTAAAACAGACACTAAGTGCCAATCAGGACAGTTAACAACTCCAGATAGTTGCTATTAAAGTGAATTAATAGGGCAGCTTAAAATCTCATTCATCCTCGTAAGTTTCTCCTCTGTTCCTTGGCTCTTTCACATTTCTTTTATACCATCAAGAAAGTTTATAAGTACATTTTTAAATGAGCTGGCAAGCTATCTCCTTCCTCAATTCTCCATTCTGAGCCATAACCCAGAGAATATTCCCATTTTCAAGGAGGGACAGAGATGAAAAGCCACCAGTCAGCACCACTAATGTAGCCTAAACTAGAAGACAGCTATCTATCTCCCATACCTCTTCTCAAGTGTGAAAATCAGGAAAATTTGCCCTCAACCCTGAAGAGATGAAAACATTATCATGGGCTGACTCATACAGAACAATCTGCAATCGGGTACTAGTATCTCAACCCTGGGTTCTAACAAGGAAGTGCTAAAAGGAACCTCTCTTCTCCTCTTTAAAAACTTATAGCTAATTCATCTTAGAGTGATCATCCTAATAATAATGAAACACAGTAATGCTTAGTTGTAACAATATTATCAGATGAAGTCAGAAAGTAGAACTCAGTCTCTTAGCCATGCAAATGTGGCAAACACCAAGAATAAGGCTCATACTTCAAAAACATCACGTATTTAGTACACCAGTAGGCGTGTTTGGATTATTTATCTTCAAATGGAATTTTTATGTAGTCGACTCCTTTAGAGCTGTGGTGAATAGAGACATAAAATAAACATGGATTCTAGAACGCGGAGCATAGGAGAAATCACAATTTTCAATTAATCTAATGGCTGGTCAATGTTTAGGGGGATAAATGAAATTCTAAGACTAGAGAAATCAGCAAGCTTTCACATCACTTACCCAACAGTTGGGTCTAGGGCAATTCCTCTAGGATGCCCCAAGTCCTCAGTTATGAGGGTAAACCGCTGACTTCCATCCAAATTTGCCACATCTATGCGGTTGACCTTGGTCTCCACCAGATACAGTTTATTATTAACCCAGTCCACAGCCAGATTCTCTGGAGCATCAACAGAAACATTGAGAACTTCTTGGATATTTAAACCATTAATGTCAATTGAAAAAACCTGAAAAAAAAAACCAAAAAAACAAAATCGGTGTACTTCCTAAGTATTACTAAACTGCAGACAGTTGTCTTTCTTTTTTAATTCTTATTTTTTTTTAAGATTTATTTATTTATTTGAAAGGCAGAGTTACAGAGAGGCAGAGACAGAAAGAGATCTTCAATCTGCTGGTTTAATCCCAGATGGCAGCAACAGCTGGAGCTGAGCCAATCCGAAGCCAGGAGCCTGGAGCTTCTTCCTGGTCTCCCACGCAGGGGCCCAAGGACTTGGGCCATCTTCTACCACTCTCCCAGGCCATAGCAGAGAGCTGGATCGGAAGTGGAGCGGTCAGGACTCAAACCAGTACCCATATGGGATGCTGGCATTGCAGGTGTAGGCTTTACTTGCTAAGTAAGCCACAGCACCGGCCCCTAGTTTATATGTTTTATATTAATTAATACTCTGGGCCTTTAGAAAAATCCACTAGAAGCTTGCTATTTATCATGAGTTACTGGGAAGAAATTAGTTTTTTAAAAGCATAAGGCATAACTGAGGAAAACCTGAGTGTTGTGTTTGTGTTTTTGGTCTTTCTTTCTAAAGCTGCATTTCCCATTTTAGCAGTTGTGGAAAATTTAATTAAGATTGGACTTTTGTGTTTTGTTTTTGGTGTAATCATATCAGAATTGCTGAAAACCCAAATTCTCAATTTTTAGAAAGTTTACAGAAGTTCCTACTTAAATGATTAGAAATTTATGAAGGAAATGTAAAAAGAATTTTTAAAAATAAAATCTCATAACTCTTTAAAAGCCTCTAAAACTTATGTTTTAAAAATCCCCATTGCAATACCTACAGATGAAATTAAATCTATCACACTTTCCAAATAAGACGGTATAGTGAAACAAAATACTGTCAATATTTGTTACCCAGTCCTCAATTACAGTTCCATTTAGAAGATGTAGGTAAAAATCTGATTTTTATCATCCAGGAAAGCAGAGTATTTTTTACATTTTAAATGATCAAGTTTCAAAAATTACTACCAAATATCTATCCAGTTTTGAAAGAATGTCTACTATTTCTTTTAATTAGGCTTTTGGACTCCTTTTCGAATAAAATTAAAAGTTGCTCAAGGCTAATCCATATAATAGACTGCTTTGTTTAATAGGTCACATGTAATAGTATAGCATGGAAAAGGTGCTGATTAACATAAAATATCTCAAGGGCCTTTTTTGTTAGAAAACAAAGCAACTTTCCCTCTCTACTCCCCCCAAAAATGAAAAGCTATCAACACTTTGTGCTTGGAGTTCTATTCAACTCCCAAACTATGCTTCTGAAATTTCTATTTACCTTATCTTGCACGGTGTCTGTCCAAAAGACTCTGCGTAGGCGATAGTGAAAGTCCACACCCACGGCCACTCCACGATTTTGGGACTGTACTAGGATCTGGAGGCTCCTTCCATGAATGTCACCCATTAGCACATCCCGACCATTGGAGAAGATGATGGAGGCCTCATCAACTAAACGTGGAGAAGGAAGGCATTACCATTCTTTTAGGTGAGCAAGGGCAGGGCAGTAGACACAACTGGTGTGCTTTTGGCTTTTTCAAATGTTTCCTTCTGGTAGCTTAGTTGATTTTACAATACATCTCTGAGGCAGACATAGACAGCTCTCATTCTACCCCTTGTATAGAAGGGCAAATGGAGGCACAAAGATGCTTAATGAATTCCCCAAGTCAGTAAATTAGCAACAGTGTAGCAAGAACTCAAGTATCCTGACTGCAAGTGCAGTGCATTTTCAACCCTGAGGAGAATTTATCAGGTATTTTCAGGAATCCCTTATGATGCGGGTACTTTACCTCCACGTGCAATAACACATTGTGTTAAACATGGAGCACATTTTAAAGATTTCCAGGAAACTACTCCATGAAAAACATGTCAACAGTGGCTCTAGATCTGTTCCATCCATATGTGCACTCAAAAGGATGCAAGAGAACATAGGAATAAGGTTACTTGTAATCTTATTTGCAATGGAAAGGATAATAATAGGTCCATCAATAGGGGACTAGTTAAATAAATCATGTACACACAAAAGCACGTTGGATTAGCACTTTTCCCTGTGACTTTTCTTTACATTGCACAAGTTTTAATCCAAATTTAGTCTAGAACACTTCTAAATTTTGCATGAATGACATCAAAAATGTTTCTAGATAACTGTTATCCACATTTGAGGTAGTTAAATTGAATAAGAATCTAAATGTCAGATTCATTTAAATACAGGCACAAAACTTATTCCACAATTGGACCTGACATAATAGCCTGGGCCAATAAAGAAACTAATAAAAAAGATGTTGATAATGATCATTAATCCAGAAACTGATCCTTAACAAAGTATGAAAGGAATGTTGATCCATTCTTCCTAGCAACAGGGGACACCTCTGGTGTGTGGTGCAAAAACCTCACCACCAGCACAAATGCTAAACTTCTTTTATCATTGACAAAAGAAGGGAGACAGCAGAAGCTTATCCTTCAGGGACCCAAGGGTCCATGATTCACTTACAGGAATCATTAGCTTTGCAGTGCTGCTCACGCTCCAAGATATAGCCTTCTTCACAGAGGCAACGGTGATGTCCAAATTGGTATTCACACTTCTGGTCACAAATTCCCCATATCTGGCAGTCATCAAAATCTGTCACAGGGGAAACAAACATTTGTAATCACGTTTACCAGCATTTCTTTCTCTCTCTCTCTCTCTCTCTCTCTCTCTCTCTTGGAGAGAGAGAAATGTTGATTTCTTGAGCACTCTGACAAAAATCCTGGGCAAACATGTCCAGAAGCATGGTGAGGCCCCTGTTTCATCAAGTACCCTCTCAATGGAGGCACAGGTTCCAAGCATACAATAAAACGTAGGAATTTAGAGAGGCATCTTCGTCACAGAGAAAACCCAAAAGCATTCAAGTAGTTTATAAAAATATACATGAAGGGGGCAGGAATTTAGCCTGGTAGTTAAGATGCCCACATCCCACATTGGAGTGCCTAGGTTCAATTCCTGGCTCTGGCTCCTGACTCCCGTTTCCTGCTAATGTGCACCCTAGGAGCTGGCAGCTCAAGTAGCTGGAATCTTGCCACTGATGTAGGACACCCAGACTGAGTTTCTATCTCCTGGCTTCAGCCCAACCCAGTTTGGGTAGTTTTGGGCATTTGGGGAGTGAACAATAGATGGAAGATCTCTCTTTCTCAAATAAATAAATTCTTAAATATACAAATAAGTAATTGCAACAAAGCATTTGAAAAGGTCTATTTCTCCAGTTATTTTTCCTTTGATGTCAAAAAATCATAGCCAAAACTAAATTAGCATTATTTTCAAAACATGGGCACCTGGCTTTGGCCTGCCCCAACCACAGTTGCTGTAGGCATTTGGGGAGTGATTCAATGGCAAGAAGAGCTCTCTCTCTCTCTCTCTCTCTCTCTCTCTGCCCCTTTCTGTGTGTCTCTGTCTTGTAGAACTAAAATGAAAAGAAATTTAAAAGAAATTTTCCTACAGGGGCCGGCACTATGGTATAGCTGATAACGCTGCTGCTTGCAGTGCCAGCATCCCACATGGGCTCCAGTTCAAGACCAGGCTGCTCTATTTCTGATCCAGCTCCCCACTATGGCTTGGACAAGCAGTAGAAGATGGCCCAAGTGCTTGGTCCCCTGAACCTTAATGGGAAACTCAGAAGAAGCTCCTGGCTCCTGGCTTCAGATCAGCTCAGCTCTCGCCAATGTGGCCATTTGGGGAGTGAACCAGTAGATGGAAGGCTTCTCTCTCTCTCTCTCTCTCTCTCTCTCTCTCTCTCTCTCTCTTTGCCTCTGCCTCTCTGTAGCTCTGCCTTTCAAATAAATAAATATAAAAAAAATTGCCTACAGGCCGGCGCCGCGGCTCACTAGGCTAATCCTCCGCCTAGCGGCGCCGGCACACCGGGTTCTAGTCCCGGTCGGGGTGCCGGATTCTGTCCCGGTTGCCCCTCTTCCAGGCCAGCCCTCTGCTGTGGCCAGGGAGTGCAGTGGAGGATGGCCCAGGTGCTTGGGCCCTGCACCCCATGGGAGACCAGGAAAAGCACCTGGCTCCTGGCTCCTGCCATCGGATCAGCGCGGTGCGCCGGCCGCAGCGCGCCGGCCGCGGCGGCCATTGGAGGGTGAACCAACGGCAAAGGAAGACCTTTCTCTCTGTCTCTCTCTCTCACTGTCCACTCTGCCTGTCAAAAAAAAAAAAATAAAATAAAATAAAAAATTGCCTACAAATATCTTTTGTAAAAAAGAAAAATGTCTTCTATTTATTAACTTACTATTCATTTAATAAGTATTTATTTATTTTAAAGATCTATTTGTTTTACTTGAAAGTCAAAGTTACAGAGATGCAGAGGCAGAGAAAGATGTTCTTCCATCCACTGGTTCACTCCCCAGTTGGCCGCAAAGGCCAGAGATGCACTGATCTGAAGCCAGGAGCCAGGAGGTTCTTCTAGGTCTCCTTCATGGGTGCAGGGGCCCAAGGACTGGGCCATCTTCTACTGCTTTCCCAGGCTACAGCAGAGAGCTGGATTGGAAGTGGAGCAGCCAGGACTCGAACTGGCAGCCATATAGGATGCCGGTACCACAGGTGGCAGCTTTACCCACTATGCCACAGTGCCGGCCCCAATAAGTTTTTATTTATTAAACGCCTTACATGATAGAGCTCTGTTCATTGCCACAGAAACCCCTGTTCTACTGTGCACAAAGACAGTTTTGGTATAACTGACATAAGCAATATAACATGGCAGTGGGGGGTAACACAACAGCATATACAAAGGATCTTTTCCTACTTTCCTAAAGATTTTAAGACAGAATTTGGTGCCAACTATCTTGCATTGGACTCTGCAAGTCTATATCCTCTTCATCATCCCACACCCTGGAAGGACGCCAGCAGGATTCCTGTGCCCTTGAGCTTTCAGAAATTCTTACATGGATTATAATTCCTGAAACCACTACACCCTCAGGTCTAGAATTCTCCAGATTTCTAAGACCTGATTACATTTGCAGCCAATGGCAGAATGATGAACTGGGAGCTACCACACCTGCTGGGGGGCCCACCCTCCCATGACTTCCCAACCAGGAAAGACTAAGAAGGTCCTGGGATCAAGTCCATGGTTCCATCTTTCCCTCTTGGCCAAACACAACCATGGACTAGCACAGCCTTCTTGCCAAGGACAGTGACTAACTATAGGGGGTTAAAGTCAACCCAGTATGCTCCAGACAAGACCATACGGGTATAAAAAGTTCTCACCGATGAATCGCTGTGTCCTCACCTCAGCCCTGAGAAAGGCGCACCTGCTGCCTCGCCTCAGTGGGAAGGAAAGCACAGGACATTCCCCCCTCAAACCCCGAGAACGTCATGATCTCATTTTAAATGCAAGACCCATGAACCGTTCGGGTCTGCAGTCACTCTGGAAGCAGCAGCTCAAACAGAAGGAAATCAAAGGTGCAGAAGTCATGACCAGAAATTCCTATGTACAAATGCCCATCCTGTCACCTATACTCCCAGGGCTTAAAGATTAGAGTGAGTGAATAACCTCACTGCTATGTGCCTTGACTTATAATACTGTATCCCTTAGAACACTATAAAGAAAGAAATGAAGGCTACAGAATATCCATTGTCAGCCAAATTGAAGACAAATAGAATTGAGAATTTTTGAGAAGAGCAAAACAGATGGCGACAACCTGATCAGCACTGAAATTCTCCAAAGCTCCCCAAAAACTCCATTACCTCTCTCCACTTTTCTTTCCTTTTTATTCTCGTTCTCCTTCTACCAACAAATACCACTTTGAAAATAATCCAAAATCTGCTTTTTAGCTGAGACCCCTTGGACACCCTCTGACCCATTTGGCTGTGTGAAGCCCCACCATGCTGAATGACCTCCCTGCCCTAATGGTGCACCACAATGTCATTCTGTCAACAAACAGCATGTCCTGTCAATCAGAAACAATGAGCCCAGTTAAATGTTTCGGCACACCACAGAGCTTCCATGGCCAGGTCAAGACTACCAGGGGCGGATGAATAGTAGGAAGACACAAGATTTTGTGTAACGCAGTTTTATTCGCGGTTACCACCAAGGCATTCACAGGGGATCCATGTCTAAGATGCCGAATGTTGCATAGGCTCCCAACACCTGAAGCCTCTGTAGTGAGTCAGCCATGAAAAGAGTTACAACCAGTTTGTTGCATTGAAATGCTTGAGAGAGCAAACCAAAACAGTTTTCTGCAAAAATTTCAGCTTAGCTGAAACAAGTGCAACCGGCTTCACAATGCCATGTCTTTAAAGAGTTCTCTGTACAAAATGCAGTCCCCTTGGAAACAAATGTGACAGAAATGGTAAGTCAGTTTCAAAACTCAGGGGCAAATGACACCTTCCTGAAAGACAAGGAAAGTCATAGAAAAGGTTTCACAGGTGGCAGGGGCCTCCCATTGACAAGGGTCCTCTGAAGTAGTCTTTCAAGTTTATCTCCAGATGATGTCGTCTGCCCTAAAGTCCCAGAAAGATACTGGGGGCCTGACAAGAAGATGTCTATTGTATAATTTCAAACTAGCACCCAGCATCGGACCACACCACTTCCAACATGCTGTGAACTGCACAGTGTTCTGTAAATTCTGAAATTTTCTCATGCACAAGATAATATTGCCACTTTCTGTATTATCTTCATTGGTATGCTAAGTGTGAAATTTTGTAACACAATGATCTTTTCATTTCTTACAGGGTTGCAAAAAAAGAGAAGTAATCAGACATTTAAGAAGCTACAGACACATGGAAAGATGAGCACAACCCTAGGCTCATCACAGACTTAGATATTGGAAAAGGTGGAAACTGCGCTATCTGGGGCCCTAGGGTGGGAAAAAAATGACTGAGGACGGGTTATGGGGCATCACAAGACTGAGCCAAGGATACTGAAAAACAGATCACTTTGGAAAGACTTCAAGGCTTATCTAATTTCATTCGCAAAGCAGCTCGGCCCCTACTCCTCCTTGGGTGTTAAAGCTGATGTAAGACTGAGAAATGTGGCTTCCGGTGTTTCTACTGGAATTCCTTTTCTACTGAGAGACAAGAGAAGTGCCTAGAGAACTAGAAGGCTGGGAACCAGATTGGCAGCTGGGTGCCAGGAAAGGAAGGTAGGGAAGCCTGACGTTTGCCAAGGACAAAGGAGCAGCCTCACCCTCACACGGATGAGCACCACTCCGAGAACAAAGGATGCTGCCTGCCCACAGGTGCCAGGAGGCAGGGGCCAGCTTCAAAAGTCAGAGGGCCCCCCAAACAGGTGCACACACGCTTGTGAGAATGGCTTTAAAACCTGGATTGCAGCCCCCATGTCATGATGATGGCAATGAAAATGAAACAAAAAGTGCCCTGCAGTCTCATTTAAGGGCAGTTGTGGATCATAACGTTTTGTTTCTAAAATGTTTAGAAATGATTAGAAATCTGGGGGGAGGAGAGTGGTTTCATACATGATTCACAGTTCTCTCAGAGTCTTCAGGATCTCTTGGGCTGACTTGCATGAACCACTTGATCTTAGTGTGTCCTGTGGAATACAGTTACTGAAAAGGATACTCCAAACATTGAGACATGATCCTGATATTAAAAACAGAAAATTACCTACTTTGAACATCAGAAACACAACCACAGTCAGATCGTTTTACTATATATAAAAATCCAGTCTTTCTTGGCATATGACGGGTAAGTGAGCCACACTATTGTATTTCTGAGGAATATACATTCTCAAGAATCCCAGGAGGGTTAAGCTTGTGATTATAAAGTAAATTGAAAGCATGTCATTTTGGGGCCAGCCTTGTGGCACAGGGAGTTAATCCATTATCTGCAGTGCAAGCATCCCATATGGCCACAGATTTGAGTCCTGGCTGATCCACTTCCAATCCAGCTCCCTGCTAATGTGCCTGGGAAAGCAGCAGAGAATGGCGCAAGTGCTTGGGCTTGGCCCCTGCACTCACATGGGAGACATGGATGAAGTGCCTGGCTCCTGGCTTTGCCCTGCCCAACCCAGGCCATTGCAATCATCTGGAGAGTGGATCTCTCTCTCTCTCTCTCTCTCTCTCTCTCTCTCTCTCTCTCTCTTTCTCTCTCACTGTATTCTGACTTTCAAATAAATATTTTTTTAAAAAAAAGAAGTATGTCATTTTAAAAATTTTTAAAAAAATGAAAGAAGGAAAGAGGGTGGGCATGAGGGAGAGAGGGTGAACAGGGTGGGAAGTATCATTATGCTCTTAAAACTGTATAAATGGGGGCTGGCACTGTAGCATGGCAGGTAAAGTTGCTGACTGAAGTGCTGGCATCTCATATGGGCACTGGTTCAAGTCCCGGCTGCTCCACTTCCAATCCAGCTCTCTGCTATGGCATGGGAAAGCAGTAGAAGATGACACAATCTGGGAAAGCAGTGGAAGATGGCCCAAGTCCTTAGGCCCGTGCACCCACGTGGGAGACCTGGAAGAAGCTCCTGGCTTTGGATCGGTGCCCTTCCAGCTGTCGTGGCCAATTGGGGAGTGAACCAACAAATGAAAGACCTCTTTCTCTCTCTCTGCCTCTCCTTCTCTCTCTGTGTAACTCAGATTTTCAAATAAATAAATAAAATATTTAAAAAAAAAAAAACCTGTATACATGAAATACACAGAATTTGTTCCCTTTATATAAATTTTAAAATTTAATAAAAAATAAAATAAGGAAGACACAAATAAATGGAACTATAACTGGAAAGAAAAAAACAATTCAAAGTTTAATTTGCAAACCAGAGTTTATTTCTGGTATCAAAGGGATTTCCTGGCTCGAAGTGGTTATGGAGATTCACCACATTTGATGAAGAATAATTATGTTGGAAGCCATGAGCTTAGACTAAAGATTGACTAACTTCATTAGGTTTACCCAAATTCAATTTCTTTACCAAATTATATCAATCGGTCAGAAATCTATTTCAGCAGACATTTTTTAATTTTTAGAACTTTTTTCCTTATGTATATCATGTTTGTTTTTAATCAGAAAGCCTTAAATAATCTCGACTTCATAAGGGATATCAAGGGCCGGCGCCGCGGCTCACTAGGCTAATCCTCCGCCTAGCGGCGCCGGCACACCGGGTTCTAGTCCCGGTCGGGGCGCCGGATTCTGTCCCGGTTGCCCCTCTTCCAGGCCAGCTCTCTGCTGTGGCCAGGGAGTGCAGTGGAGGATGGCCCAGGTGCTTGGGCCCTGCACCCCATGGGAGACCAGGAAAAGCACCTGGCTCCTGGCTCCTGCCATCGGATCAGCGCGGTGCGCCGGCCGCAGCGCACTGGCCACGGCGGCCATTGGAGGGTGAACCAATGGCAAAGGAAGACCTTTCTCTCTGTCTCTCTCTCTCACTGTCCACTCTGCCTGTCAAAAAAAAAAAAAAAAAAAAAAAATAAGGGATATCAAAAGAACACAAATACCCTTGAAAAATTCTGAATCATCAGTCTTCCAGAGATTCATAAATGATGTTCAAACTTAATCTTAATACATAGTTTCCATTTCCAGATGTCTTTTACCAATACAGGAAAAAACAAAGGTTTTTTTTTTTTTAAAAAATCCATGGCCACTTTCTAATAAGATATTTGTAGTTCATGTACCAAAATTAAGAAGGAATGCAAAAGAAGTCACAGCTTTAAAAATTCGTTCAAATCTGAAGGAAATGAATACTGATGATCCTTGGCCATGTCTAATTCTCCCTCATAAGGCCCTGTCCTAATCACAGTATATCCTACTCTGATAAGGCTGGCATCAGAATCAAAGATTTGTTTTCCAGTGGGAGAAATCTAAATGTTGTAATTCAGATAAGAGAGATGTAAGGAAATACTTGGTACTGTGGTGTCTAGTTCCAATGTCAAGCACCAGCTGGAAGTGTCGTGATAAAGAATTTTTTCATCCTGGAAGTTTATTCCAATTAGAAGTGAAAATAAGTGAAAATAAATACAGTGAACAACTAGCCCAGCATGGGCACTGGCCTACTAGTGCAGCCACAGGAGCAGTGACCACATGGCCCTGTGCTGTGTCAGGTGACAACGCTTTAATTGCTGGATCCTGGGGGCACTTGTCCATCTTGGAGAAGAGGCTAGGGGAGCAGATTGGGAGTCCCTGATGGGCTCAACACAGCAGCCATCTACCAACTGCCAGAGAGCAATTCAGGATTTAATCACCAACATGTCCTTATCAGCCCTGCCTCAACTGCTTAGAACGAGAACACAGAGGGACGACCTCCATCATCAGAAAATAAACAGGCTCTCTTGCCTTGAGCAGTGGCTATTTCCCAGGTTTTCTGTGAGAGCTCTGTTGCTCTTTGCCATAGTGGACCATCACTCCCATCCACAGCACAAACTCCCTGATGTCCAAGATCATGGAGCCCATCAGTGCACGCGGGGAAAGACCAGGAGTTCCCGCCTGTCACCTACCAATACAGGTACGGCTGTCATTCTGGTTGATGATAGAAGCTGGGGGACAAAAACAGCTGCCTCCGGATGGTGTCTGGTGGCACTGGTACTCACAGTTCAAGGTAGGACACTGAGTCATACCTGAACAGAAGGAAAAAAAAAAAAAACATAAGTAAATGAATGGTGACCTCCAGGAAGACTGACTTACCTACCAGCTTCTTTGTAAGCACATGGTAGAGGTACAGAAAAATCTGCCAGCATTCAAAATGTAGCACAATATTATGCAATAGAAGCTCAACCCATATTTTTAAAACTCCTTTTCAAAGCTATCATTACTGTATATACAAGTGTAAGCCATGTTAAGTGCTGTTTACAGAGAAATCTGGTCATGAGTCTATCTTTGTGTCTACAGAGTAGAAGAGCCTAAGAACTTCTAAGTGACTGGGCTGCAACTGTACCCTAAAAATGTGCACTGTGGCTAGCTTCAAACAGTGGGATTTTAGGGGACTCTGTTTTTTTCTTTCTGTTAATTTTTATTTTCTAGCTTCTGTTCCATGACAATATATCTCTTATTACCTTAAACTTTAAAGCTTTCAAATGAAATAAGGGGAAAAATGCCATAAAATTCTCTGCATGTTTTTATCCCATATGGGTGCCGGTTCAAGACCTGGCTGCTACACTTCCAGTCCAGCTCTCTGCTATGGCCTGGGAAAGCAGTAGAAGATGGCCCAAGTCCTTGGATCCCTGCACCCGCGTGGGAGACCCGGAAGAAGCTCCTGGCTCCTGGCTTCAGATCAGCGCAGCCAACTGGGGAGTAAACCAGCAGATGGAAGATCTCTCTCTCTCTCTCTGCCTCTCCTCTCTCTGTGTAACTCTGACTTTCGAATAAATAAATAAATCTTAAAAAGAAAAAGAAAAGAACTAAAAGTACATAGCCCAGGAAATACAAGCTTGTGTTTGTTTTGTTGTGCTTTTTTTACTTTTACTATAGCCAGACAAAACCTTTTTCCATGAGCATAATCCAAGAAATGAAATTTCCTGTATACCCTTAGAGTCATCACAGTGAACATTAAAACCAATCTTCCTCTGGGGGAAGGGAAATCATGCATTTTTGTAACTGATTTCTTTAATATATTCCATGCTTGGTCAAGTCACATAATGTGGCCAGTAAGACATTAGCAAACATGCCAAAAGCAGAGCTTCAAGTGCTTGAGCCGGGGAGTTTGCTCCTTCCAAGACAATGTAAACAAGCCTGGGCTAGCCCAAGCTTTCCCTGCAACATCCTGACACATGAATGAGCTAGTCCAGACCAGAAAAATTCCCTGGCCAACCCACAGAATTGTGAGAAACAGTAAATGTTCGCTGATTTAGGCACCAAGTCTTTGCAACGCAAAGGCCAAATGATGGACTTTGCACTTGAGAATCTGGTTTAGAACGGAAGCATCTTTACCTGAAAGTTGCCTAGATAAATTTCCATACTCACTACAAGATCTTCCGTCAGCGGTACTGTTTTCATCTTCTCCTCCTGGACAATCTAAAATCCCATCACAAACTTTATTAATCGGGATGCATTGTCCAGACTGTGGGCAGGCCCACTCTCTAGGGTAACACTTATGATAACGATGACTGTTATCTGTGGGGAAAAAAAAAGAGAGGCATTGGTGGTTACAGACCACAGAACTGGAGCCAGCACTCTTTAAATCCATGTTTAAGATAGACAACAGAAAGCCACAAACAGCCTGTATTCAACAGCAAACTCAAAGTCTCTGTTTCATTAGCCTTTTATTAACAATCTGAATAGTGGCAAGATGGAATTATTTAAGCTTCACTTTCCCAGGGGAAGGCAGCCCCCACCCAGCTAGGTGGTAAGAGTGAAAAGCAGATATGGGCCTGAATTGTCAACCTTCCTAGAAGAAGAATCAGACATTCAAATCTTGACCAACAGAACTCAGAGGTCATCAAGGTGACTCCCAAGATTGCTGAGTTTTGGTGCTGGCAGTTTGATTTGCTTTGTTTATTTAGTGAAATGTTGACACTATAAGAAAAACCATTACTCAAATGTAGGAACACCACTTCCTGGAACATTGAAACATGAAAGCAATTGATGTTCCCAGAAAAAGCATCACCCTATAATATCTGGGCCTGGGACAGTGAAGACAACTTGCCTCACGGTACAGATGTGAGGAAGCCCTGAACCACAGAAAGTGTGGCTGCACTTCATTGGCAATTTCCTTTTCAAATAATCTTCCCTGGGCAGCAGCCTCTCCTGTACCCACCAATCCTAGCCCCATCCCACCTGTCCACTATGTGGCCTCTCTTTCACCACTGGAGGTCGAAAAAAAAAAAAAAAACCTGAACAGAACTGTAACTGTAACTGTAATTGTAACTGGTTCAAAGTCAGGTTTAGAAGTTGTAAGGTCTGAGACAAATCACATTTACCCCTCTTTTCCCTACTTTCCCAGCCTACTACTTAGACCTAGGAGTGATAGGCAACCTGACATGGAATATGACAGAGTGGGATATAGAAGGGGGAGACACTGTCCTATCTTTTTTGCCTTTATGATACGGATTTTAATTTATGCTGCATTTGAGTTCAGAATCATTTTAGAAAAAAAAAGTTTAAGTCCTCAAATAAGTTCTTAAACCCCAACCAACACTGAGGCTTGATAGGAAAGGAGGAAAAATAGGTTCTGGAAAACACATTAAGACAATGCTTAAATAGGAATCCCTTCCTCTCCATACCACATCCATTTTCATCTCCATGATCACCACAGTCTTGTTCTCCATCGCAAACCCAATTTTGATGAATGCACTGGCCATTAGAGCAAGTGAACTGGTTGCCGCTGCAGGTCGGGTAGGCTGGAAGAAAGCAGTATCTTTCACTAATCACTTGGTAAAAAGTCAAAGTGCTCACCTCACTGCCTACACTTAGCTCCCGGAAACTGAAATTTCTATATCAGCTTAATCCCTTAAGTAGCTTGACAAAAATGGGGGGAGGGGAGGAGGGGGATGGGACGGGAAAGAAGAAAAGGAGGAGATAACAGCAGCTTTGAGTCCAGGAAATGAACTGAGGTGCCAGTCTCCCTTTCTCGAGATTAAAAAACGAAATGGTATGCAACAAGGTGACATGGAACAGAGGTGGTACAGGCGTGCCAGGATGTCTGCAGACACAGCAAGTGCTAGACATCCAGTGTACAGCATTTTCTTACTTTACCACAAGCACTGTAATTGCACGCTGAGACCAAGTGATTCCGAGTCAACCATTCCATGTTGTCATATTATCTTTGATGCAGTACTGAAATAAGCCCAGATCCCATAAAGGAAATCATACATGGTTCATAGAAAATTAAGATGATATTGAAAATATGTAACCCCATAAGGCACAGGTACCAACCAATCAATCAGGTGTGGAGAAAAATCATACATTCTAACAAACTGCTATAAAAATGCCCACTAATTGGAATTAATAGAACTCCCTTATGGAAACTTCTAACCTGATACAGTCTAATAAAGGACTCAAGAGGTGGCAACTATAAGAGAAAAGGAGTTTGTATTATAGGCAACAGCATGGAAGTAAAAGTATAGTCAAAGTGGAGGCACCAAAAGGCACCTAATCCACTTGGTAGCTTTCCTAAACTCCCAACTTTAATGCAGTGGGAATTGCAAAGTAGGGGCTATTGTTGTGGTGCAGTGGGTTAAGCTACCATCTGTGATGTTGCCATCCCATATTAGAGCTGTGGTTCAGGTCCAGGCTGCTCCACTTCTTATCCAACTCCCTGCTAATGCACTTGGGAAGGCAGTGGACTATGGCCAAGCCCTGGCTGTTGGGGCCATTGGGACAGTGAACCAGCGGATGGAAGATCTCTCTCCCTTTCTATCTTTCCCTTTCTGTCTGTAACTCAGCCTTTCAAACAAACAAATAAATCTTTAAATAAAAAAATTAAAGAAAAGAAAGAGATTGCAGAGCACTGCTGTTAGGGCACTTCCTTTCCCTTTCAAGCCCTTCTCTCATTCTCTCTTCTTTCAAGGTTATCAGGCCCATTCCTGAGCTATGAGTAATTTGAGAGTCAGTGATACAATATACCCTGTACCCTTGTAGCCTAAGGAAAGAACGCAAACTGTCCATCAGCAAGCCATCAACTACACAGATCCTTAAAAGATAAAGGAGCCCAGGTCCAACCACACACTACAGCTCAGGCCATGGTCCCTGAATGATCTTCTGGCTCCATCTGTCATCAAGTAAAATGACTCTTTTCTTTGAAAAAAGCAGAACATTGGTGGTGGTGGGGGGTGGTGGTGGTGAGAAAAACACAAAAACCACTCCAGACAACATGACCCAGCATAAGGAAATCACCGTACTGCAAGAATGTTCGTCACTGTTGTCATTGCAATCAAAGTCATGGTCACAGACAAAGGAGCGAGGGATACAATCTCCGTTGTCACACTGAAACTCGTGGTGTAGACACAGCCCAGCTGCAACACAAGGGTAAGAAGGGAAAGAAGGAAAATTTCAATTCCACTGTATCCGTTTAATCTCACAGAAGATTCTATCCCAAGTTTAAAGGGACATGTATTAGCTATTAGAATGGTGGTAAATGTTTAACAGTCAGTTCTCCAGGAACTAAAAGACCCCTGTGGTACTGTTTGCCAGTTTCCATGGTGTAAATACTCCAGGAAACAGCTGACTTCAAACTAACAACATTAATTCACTGAGTGCAAACTTGGGAAGAGATACACAGAATTGGCCCTCCCAGGGCAGGATAAGCTGGTTTCAGCTCACCTCTGCATATCTCATGCACATTACTTACTGCAGTTGGCTTCATCAGAGGAGTCCCTGCAATCAACTTTGCCATCACACTTTTGACTTGTGTTGTAGCAGGCTCCGTTGGCACAGGTGAGCTGCTCACATGTTGGGTATTCTATTGAAAAGAATGGAAATAGCAAACAAACTTAAATGAAGACATCCCTTCGGCAAACATTTCTTGAGTGACTATGACATGCTAGGCATTAATACTGAGCATATATTAGTACACAAAACAGCCATGGCCCCTGGCTTCATGAAGATCACAGCAGGATGGAGAAGACAGACCTTAATCAGACACTGCCAAGTGGCTGATGTGGAGAATAGAGAAGGCTGTGAGACCACACAGTAAGAGGATTGGGGGTACAGGGAAGTCTCCCCTGATGGGATGACTTTTGAGCCCAGAGCTAAAGAATGAGACAGAATTTAATTTAGTTCAGAAAAGCAACCTTGTTTCACACAATACAATGAACATCCCAGAAAACTAGTGTAGCATCACATATACTTTGGGAAACGAAGGTCATGTCTTCCATTAGAGGGTCAGAGAAAGAAGGCGGGTCTAAAGATCAGAGGCTTGATCCCAAAGGTCACACTCAGGAGCTACTCGCTGGCACTCAAGCCATGTGACCTCTCTCAGCCGCCACGCGTCCACACGCTTGTCTGCACATTTGGATAATCTACTACACAGTGTAGAGGGACCTAAAAAGACAATGTCCAGTAAAGCACTAGACAAAGCATAATGTACTCTACAAGCACAAACGATTGACACTGCGTTGTTTATTCATGGGCACCTGACTGCTATTAACCAGATGCTTTAACCCTGGTTTTCCAGGTTGCAGCAGAAAATCAAGACACCCCTTGCAGGAATGGCATGTCCCTCCTCTGAGCTTCTCCAGGCTGCTCCCATGGGCCCCTTACGACACCTCACTGTAAGCTTTCTTCTCTTTCCCCCTCAATATAATGAAACTTCCCGAGATCAAGGCTCCTCTCTTGGTTGTTTTAGAATCGCCATCCCTGAGTACAAGGACTAGGGTATTACTCACTGTACTCGGGAAATGCTCAGTACTGCCACTGAGCTATTTATCATGGGTGGATATTTTAGCTAAATAGTGAGTGAAATAGTTTGGATGTCTTCTTTTTACAGTCTTTATGCACTTTCTCAGAAGTGTGGTATCTTCTGAAGATCTTAAAAAAAAAAAGACTGTTTCAGTAGTGATTCTCATATCGTTTCCAGATTTCTTTCTAAGCAAGGAAAAGTTGTGAAATCTTCTCATCTCCAGGAGTTCAACACAAGTCTGTTAAGTGTCCTTAAATATTTAAATTTCCAAAGTTGCATATAATCAATCAAATATTTGAATGAAAGATATTTTTAAGTTGCTAATTAAAATTTTATGAATTTGATTTTTTTTAAATTACTTATTTATTTGAAAGGCAGAGTTACAGAGAGGCGGAGGCAGAGAGACAGAGAGATCTTCCATCCACTGGTTCACTCCCTGAATGGCCACAATGGCTGGAGCTGGGCAGATCTGAAGCCAGGAGCCAGGAGCTACTTCTGGGTCTCCCATTTGGGTGCAGGGGCCCAAAAGCAGAGCAGGGGCCGGCGCTTTGACATAGCAGGTAAATCCATGGCCTGCAGTGCTGGCATCCCATATGGAGTCCCAGCTGCTCCACTTCCTATCCAGCTCTCTGCTATGGCTACAGTCATTGCGACCATCTGGGAAGTGAACCAGTGGACAGAATCCCTCTCTCTCTCTCTCTCTCTCTTCCTCTCTCTTTCTCTTTCTCTCTTTCTCTGGCTCTCCTTCTCTCTGTGTGTAACTCTGATTTTCAAATAAGTAAATAAAATCTTAAAAAAAAAAAAGCGGAACAGCTGGGACTTGAACAGGTACTCATATGGGTTGCCAGACCTGCAGGTGGAAGCTTTACCTTCTTTGCTACAGCGCTGTCCCCGAATTTTATTTTTATAAATAGTCATAAATGAGCTACTTCTTAGGATGACCTCCATCTTCTCATACTTGAGACAGAATGCATTGCTAATGTGCCTTGAAATCACTCACCCAACTCTGTTTACTAATTCTCCCTTCAAGCAGTGCAAAAGGCCAGCTGAGTGCCAGGTCGCACCTAGAGTCAGTGCATGATGCCATTTAAGAGCAGCAGCAAGCAGGAGAAAAGTCTTAGAAAAACCCAGCTCTTTGCCAGAAGTCAGCTACCTGTCAGGAGGAGCCTGGATGCGGACTTGGATTGTGGCTTCCTCATTGAAGGTCATTATTACAGATACAAGAGAGCTGGGGCACCTGTGCAGGGCAGAGCTCTGCTTGGCCCTGTGCTGCTTTTTGAGAGCCAGTGCCATAAAACTGAAAGGAGAAGAGTTACAACATTTTCCATGGACACAACAAAATGCTTCCCCACAGGGTTCACTCCCTGCCACAAACAACAAAGCCAGCTTGATGTCGTCAGAGAGGGGATTGTGATGGCCAGGTCAGCAGCTTCACACTCAGAATGTGGAAAAACACTTTTTGTCTCCATCCTCGCTGATAATGAAATCTCTCCATCAGCAGAGGATGTCCTTCAAGCCATGCACACTTCTGGTCTCTTCTGTGAATAGCCACCTGGGGGAGACGCCCACCACTGATACCATGCGGGACTCCCTGACTGCGCTGCACACGGGAAGTGTCTGCAAGCGCTGTCCCCCTTTGGGAGATTCACACAGAAACAGGTCCAAATGGTTCACACTGAGCAAACAAAGAAACAGATTCCACTTCCCCTGTCCCTTAATTAATGAGTTTCAATCTACCCCAGGAAACAGGAAGTCACAAATGCTTTGAGCTTCCCTTTGGGAGATGTCTAAAAATCTTATTTTGGGGTTGGTTTGCTTAGCAAGCCCAAGTCTAACGTTATAAACTACTTCCCATGAAGCAAATGCATCACGTGGTTAAAATGGCAAGATTTTAAGTATGTAGAAAGCATACTATAAAGGGAAAATATACAAGAACACCAAAGAGGGGCCAGCATTGTGACACAGCAGGTAAAGCCACTGCCTACAACACTGGCATCCCATAAGGTCGCTCGTTTGTGTCCCGGCTGCTCTACTTCCAATCCAGCTCCCTGCTAATGGCCTGAGAAAAACAGCTGAAGATGGCCCTTTGGACTCCTTCCTCCCCTGTGGGAAACCTGGGTGAAACTCCTGGCTCCTGGCTTCACTTTGGCCCAGCCCTAGATGTTGCAGCCATTTGGAGAGTGAACCAGTGGTTGGACTCTCTCTCTTTCTCTCTCTCTCTCTCTCTCTCCTTCCCTCCCTCTCTCTCTCTCTCTCTCCCTCTGTCCTTCCCTCTCTCTCTAACTCTGACTTTCAAATAAATAATTAAATCTTTAGAGGGAAAAAAAAATGAACATGAAAGAAACTCTTCCTTCTGAATGGTTTTAATTGAAAGACTAAGCCGTAGACCTTTAAAGTTATATGACACAAAAATGTCAGAACATTCTTCCTCATGCTAACCCCTTGCTCCTCCCATTTATTTTCTCCCAGTTCCAAAAGATACATGTTCAAGTTTGTTCCCTCCAAACTAAAATAGACACAAAATTGGTGCTAAAAGATTTTCAAATGTTTCTCCTGTTAATCATTTGTATTAGAGCCAGAAAGTTCCATGGGAGTTTGAGGACCTCCCTACAAGGAAATCATTTACAGTCAAGTTAAGATACAAATATAAGGCGCAATTCTTTACTATCATGATTAGGAGACTGTAAATACACTCCATTCTCACAAGCGGAAAAGAAAAACAACCGGAAAGAAAATAGGAAAGAGGACAAACTGATTATAAAGGAAAAGAAGATATTGTAAAGGTAGATTAAGAGACTTAAGCCAAGATAGGAAAGAAAACAAGAGGTGCTGACACAAGTCCAGCCCACAGACCAGGGACTTTTCAAAGTCCTACAGTCGTTCTTGATAAGTTACTTGATGTTACTTATTCTGGCTCCAAGACAGGTTAATCTAGGCAAGTAATGATTTGCTAGAAAATGTTTACTAGATTGGCTGCCCATACTTAGTTGCAAGCACTACCCACAAACATAATAACCATCGCTATGAATAAAGTCTACTGACACCCACCTGCCAGAAATGTACCAAGCACTCAATATGTAGGGACTCATTTCATTCGTATAACCACCACATGAGGCAGATACTGTGAGTACACCTACCCTATGGATGAAGACACACACAGCCTAAGGAATTTGAAGGTCACATGACGGGTAGCGCAGAGAGCCAGAATTCAAATGCAAGCAAACTCCACAACTCATGTTCCTAACCACTAACACAGATCTGGTCACCATTTACAAGCTTCAGAGGAAGTAACAGGAAGAAGCGAAAAATTACAGAAGACTGAAATCAAATGAAATGAAAACAGAAAAAGAGTGTTTAAAGACTATAAAAAGAGAAAGAAGTAACTGAAGGGGACCAGTAGAGCTTTTCTTTTCTTTCCTCCAGTCAGTTTAAGAAGTCTGGGCAAGTGAGGCCAGCTCCTGGTTTCAACTTATGACATAGTCTGCAAAAGACTTCAATCTAATATAACCTAGGAATTCAGAGGAACCATATACTAGGAAACATAGCTTCCCAGAAAAAGATGAATACCAAAACAGAAGTTGTAAAGTAGCAGGGACTGACATCACTCTCCTACCATCACCATAGATCAATTTCAAGTCCCTGAAGAGACAGCATCCAGGGAGCACAGTTACATATGCAACAGGACAACTCAGAGGGGTTCCCTGCTTCACAAGTGGCTTTCAATAACAAGCAGACACCTAATCAGATTTATAAAATGAAATAGAAATTCAGCACCTTGGAAAGAGAAAGAAAATTACATCAAATTTGGTCCCAGTAGCTTCCAGGAAATCAAAACCAAAAAGGGGAAACACATTGTCATCTATCTAGTTTTCTTTATCCTGCCCCTTTGTTCGTAAATGGCTGAGACTTAGCCCCAAATGTCTATCTAGTCTCTATTCACAGAGCTAACACCAAACTGCAAAGGAGATAAAGACTAATAATGTAGTTTTAAATTTCTGAAAAAGAATAAAAATCTCACACAAGCTGTAACACAGGAGCAACACGATGCAAAATCACATATCAAATATTCCAAGGAACAGTGCAAACAAGTAAGGAGCCTTCTCATGGGGGAACAAAGATTTACAACGTGCACTGTGTTCAGCGGTGCTCGTTCTATAAAGAGCTATGAAGCTACATGTTTTCACTCAGGGACCACACCACACATTGGTTCTGTTCCTATCTCTTCCTTATACTTATCCAGTGATCCACTTAGGCAGAATAAACAGGTGAGGTCCAATCGAAGAGACAGGAAGACTATCTGCACGCCAAGATTATGAGAGCGCCCATGTCCCAGTCACTAGAAATGGTGCAGCTCAGCTCCACGGCCAGGAATCTGAGCCCATCAGCAAGTCACCGTTAGGTGAAGTCAATGTACTAGGAACCAGCTAGTATGCAGAAAGATGCCTTCCTCTTAGTTACAATTCTGTTTTATTCAATATATTTTTTATATTTGACTCTCTAGATATTGTGATTAAGAATATCGTTAGATATTCTTAAATGAAGAGATAAACAAAACTGTAACATTGTCTTGGAGCCAGATGTAATGCAATGTAACATTGCATTAAAAATTACTTATTGCATACTTACAGGTGTGCTAGGTACTAGAAATAAAGCAATGAAATAAAATCCCTGCTCTGAAGGAACTTACATTGTGTTCGGGGGAATAGGAAAACAGACATTGCAGTAAATGTTACATAGGGAAAAAAATCACAAAATTAGAGCATGGTAAGATGACAGAGTGACAGCAGGGCATAACTCTGATAAGGTGATATCGGAACATGAACCATTAGGTTCATTTTCTTAAAAAAAAGATTTATTTATTTATTTGAAAGTCAGAGTTACACAGAGAGAAAAGGAGAGGCAGAGAGAGAGAGAGAGAGAGAGAGAAAGTCTTCCATCCACTGGTCACTCCCCAATTGGCCGCAATGGCCGGAGCTGTGCTGATCTGAAGCCAGGAGCCTGGAGCTTCCTCCGGGTCTCCCATGTGGGTGCAGGGGCCCAAGGACTTGGGCCATCTTCCACTGCTTTCCCAGGCCATTAGCAGAGAGCTGGATCAGAAGTAGAACAGCCAGGACTCAAACCAGCGCCTATGTGGGATGCCGGTACCCCAGGCAGCGGCTTTTCCAGCTTCACCACAGCACCGGGCCCGAACCATTAGGTTTAGCAACACAGCAGTCACTGATGGTGCTAACAAGAATGTTTTCAGGAAGTTGGTAGGGAGGAAGGACTGTTTTCAGTGGCTTCAAGAAAGAAATGAGAATAAATGTAAAGAGACATTAAAGACAACTCTAAGTAACTTTGTTGTTAAAGGGAGCAGGAAAATTACCCAACAGCTGGACAGGAATCTCAGGGTGTCCTTCTCCTTTTTTTTTTTTGAAAAGCAGACAGACAGACGGAACGATAGGCAGAGAGAGAGATCGAGAGATCGAGAGATCGAGAGATCGAGAGAGAGAGAGAGAGAGAGAGATCCTATGCGGTGCCCAAACACCCAGCAGCCTGGGCCCAGGGCCAAAGCCAGGAGCCAGGAATTCAATCCAGATCTGCCAGGAACGCAGTGGCTTGAACCATCACTGCTGCCTCCCAGAGTCTTCGTTAGCAGGAAACTAGAATCAGGAAAGGAGCCCAGTACAAAACCCAAGTTCTGGATGTGGAACACAGGTGTTTTAATGCTAAGCTAAATGCCCACCCCTCAGGACTTTGTAAAGATCTGAGATACTTACAATATACTGGCATGGTGGGCACTAAATAAATGAGATTTTTCTATCTTTCCTCTAGGTATCAAGGCTCTGAATTCTACCTCAACTGTGAGAATGCTAAAAGGGTACAACCGTGATGTGCTACGAAAGATGGGGTCACTTGGCAAGTCTCTCCGCTGTTCCCGTCTGACCTCGAGTAGAGAGAGGCTGAGAGCAAGGCTCAGTGGGCAGCTTAAGTGTGCAGCTGAGTTTGAAGAACAACATGTTCTTTGGGAGCTCTCACAGTCCACAGAATGACTTGGACCATCTTCTTTATTCCCCTCCAACTGTTTGCCCAGTTGGGAGTCTCAGCAGTTAGATACATAAAGGAAAATGTTTAAATTCTAAAGAACAGAAAGTCAATAGAAATAAAACTTCAGGAACAAAGCAGCCCCAGTTGCAGGCAGACCAAATACTGCTGATTACCAGCAAGAAAGCCTTCATTGTAACAGGGATTTTACCCATTCTTTGGCATTCCTAAGTAACAAAAGTGCTGCAAACCAGCGATAATTAGCCATAGTTTTACTCACACCAAAACCATTCTAATATGGTACTCAATAAAACAAAATAATCTTTTTACTTAACTGAAAAAAAAAAAAAACCCTGCACTACTTTTGAGCAACTGAAAGTCACTTCAATATATTAATTGAATGGCCCATAATTGCTGCATTGTTCTGATGTTTATCTTAGACCCTGCATGAGTGGTTTTTCCTTGATGCTAATCCCATTAGAAGTAAAATGGACTGCAGTTTTGAATCTCTCTGTTGCTTAAAAAAAATTAATTGACAAGCAGCTTAACAGCAAATGCCATTTTACAGATGGTGTCATTGAATAACAAAATAACTTAGGGGGAGAAAATGAGTTTTTCCTATTTCGCGGCTTTTAGTATATATGTTCTGAAGCATTTCTCAAGCAGTAAAATAATCGAAAGTTCCCACGTGTAGGAACAGAGCAGGCAAAAAGAAGCAAACACAGCAAGAACCTCTCATACCATCCTAAATGCGTTTAAAAGGCCATCTTCTGATTGGCACCTACTACTCCCACCTTCCTCACCATCGCATGCCTTCTGTGACCTCCCCTCTCCTGCCTCCCTGCGAGGACTCCGACACACCATTCTTTGTTCTGCAAAGGAATGCCTGGAAAGGACACCAGGTACTCCAGGAGCTCAACATCTTGATTTCAGAGGCCTGAGGCGGGAGGGACTGCGCCCTAGGGGTCTGCTCTGACCCCAGGGGCTGCCAGGAAAAGCCTGCTGATCTGCTCCCATACTGGGGGAGAGAGAAGGAAGTCCCACTTGAGAGTTTTCAAACATTAGGCGGTTTCTAGGTGGGTAGTGTACTAAGACCTATTGCTACAGACAACCTCATTTCTGAGAAACATGTAAACAAGTGATATTCGTAAGTTGATTCCAAGTTTGTGCACAAGGAAGGATCTCCGTGCATCACAACTGCGGGAACATTGAAGTGTCCGGCTCCATGAAGACCGCTGCAGGCCAAGCCTCGCTTACACCCAGATCACCTGGGAACGTTTTCATTGACAGCAGCTAGTAACTGTTACATACCTGAAGCGACATCTCAAATAACGCAATACCACCACAACTAAGGGCACCTCAGCCATGATCATCACAAAGAGAGACACAGCAAGGTGTTGTGTGCCTTCCAACAGAAATGTACACCTACATGCAAAGTGCTCTCCCTCGCCTCTGCCTGCCCACTCCAGGGAAGGCTTCGCAGGTGCTCTGGCTTCCACGTTACTGGTTCTGAAGTTGGAGCCGCAAAGGGTGATTTTACTCCCAGAAGACACTGCACAATGTCTAGGGACATTTTTGGTCATCACAACTAGTAATGTTACTGGTGCCCAGTATATTGTTTAGACACCCTACATGGCCAAGACAACTTCATAAAGAACTACCCAGCCACAAATGGTACCCATGCGAATGGGGGAAACCCTGGGTTTACCTACTAATTTCCAGAAAATACAGAGGACAGAGGAACATGTTAAAGGACTTCAGGAATGCAATGGGCAATATCCAAACTGCGGAAAACTCTGGACCTGTTTTGCTGTTGTTGCAGTTTCCAAAAATGAGTTGCAAGGATAAAGAACAGAAATGGAAGGAAATCCTACAAACTGAAAGGCTAAGAGACACATCAACTTCAACATTAAGATTTTACTTGGATTTTAATTTGAATAGCAAATGTAAAAAATAATAGCAAGATAATTGAGGAAGTTTAAAAAAAAACTGACTAGGAGCCAGCATTACAGCACAGCAGGTTAGACAGCTGCCTGCAACCCTAGCGTCTGATAAGAGCAGCAGTTCCAGTCCTGGCTGCCCCACTTCCACTCCAGCTCATGCACTTGGGAGGGCAGTGGAAGATGGCCCAAGTGATTGGGTCCTTGCCTCCATCCCTGACCTGGATGAAGCTCCCGGCCCCTGGGTTTGGCTTCCCCCAACCCCAGCTGTTGCTGTCCTCTGGGGGAGTGAACCAGTGGATGGAAAAGTTCTGTCTCTTCCTCTCTGTTGCTCTGCCTTTCAAATAAATAAATAAATAAATCTTTTTTAAAAATAATAAAATAAAAAATGACTATTTCTGATTATAATTAAAGAATGTTTAATTTTTATAAATGACAATGGTGTTATGGTTATGTTTTAGTCCTTAAACTTTAAAGACAGTTTTGCAATTTTACAGATGAAATTTAGGATATTTGATAACTACTTCAAAATAATAGGTGGGAGATGTAGGCAACATTAACTACAAGCTGATAATTGATGTAACTGAATGCTTAGTGCAAAAGAGTTTACATTTAAAATCTTCTATAATAAAAGCTTTAAGTAGAGATTTTTTAAAAAGTAATAATAAAATAGCTAAGTAACCTTCAGGCAAAAACCCTTTATAAACTTCCATTGCTGGAGAAAAGAATTCTGAGTGCATTGGCATAATGTGTAGCCCTAGGTTAAAATTCTTGTTCCTCCACCCTTGCTGCTTGATAACCCTTAATAATCCTGGCAGATCTGGGAAAGTATCCCATCTGCATGGCAGGATTGATAGGAGAAGTGTAAATTAGTGATTGGTGCCAGTTGAATGGCAGTTCCTTTTCCCACTTTCCACAAAGCTTTGGAGTGGGGGGTAGTGGAGATAGGGCCAATTCTCCTCCCCTCCCCCATCCTGGCACTGTCTAAAGACTTTGATCCAGGCCATTCATTTCCTTCTTGTCTGCATCTAGCTGTGACCAGATCAAAGCACTAACAAGGAAGCAGGAAGATTTCTTTCTTAATTTCCTCTGACTTATGGGATTTTTTTTACACTCCTCCATAAATAAAACGTAGTAATGAAAAAGGTAGAAGAAAATAGGAAAGAGCACCTTATTGCAAGACCCCTGCCATGTGTGAGAGTTGTTTAGGGTCACCGTGTGCCCTGAAGCATCCATGACTTGACTTGTATGCGTCCAGAAACAGTGAGTTACAAATCTGGCTCCCTTCCCTGGAGAAGTCCTTATTTCACCAGTCGCTTGCCCTTGAAAAGTATTTATTTAAAACTTCCTGCCCAGATATAGTTTATAAAGCTCACTTCCTTTCCTTCATTCTCTTTATCACAACTACTTGCATGCTCACCTCCTGCCAGGTTTATTCTAGAAGGTCCAGTGGCAAAGCTGTGATGCAACTGTACCAGTGACATTACACTTGGCTGCAGAGAGTTCACATGGAAAAGACCCAGTCTGCTGCAGCTGCCTTTTCTTTGCCCCAGAGTGACGGTTTCCTTCAGTCCCATTGCATTTGCAATACTGCACTCACTTTTCTCCACTTGTAAATAAGGGATAAAGACACAGACTGCTGACTGGGGGCACAGGCCTCGTGTTCTCTTAAACTTGCACAAGGCACGTCTTCCTCTTGTGTCAATAAAGTCCTCCACAAAACGCAGCCACCAGACTTGGAGCCAGAACACAGGATGAGCCCTAGCTCTGCCACACACCCTTGAACAAGCCAGTCTCCCCTTTGAAGCTTTCATTTCTTTATTCATAAGAGAGTATGAAAATGCCTGCCCTATTATCTTTCATGAGGAATCTAATAATAACCAGAATTTCTATAATACTCCAAAATTTACAATATGCTACAAAATATAATCTATCACTACTATTAATCAAAAATCTCTCCTTTATTTGCCTCAATGAGAGACCTACCATTTGCTTTACCAACTATTAAGAGTCCTTAACTCATGAACTTACTGTTTTGTGGCAACTGGATATACACAACCATCTCCGACTGCCACTGATGAGTCTAAATTCTCTGCATGATTTCCAAAGTGAAGGGAAATCCAAATCGGAGATAACAGTCTTTTTCAAAAAAGAACATTTACTATGGAAATTATACCAGAACAGAACTGTTGCAGGAACTCTGTCAGGAAATAGACAAAAACAAACAGCCCACAGGGCCAGCATTGTGCCGTTAACAGGTTAAGTGGCCACCGGGAGGCCGGTTTCCCAAGTGAGCATCAGCCTCAGAGCCGTGGATCCACTTCTGATCCAGCTCCCTGCTAATGTGCCTGGGGGAGCAGAAGGCGGCCCAAATGCTGGGCCCCGCTATCTCTGTAGCAGGATCTCAGATCAAATTCTAGGCTACTGGTTTCACAGCCTTTTGGGGACTGAACCAGAGGATGGAAGATCTATCTCTCCCTCTTTCTCTGTCACTTTGCCTTTCAAATAAATAAAATAATACTTTAAAAAAATAGCACAGCCCCTTCTCTAAAAGAAAAATAACAAGACAGGGAAGAAGTATTGAAGAGTTTTTTTTGTTTGTTTGTTTGTTTGTTTTTTTTTAACGTAGAGTGTGACAAGGGTATGGATACAGCAAGAATCTGGACCATTTTAGGCACAAGTTTTTCCTTTTCTGTATAGCAGGGTATTTCCAAAGGTTCATGGAAAACAGAATCAAAGGATATAACTTTTGAGAATGTGCACTTGGCTTAGAGTTAAGACCCAGTTTGAGACGTGTACATCCCAGGCGGGAGTGCCTAGAATCAATCCCCACCTCTATTCCTGATCTAAATTACTGTTTATGCACATCCTGGAAGAGGGCAGGTGATGGTTCCTGCTACTCATTATGGGAACCTAGATTGAGTTTCTGGCTCCTGGCTTTACCATGGCCCAGCCCCAGTTATTGCAGGGATTTGGGTATCTCTCTCTCTCTCTGTGTCTCTGCATTTCAAATAAATAAATAAATAGCAAATAATTTTTTAAAAGATGTTGTTATGCAGTAAAAAATCTGAAATCCATCCATATAAGGATTTTTAAAAAGTTGATGAAAAATGTACATTATGAAAAATCTATGCATGGATTTCAAAACATGGATATGTAAATAAATTGCAAGAAAGTCAAGTTACTCTTTACTTATTTGTTGGTGCACAGTGTACCATCATCACCCTTTCTTATTTGGATTATGGTAATATTTATATGTTATACATACTATACTGTTATTTGAATCTCTTTTTGCGTTTAGTCACAGACTGATATAGAATGCTGTTATTTTAGATAGAGCCATTTGCAATATGTCACACTTTACAAAGGTAAGCCAGAAAATGTTGAGTCCAGGGCCAGCATTGTGGTGTAACAGGTTAAGCCACTGCATACAACACCAACATCCCATATGGGAACGAGTTCCGGCTGCTCCACTTTCAATCTAGCTCCCTGCTAATGCACCTGGGAAAACAGTGGAAGATGGCCCAAGTCCATGGGCCCCTGCACCTACATGAGAGACCCAGATGAGATTCCTGGCTTCTGCCTTTGGCATGGTCCAGTCCTGGCTGTTGCTGTCATTTGGGGAGTGAATCAGAAGATGGAAGATCTCTCTCTCGTTCTCACTCTCACTCTCGCTCTCTGTAACTCTGTCTTTCAAAGAAATAAAATAAATCTTCAAAAAGCAAGAAAGAGAGAAAATGTTGAGTCCACAAGAGCAGAAAAACTAATGAGAAATTTGACCCAGAAACTTACCACAGCGGTATAAAAAAGTTAAAATTAACCAAACTGGATTTTGTACTCCAGGTATTCAGTGATCCTCTCGGATGCTGTGCTAATGTTAGAAGTTTCTGACTTCAAAAAACATAATAACCTGATGTGCTAGGGCAGGACACACTTAGATTGTCCTGTGAAAAACAGACTCCTATCAGAACATCACCTCTAATCCACAAAAGAATCTGCCAAGAGATTTCAATAACAACAGGTGTATTGTAGGCATTTCTGTCCATCAACAAACCTAACAAATTGATTAAAATGCCAAAGGGACAAGGGTGAAACTAAAGACAGTGCAAGGACTGAAAGGGACTCACGGCAGTCTCTCTCATCAGTTCCATCCGAGCAGTCTCTGACGCGGTCGCATCTGTACTCGCGGGGGACGCACTGACCATTGGAGCACGTCATCTGGTGACTCGAGCATGTTCTCCCAGCTGTGAAGGGGAAAAAATATTACTGCATTTTTAATACCGCCAGACACAGATTAATCTATTGATATTTCCCAAATGTTGGTGAGAGTATTGCAAAGAAAGGGCAAGTACAGGGTATATTTAACATAAAGTTCTTAGGAACACTAGGGATAGCAACTACTGCCAAGCCGAGCTCACAGTGCAAAAGCAAAGCTATTATTGGTATCTTAATAGTATTGACACTTAAATGGACTCGTGTGGTCAATTTCATCATCAATGTGTGTTCACAACACAATATAGATTGAAAAGCAATGGTAAAGAAGATGAATGAAATAAGACTTTTGCAGATGTAAGCATTAACCAAGGATGGTTCACACTCCACATTGAGATCCTTCTTTTAACAAAACAAAAATATGTCAAAGAGTTAGCAATAGTTACACCTGAGCAATGACAATGAGTGCATTTTTTAGCCTTCTCTATTATATAAACTATCTTGCATTGACCATGTGTCAATCTAAGTGAAATAAACTTATAATTAGCTTGATTTTTCCCATTTGATTTTGTCCTGTCCTAATTAAAGTAAGTAGAGCAAAGACATCAGCAGTTTTTTGAATTTGCCTCTGGATAAATCAATAAAATCAAATGAATCAATGCCTGCAAGCAAGATGTGAAGGCTACTCTGTAAATCTGAGGCAGGAATTACCATGACTTGGGAATATTAATTTATTATGGAATGGAATTTTTAAATTGTCCACATAAAAAGAAGAATCTGTAACACAGGGGCCAGCATTGTGGCAGAGCAGGTTAAGCCTCTGCCTGCGATCCTGGCATCCCACATGGGTACCAGTGAGAGTCCAGCTGCTCCACTTCTGCTCCAGCTCTCGGCTAACTATCTGGAAAAGCAGCGAAAGATGGCCCAGGATCTTGGGCCCCCTGCACCCATGTGGGAGACCTAGAAGAAACTCCTGACCCCTAGCTTTGGCCCAGTGCTGGCTGTTGTAGCCATTTAGGGAGTGAATCAGCAGATGGAAGATCTCTCTCTCTCTCTTTCCCTCTCTCTCTCTCTTTCCCTCTCTCTCTCTCTGTAACTCTGCCTTTCAAATAAATAAAATAAAAATATTTTTAAATAAAGGAAGACTGTAACCCTCTAACGGAAGGAAAAGTTTTATCCTGGAGTTTTATAGAATTTCCTATACTTCTACAGAGTAAAGACACATAGGTTCAGCAAACTTTGATCTTCTAATAAAATCTGACATCTGTTAAGAAATGTGCCATCAAAACTTAACAAGGAATATCTGTCTAAGAGACAAGCAGAAAATGACAGTTTTAGAGTTGTACTTGACAGTTTAAACATACATAATTAATCCCTTTTTTGACACCTAATTGATTACATCCTCCTTGTCACTTTGTTCCTATATTTTCTGCTTAACCAATAAAATAGACTCATCAGGAATGTGTCATGTAACTCTTGAATAACAAACAGAAGTTCCCAGCCAGCCTATACCTGACATTTTGACAGTATGACTCCATATTTTCTCCTGTTAGTTTATAACTGTGGGTTAAATTTTACTTCTACTACAAAGAATAGACTCTTCCAGAAGGCAGGCAGTTAAATGTCTGAACTCTGACTGCAGCGAAGACATGATTTTATCTGAATAAAGTTGAGAAGGTTAATACTTCCTCGCTAAATTTAAGTATGCATTGCCAATTTCCACATAAAATTAAAGAGCCTTCTTATATTTATTCCTTTTCTTTATTCCTGAAAAGGCAAGTCATGAGTCGCCTTATACAAAATATGAAATTAAACCAGGAGCTTTTATTTTAGTTCCTTTGCCTTTCTCCTTAAACTCTAGTCAAATATTTCTATGCCTTCTGCTTAGATTTCAAATGATTTATGAACCAGCAGTAAAAGCTCATTCAAATGTAAAGAAAGGACAAATTGAAATCACATTGTTCCACAAACATCTATTGAGGGCTGTTGTGTACCACAAAGTACACCAGCAAAGAGAATACAAAGATGAATAGGCACAACTGCCACCCTCAAGGAGCTCATTCTCCTTGGGGAGACCTGGAGAAATAATTAGAAGACAATTGTGAAAGTGGACTTATAGGCACACAGGAAGTACAGATGCACCACGGTGGGTGCCTAATTCACTGACGGATAGCATCGTGCACAGGGACAGTTTCTCCTCCTGGCCTGAATCAGCTACAGCAAAAAAGAAAAAGGAGCTACCTGGAACCAAGCAGTCTGGCAGCAAAAGGGTGGGCCACGAATGGACAATTCAATGGCAAGTTGTTAGACATGGAAAAGTCAACCCAGCCACATCTAGGAGGCTACTGTGAACTGTAAAAGGGATCTGGAACTTTCTCCTGGAAGTGGAGAGCTACCAAAAGTTTTAGTTAGATCTTTCCAGCATCAGTGTTGGGGGCACAAGATAGGAGACAGAAGGGCCAGTTCAAAGGCTGCTGCCATCACCCGGATGAGAGAGGTTCGCAGTGGTAGCATAAATGAAAAGAAAATATACACTTCAGACATGTTAGGCAGGAGTTGGTGACTAAATGTGGGCAATAGGCAAGAACCAAGAGCAACTTCCAAGTTTCTACCATGGGTGCCAAGGTGATCATGAAACATGTTCATGTTAATTGATTCCATCTTTCATGTCACAAAAAACTTTTTTAAGTAATAAAATACTTTCATTATAAAATAATTTCACAAAACTCTAGTTTGAGGATTGATTTTATACTTTCTGCTAATATCTTCTTGTGGAATACATTTTATTCCTATGAATCAAGGTAGAAACATGCAAACAAGCAAACATAGAAAGAAAAGTCAGTTCAGATGAAAAGACGACTAGTTCAGTTGGGACATCTTGAGTTGAGCTGGATTTATAGATTCAGGTCTCACCAGTCCACAGAGCATCACCAAAATCATGAGAATGGCAAGATCATCCTGGGACAGTGTATAGAATGGGAAGAGCCACAAATGGCAGTTCTCTGAGCAGCACCAATACTCAGAGACTGAGGAGAAGGGGAAAACAAAACTGAAAGACCAGAGCAGCTAAGAAGCGAGACAAGAGACTAGGGAGTTTCAGCAGCTGAAGCAGTGCAGTAGAAAAGTCCATTCAGTGTGGCGAGGAAGGAAAAGTGTCCACTGCAGTTGGCAATCAGGAGTCCTCCGATGACCTGAGTGAGCATAGCAGTGGCATATTTTGTCTGTGATTAAAGAATATCTAATAAAGAAGCTTTTTATCATTAAAATATGAGAATTACCATATGAAATCCATACTCATTTAAAATGATTGTAGCAATGCTTATAATTTACTGCTATAAACATTATTGCCAGTCTCTTTCCCTAAGCAGTGGCTCTTAGCACCTCATATTCCCTCTGCAAAGTGTTATCACTAGTAAAGGGCCATCTATCACAAGTTGTAACCCAAAAGACAGCTCAGCGTTCTTCACAATCTATGCCTGAAGCAAGTGAAAATGGAGCCAAAATGGCACATCTAGCCAAAAAGTGCATAACTCGTCATGCCTGCATTTGGTGTCTATTTATAAAGACTCTACTCTTTGGCAGACAGAATGCCAGGTCTTGGGGACATAAAGCTGAATAAAGCATTATCACCACTCTGCAGAGAGTCCCAATCCAGCTGCATCCTGTCCCCATTGAGCACCAGTATCTATAGGCCACCCTCGCTCCCCAAGTCCCCAGGGCCTTTGAGACGCCACAGAGAATATCATGGTCCAGGCACACTCCTTACGAGTGAGTTCTTCCTGCTCCCTTCTGTGCTTCATGCTTTCCCTCCTCTTCTTAGTACTTCTGAACTTCCATCTCCCATCTCCCTCTTCCAGATCTGGCAGTCCCCTTTGGCTTTTCCACCTCAATTCCTGACACATAGTTGGATCCCATCTGGACATGGCATGCCCAGTCAGTTCCTGTCCCAGTCTTTCTCAGGACAGTCCCACCACCACCCTTCACAGCCCCAAGGTTGCTGGTTTCCCCTTAACCATGCCATCGCAATCATTAGCATCTCTTGGTTGCTGGCAGACCCCATGGCCAGCCTAACAGGCTATTTAATTGTATAGTCTTCATTTTATGCATAAACCAAATCAAAACTTCTGGGTATTCTGAGAATTTTGAGGCATTCTCTTCCTCAAAAGGTCCTTGGCATTCAGTGGCCCAACTGAAAAGAATTCACACTCAATACTAAATTCTACAGACCTGGGCTAAATTCCAATCTTTTATACTGAAGGCCATGGAATCACCATTGCTAGTCACTATAAAAACTAAACAAATTCCTGGGGCTAGCGCCATGGCTGACTTGGTTAATCCTACGCCTGCGGCACCAGCATCCCATATGGGTGCCGGGTTCTAGTCCTGGTTGCTCCTCTTCCAGTCCAGCTCTCTGCTGTGGCCCGGGAGGGCAGTGGAGGATGGCCCAAGTGCTTGGGCCCCTGCACCCGCATGGGAGACCAGGAGAAGCACCTGGCTCCTGGCTTCGGATCAGTGTAGCTCTGGCCGTAGCGGCCATTTTGGGGGTGAACCAACAGAAGGAAGACCTTTCACTGTCTCTCTCACTGTCTAACTCTGTCAAATAAAAAAAAAAACCTAAACAAAATCCATATGAAGTAATCAAAGTAGTCATCAAAAACACAATGTTTCTTCTTTGATCTTTGTGGACAGTGACTATGTGGAAATGCCAACTAAATCTTGACTGATGTCACCAGCATAGAATGATGACAAGTGTCCATGGTTTCTAAGACATGCATGTAATGAGGCACAATGTGGTGAAATGAATGATGAATGCCACAAAGGGGTTAGAGCTGGACACTTCCAAAGGGGAGCTGGGATGGGGCCGGGCACTGTGGTGTAGGGGGTAAAGCCACCACCTGCAGTGCCAGCTTTCCATATGGCCACCAGTTCAAGACACGGCTACTCCACTTCTCTTCCAGCTCTCTGCTGTGGCCTGGGAAAGCAGTGGAGGATGGCCAAAGTCCTTGGGCCCCTGCACCTGCTTGGGAGACCTGACAGAAGCTCCTGGCTCCTGACTTTGGATTGGCACAGCTCTGCACATTGTGGCTATTTGGGGAGTGAACCAGTAGATGGAAGACCTCTCTCTCTTTCTCTCTCTCTGCCTCTTTTCTCTCTGTGTAACTCTTTCAAATAAATAAATTAATTTAAAAAAGGGGTAGCTGGGGTCAAGGCCATGAGGTGGTTCATTCCAGCCTTCTCTCCAGTTTCCATATTGGTCCAAGCTAGACCTGCTGAAAGGTTTTCCAGGGTTTCTTTTCCTTTTTTTTGGGGGGGGGGGAGCAGAAGTATATAAGCCTTAAAAAAGGGGGGGGGATTTTGATGTTCTTTCTTGTGGATATTGAAAGATACATTATAGGAATCTAAATGCGAGACATTACCAACTTTCATGTAATCACAGGAAACTAACAGAATAAATAAAACAGGGCAGAAAAGTGGGAGAAAGTGAATAATGCTATTGAGCTGGAAATTAGTCAAAACTGGAACAACCTACACTTAGGCTTCTTACTATATATGTCGCTCCCCCTCTTCGTGGAGGAACGACACAGGACCCTGCGCTGTTCTTCCGTCTGCTCGGCCCTCCCCGGGTTTGCTGCTGGTTCTTCCCGGGTTGGCTACCGTCCCTTCCACCTCCGTGGAAGGGCGGTTCCCCCTGCCACTTTCCCCACTTCCGCGGGGGAGCGGCACACCGCCGGCCGGCTCTCTCGGGGGCTGCTCAGATGTTCCTCAGGTGTTCCTTCAGATAGATGTTCCCCTTAGATGTTCCTGGTGCATGTTATCTCTCTCCTCCTTTATAGTCATCTTCCACCAATCACAACTCTGCTACCCACACGCCGGGTACGCTGCTCTCCTCCAATCAGGAGCAGCTCCTGCTGCTTATTGGTTGAACTGGAGGCAGCTGTGTAGAAGCTGTTTCCTCCTCTCCCAGCGCCATATTGTGGGAGAGCAGATGCATAGAATAAGTCTTAATTCCAGTAACTTAGTCTAGTCCGAGTTGCTCCCAGTTGCTCCCCACATATATAGATCTCCTTTTTCTTTAAGCTGTGGCTTTCCTTCCTTGTAGGAATGAAAATGCCCACAATGCTACAATGGTGGTTTTAAAATTATACAAATATCCTTATAGGCAAAGCAATGAAATTATGCACGGAAGGCAAACTTCTCCCAGTTTTCCATTTTATACTTACCCAAGATAATTCTCCCACCCAAAATTATTTTCATTCGCACTAAAACACTCTTTTCCAGTTTTATGCCTGGGGAAATCAGAACTTTCTTACAGGTAATATCTCGAACCCCGTCAATGCCCAGGAATCTGACTGTTTCCCAGGTCTACTTCATTGCTACTATTTTCTTTCTTGTTGCAGCCTATCCTACAGCAGCAGTTACTGTGCAACCACCAACAATGCCTCCTACAGATGCACCTACCAGCTCCCACTTCACTCAATCTCAGAGAAGGCGGTTTAATAGTGAGATAGAAGGGATGGAGAGTTCCAATGCAGAGTGCACCACAGGAGCGAAAGGACTCATCCACCTGCTAAGCACGCATGCCAAGACCCTCACCCACAAATACCAATAAAAATGCTTCTTGCTTGAGTCTAACACATCCAAATTAAAGACCAGGGTTACAATTCTTCAGGCCACTCATGTTTTCACTATCATCTAACCCCTGGATGAAACAGCTGATTCGGATTCCCTCACCACTTCGGGCCTGGCAGTCACCTATTTGTGCTAGGCTAGATTTCATCTGTCCAAAGGACCCAAACGAGATTCCTCTCTAATCACTTACGGCAATGCTGCTGCTGTTCATCTGAGCCGTCCTGGCAGTCCAGATCACTGTCACATACCCAGGAGTGTGGGATACAGGCCCCATCACTCTGACACTGGAAAAAGCCCGGATGGCAGGAGGGATGAGCTAAAACAAACCAGAAAAAAGCACTCATTAGGGCAAACAAACACCCCCATTTTACCAAAGCTGATTTAAAAAAAAATGTGTATCAACTCCTCCAGATATCTGAAGGCAAATGGTCAACATGTCTTAGGATAATCTGTAGCCTGCAATGACAGTTCACTGTCAAATAATCCCTGCAATGGTGTCTCAACAAAATGATGATCCAAATCAACACAGAAACATAGAACAGGCTAGACACATGCTTTTGTGCAAACTTAGGACAAAAGCATCACATTAAGTTTTGAAGTAAAAGTTAACCATGAGTTATTGTTAAATTATTTGAAATGTTTTGTAATAGCCAATAGTTAAATAGCATGAGTCCAAAACTCCATGATACTTGGAAAGGATGACCAAACCAGAATTAAATGACTATTATTTCCACAATTTACTTACTTTAGGAGTTTTGGAAGGTTTTCTGAACTTTAATGTATGCATCATAAAATGGAGACTATTCTTATCTCATGGTTTGTTGCAAAAAAAATTTAATAATGTTCTCAACAGTGCCACATAATGTTAGTTGCTACTCCTATTGTTGGTAATATTACTATTATCATTGTAGGACATTGAAATATAATAGCAATCCCTGTGATTGTTGTTGATGTAACTGCTCATTTATTGTTTTATCCCAGGTACACTGTTACTTGACTTTTTGTTCCTATTGTTTAGCAAAAAATGAACTCAGTAAGCCCAGAGGAGTCAAATTGGTAGCATTTGATCACATCTCCACAAATATAGCTATTTCCTTTGCCCAAAGTATGGTCTGCAGAAGAGCAGGATCAGCATCGACTGGAATCCTGGAGAAATGATGAACCTCAGGACCCACCACAAACACATGGAATCCAAATCTGCTCCTTAACCAGATCCCAGGTGATCCATTTGTGTGTCAAAGTTGGACCTATTCCTCACCCTTCAAATGCACCATTTTCTGAACAAGCCAATTTCACTGGTGTGCCATAGAATGGCCAACAATTCAAAGCCAAATTAATTTTGCCATCTACTTTCCACCGCCACTGGTTTTTGGATGATAGCCTTTGTCCATTTGCTTCCCAGAAAGAAGGAAATTGCAGCAGAGTGCTTGATCACTCAAGGCAGGTTGGGAAGCATCACGGACTTAAAGCTGGAATTTGTGCCTGGCACTCTCCAACACTGAGGCCTTTAGTAAATGACTTCACTTCTCTAAGCCTCAGTTTCCTAATCTGAAACCTACCTCTGAAGATTGTTGATGAATTATATGTAAAAGTGATTTATAATTCATGACACCTTTGACACAATAAGTTCTGATTACAAGTCATTTAGCCAGGTGGGAGGAAGTCAGCACTCTTACAATCCAGCTCAGGAATCTGCAGCATCTCTTTGTGGGCCAGGCTCCCATCATTATCCATGTCTGCCTCTCCCTCTATGTGGAAGGACTGCTGCATTCATCCTGTTAGTTTGTTTACTATGTAGTCTTACTTTTTAATTAGAATTTTTTCTTAAAAACTCAAGAATACACTAGCCATTTTTCTGATTTCTTTATGGTAATTCACACAAGTTACACTACATCTTTTATTCGAAAATAGGCTCCTTTGTGCCAGTATTATAGCTGTCTCTTAAAAAAAAAAGATTTATTTATTTATTTATTTGAAAGTCAGAGTTACACAAAGAGAGAAGGAGAGGCAGAGAGAGAGAAAGAGAGAGGTTTTCCATCCGCTGGTTCACTCCCCAATTGGCTGCAATGGCCAGAGCTGCACTGATCTGCAGCCAGGAGTCAGGAACTTGCTCTAGGTCTCCCATGCAGGTACAGGGGCCCAAGGACTTGGGCCACCTTCTATTGCTTTCCCAGGCCATAGCAGAGAGCTGGATTGGAAGGGGAGCAGCCAGGACTCATATGGGATGCTGGCACGCAGGCAGCAGCTTTACCTGCTACCTGTGGCTGTCTCTTACAACACCAGCATCCAGTACTGGAGTGCCAGTTTGAGTGCCAGCTACTCTGCTTCTGATCCAGCTTCATTCTAATGTGCCTGGGAAGGCAGCAGATAATGGCCTGAGTACTTGAGCCTTATCACCCAAATGGAGACCTGGAAGGAGATAGATACTGGCTCCTGGCCTCAGCCTGGCCCAGCCCCAGCTGTTATGGCCATTTGGAGAGTGAACCAGCAAATGGACGATCTGTGTGTGTGTTTGTGTGTGTGTGTGTGTGTGTCCCTCAATCAAACTATCTCTCTCTCTCTCTGTCACTCTGATTTTCAAATAAACAAACCTTAAAAAAAAAAAAAATATGTACTTCTCGGGGCAGGTATTGGAATAGTGGTTAAGATGCTGCTTGGGATGCCTACAAACCACATCCCAGTGCCTAGGTCTGAGTCCCAGCTCTGCTCCTGCTTCCAGCTAATAGGCAGCCTTGTAAGCACTTGCCACCGAAGCAGATTTAGTTCTGTGCTTCACTGCAACCAGGCCTGTCTGCTAATAGGCATTTAGGAATTGAACAAGCAGATGGGACCCTCTCTCACTCTCATTCTCTTTCTCTCTCTCCCCCTTGCCTTTCCAATAAATAAAATAAATAAATTTGAAATGTTTAAATAAGGGGCCAGTGCTATGGCATAGTAGGTTAAGCATCCACCTGCGGTGCCAGCATCCCATATGGCTGCTCCACTTCCTATACAGCTCTCTGCTGATGTGCCTGGGAAAGCAGTGGAAGATGGTCTAAGTGCTTCAGCCCCTACACCTACGTGTGAGACCTGAAAGAAGCTCCTGACTTTTGGCTTCAGATTGGCCCAGTTCCAGCCATTATGGCCATCTGGGGAGTGAATCAGTGGATGGAAGACCTCTTTCTCTGTCTCTCTCTGTGTGTCTCTCTCTGTCTCTCTCTCTCTCTCTCTCTCTCCCTCTAACTCTGCCTCTCAAATAAATAAATAAAATCTTTTAAAACAATGTTTAAATAAAATGAAAAATCAAAAGTAGACTCCTCGAATTCAAATTATGGTAATTCGGATAATATTATTTTTGTTGTTGTTCTTGTTGGTGCACAAAACTTCCCAAGCAAATAATCAAAATAGTCATTTGCAGGCTTCAGAAAACCACTCACAAATTTATATCTGCATCAAAGAAATGATCATGGGTACAGATAAGATGGAAACTGATTAAACTGAAAGGGAGTAAAACAAGGAATAATGCCATCAGTTCCCTCTTCAACCACACAGATCTCAAAAGATCTGAACAAGCTGAACAAGCCTGGCTCTATTTCCCAAAAGCACAACTGAAATTGCCACTAACAGCCTACTCAAAACAGGGCTCAGCCTGCACCTCCCCACTTACGGCAGCCAGCTTCATCTGTGTCATCCAAGCAATCTCTGGTTCCATCACATCTCCAAGACAGAGGGATGCAATGTCCGTTTCCACAACGAAAATGCCCACTGTGACATTCTGCAACACAGCAAGAAACAGAAAGGTGGTTAAAAAAAAAGAAAAAATGAGGTCCCCACAGACTTCTCACTGAAGAAATGCAAATTTTTATAATAATCAAAATTACTCAACTAATCAGTTATCCAAGGAATTCAAACGATTTATAAAAGTAGGAAAACGTTTTTGAAACGATAATATAAAAAGATTTTCACGGAGGTCCAGGGGAGGACCATTTTCTTCCCCAGTTGACTGGCGTGTGCTTTGATGCGACCCATCTGGAAAGTGACTTGACAACAGGTATCTTGCCTTCAAACAATGTTTATTCTTAAACGAGTACTTTTCCTTCTCAGAACTTCACAAGAACTAGCCAGATAACTTCACAAAGATTTTTGTAAAAGAATAAAGATTTTCATCATGACATTATTTCTAACAAAGGAAACTGCAAACCTCCTCAATGTCCAATAGTAAGAAAAAGATTAAATGTTTCTCTTTTCTGTTTGTGCATTATCATTTTAAGAACTGATAAAAATGTTTATGAAGAATTTCAAAGTATTTGAGATATTTTTATAATGTAGCAAAAATAAGAGGCAAATTTTTACCTATAACAGTCACATATTTAAAAAAAAAGAAAGAAAAGGAAAAAAAAAAAAGGCCAGAATGTTAACAGTGGTTATCTCTGGTTGATAACATCATGAGTGACTTTTCATTTGCTTGGCTGTGCTTTAGTGAGTCTCCCACTCAATATTCTTCAAAGTGGCTTTTTATTACTAAATCACATATAGCAGCTTTTAGACACAGATTAACATGTTGGATTTTTTTAAAAAATCTAACTTGTAAGTTGTCAGCTTAATTCTGAAATATTCAAAAAACAAAAAGACCCAAAATCCCAAAAATCTCTGCTATCAACCAAAGTGCACACATTTGGCAATGAAGGTTACCACATCCCTGAATGGCAGGAACGCTAGAAATCGAATACGACTTAAACAAGTTCATTTCATTCAACAGATACATTCTGCAATTTTCCTGGCTCTCTCCAGGGGACTCGTTTGGCAGTTGGAAATCCTCCAAGCTTCCCCAAATATCTGGCCAGTGTCCTTCCCAAGTACTCTGTGCCAAGAAGGAAAGTTTTTTAAAGAGAGCAGCCAACATCAGCCCAACTTGGAGAAGACTCAAAATTACTCTTTCACAAACCCACAGGATAAGGGTAATTTTCGGGGTTGGAAGAATAATTGTGTTCCCCTCCCAACCCCCGCCGTATTTAAGTAATCATGTTAAATTACTCATTTCAATTTTTGGCTAATTAACCCAAAATTAGGTAAATATACAGATCAATTACCTGCTCCTAAAATAAATAAACAATGTGTTATCCTGACTTGTGTAAATTCAGGCATATCAACAGCATGACATAAACATAGTTAAGTGATCTATTCCTAGGGAATATAGGCTACTTTGTTCATGGAATGTTCAAATCTGATTGTCTGGTAGTGACATCCTGATTTATAATGTATGCTGCAAATGGTCAGAAACTTCCCTTGGCTAAATGGTGGTACCGAGTGGTACAGGAGTACGTACACCCAAATACCTTCTATAGACTAATGCATGATGGTGGTTGGTGGTGCAGGTCTGGGGTTGGTGGTGCAGGTCTCTTATCAACTACCTTTAAAACACAACAACCTCCCTTGCAAAAATGCCCCTAAGGAATGTACAAATTCACTCTGGAATCCCAGAACTTCTCATTGGATTTTGTTCTACAAAGCAATATTTCCATGGGAGATTAGGGGCTTTGGAGGTTTAGCTATTAACACAACATATATTAAATCACTTTTATCAATTAGGTCTATTGTTAGTAACCCAATGCAATATATTTATAAGTTTGGTACATTTGTCTCCTTCAGTATCTAATAATCTCTGATAGAAAATTTTTAACAATTATAAAGGACAGTCCACTTACAGCAAGTTTCATATTGCTGTGGGGCAAAAAAAAGAAAACAAAAATTTATAAACTAAGTATATAGAATAAAATTCTTACAGCAGTATGCTGCCTGCTACAAAAATATAGATAGTTAACGCTATCTCTTCAAGTCAAACTTTGAGGACTTTGGTTGCTTTTGCTAAAATACAAAGGTAAACACACCAGGAACACAGAATAGAACCAAAAGCCATTTTTTAGAACACTTTATAAGAAAAATTTTAAAAAACCACTTCAGAGCCAATTATTTGAAATCACACAAATAACAATGAAACTGAAGGAGAAACGGTGCAATTAAGTAGTTCTTTACAGCTAGTGGTTTTCACATTTGCTCTCCCAATCAGTCCATCATATAAATTAATTTATCAAATCCAATTCATTCAATTTATCAACAGATCCATAATTCATTTGTCAAGTTCACCTTTTCAATAGTAACTTCCATCCCTGTTATAGCTCCCAAATGACTAGTGTTTGGAAATCTCTCCCCAGAAAAAACAAACTGGCACTTTATCATGCTGGGTGGCCATTCAGCAATCAGCCAGAATGCTCCACTGGTGTCAGAAGGCTGTCATTCATTCTACTATAACAGGCATACGCGTTGTTCAAAACGAAATCACTCATGAAGAAGTCTAGATTCGGACAGATAACAATTGCAGGTGTCTCTGATTTCAATTGGAACTGTATGTGCTTCATTTTCTGAGACTTTTGTTTTAAATAAGCATCCATTCCCCACAAGTCCTCCAAAGGTTACTCTTCATCCTCATAACAAGTCTATAAGGAACATATCACTATGAACATTTTACAAACAAAGAAACTGTGGCACAAAGCAGTTCAGTAACTTGCTCGGGATCCAATAGCAGATACGTGCAAAGCAAGGATTTGAATCTAACAGTTCTGCACACTGACGCCACATATCATTGTCTTCTTATTCACCAATAAATAAATAAAAAATAAATAAAATTTACTTCACTAAATTGAAGACTGAATGTAAGAAAATGATTATTTTTTGCCTCAAAGCCTCTATCAACATTTCAGTACACTAACTGGGCCGGTGTGGAATCCATAGTCATCATCTAGTTTGGTTGGAGAAGAAAGGGTAGTCTGCTTGGTGACCAACATTGCACTAAACAGTTCATGGACATCAGAAAATTTCCAACAATCAAAACCAGTGAAGAGAATTTTGTCTAAAGTGTGGTGATTCCTTCGTGAAAATTTATATTACACAGGTAAGGATAAATTTGCTTTCCCACCTTGTAGCCCTGCAAATATTAAAAAAAAAAAAAAAAGAGTAATCCTTTCTTCATAAGTAGCCATATCCCAAACTTCCTGGTCTAAGTGTTAGACTAAAAATATGTTCAGAGAAGACATTAGAGTAACAGTACACAAAGGTGAAAATAAGTCATTTGGATTCAGAGCACCACTTCTGTCACAGTTCTAGCCTCTTGCACAGTGCTGGGCACACATTGGGAGCTAATACCTATTCATCAGGCAATGAAGCTGCCTCTTTGTAAAACTATTTGCTGATATCCTTATATGCAGGGGTTTCCAAAAGTTTGTGGAAAGATGGAATTAAAAATAAGCCTTATTTTGGTGCAAAAAATGAAATTAGATGAGGGTTCTTGAAAAAGTTCATGAAAAATGTATATTATTTTTTTTTTTGACAGGCAGAGTTAGACAGTGAGAGAGAGAAACAGAGAGAAAGGTCTTTCTTCCGTTGGTTCACCCCACAAATGGCTGCTACGACTGGCGCGCTGTGCCAATACAAAGAAAGGAGCCAAGTGCTTCCTCCTGGTCTCCCATGTGGGTGCAGGGCCCAAGCACCTGGGCCATCCTCCACTGCCTTCCCGGGCCACAGCAGAGAGCTGGACTGGAAGAGGAGCAACCAGGACAGAATCCGACGCCTCAACTGAGACTAGAACCCAGAATGCCGGCGCCACAGGCAGAGGATTAGCCAAGTGAGCCGCGGTGCCGGCCCAAATTTATATTATTTTAAAAAGCTATACATGTATTCCAAAATTTTTCTTGCACCCAAATAAACTGATCTTTCCATACATTTTCCCATGTTTTTGAAGCACGCTCATATATCAAGGATATGTAAAACCATCAGAGCGAAGAACGAGACTTTAGAGCAGGAATGATCTTAAATCTATAGAAAGAAAATGAAATCTGGGAGAGTTTGAAATAAGAGGAATATCCAGAAGCTTAAAAAAAGAGAAAAACACTGAATCATATTAATAACAGTTTCTTTCTTCTACCCTTTCCTTAAAGAATTTCTTTTCCCTTCTGTGAATACTCTTCTTAGAAGGAAAAGACAAGTGCTAGTCAATGAAACATTGTCCAAAATTAAGAGTAGGTTAATTGCAAGGGCAGATCCTATTTCCCTTAGATTCTCTTTACACATGCTGTTCATCTCAGGGCCCTTCAAAATGTTCACGGAAAAGTGGGATTAAAGCCAGCGTGGCATAGTGGATAAAGTGGCATATTGGATAAAGCCGCTGCCTGCGGTGCCGGCATTCTATATGGGCGCCAGTTCGTGTCCCCGTTGTTCCAATTCCAATCCAGCTCTCTGCTATGGCCTGGGAAAGCAGTGGAAGATGGCCCAAGTCCTTGGGCCCCTGCAGCCACATGGAGACCCGGAAGAAGCTCCTGGCTCCTGGCTTCAGATATGTGCAGCTCCGGCCATTGCAGCCATTTGGGGAGTGAACCAGCGGATGGAAGACCTCTCTCTCTCTCTCTCTCTCTCTCTCTGCCTCTCCTTCTCTCTCTGTGTAACTCTTAACTTTCAAATAAATAAATAAATCTTTATAAGGAAAAAAAAAGTGGGATTAAAAAGAATTTTCTATTGGTTCAAAAAATTTTGAAATCATGCATAATTTTTTCATAATGTTCATTTTCTTTTTTTTTCTTTTTTTTTTTTTTTTTTTTTTTTTTGACAGGCAGAGTGGACAGTGAGAGAGAGAGACAGAGAGAAAGGTCTTCCTTTGCCGTTGGTTCACCATCCAATGGCCACTGCAGCCGGCGCGCTGCGGCCAGCACACCGCGCTGATCCACAGCCGGGAGCCAGGTGCTTCTCCTGGTCTCCCATGGGGTGCAGGGCCCAAGCACTTGGGCCATCCTCCACTGCACTCCCTGGCCACAGCAGAGAGCTGGCCTGGAAGAGGGGCAACTGGGACAGAATCCGGCGCCCCAACCGGGACTAGAACCCGGTGTGCCGGCGCCGCTAGGCGGAGGATTAGCCTAGTGAGCCGCGGCACCGGCCTCATAATGTTCATTTTCTAAGAGCTGTTTGAAGACCCCCCTCATACACATGTGCTCTTTTGGAAAATTCACATGACTAAATCATATTTTAATGTTCCTACCTTCACTCAAAGAAACAAGTGAATGTACAAGGCAATTCATTAACTCATCCATAGTTTTTGCTTCATTTTTTCTGTACTTAATTTACATTCCCTTGGTATTGTTAGATATACTTTCGATATTTATAAATTGGGTGACAGATGGTTACAATTCTCACACCTTACTTACACAAACAAAGCCAGTTTCCTTTTGTAGATGTAGGGCCCCCTGTTTATTCCCAAAAATGTTACACTGTCGCCATGACTACTAAAGGGAATAGATTATGTGGATGACCCTAAATGCCCAATATCAATAGATGGAATAGAAAAGGATTCAGTTAACCCGACTGAAACAAGACATGCGCAGCAAAACCTACTTACTACCTTCTGTGGAACACTTTAGCTGTGTGGTTTTCAGAACACATCATTAGGTAGTTGGAAGTTTTTTAATCCTGGTAACAAACCACTGAGCCAATTGCTTTTACCAAACTGTTGTTTCAGATCCCTGATGCTTTTTTAGAGGAAAACGATTAAAATGACATTTCAAGGTATTGCATTATCATCTATATACATCATTTAACTGCAACTTAAAAAAAATCAAAGAAATATATCAGAATCATTATAATCACCAAATAAATTCATGACTACCACATGTAAAACACTGTTCTCAGACTTGCAGAAGAAACAAAGAAAGATAAGATATGGGCCTTTTTTTGGTACAACTTCTAATTTTATTGGAGACAAAAGTCATTTATATATCATAATTAACCACAACAGCAAAGGCTGCTATCTGAGTACCTACAATGTGTCAGACAACATTTAAAGATTTATGGATATTCACCGGATCCTCCTTGAGCTACGTGAAGTGAGACTTACACTCACTTAATAGAAAGGGAAACCACTTCAGTGCCATTCACTAACTTCTCTCTAGGGCCACAAATGTAGAAACTGTCTGGAGTCTGATGTAGACACAGGACCTGTGTGATGCCAGAGCCCGCACTCTTTTTTTTTTTTTTTAGAATATAAGATTTATTTATTTATTTGAAAGGCACTGTTAGAGAGAGAGAGAGCCAGAGACAGAGATGGAGATGGAGAGAGATCTTTCAAACGCTGGTTCACATACCAAATGGCTGCAACAGCCATAGCTGGGGGTCAGTAGCCAGGAGCTTCTCCTGGTCTCTTACATCGGTGCAGGAGCCCAAGCACTTGGGCCATCTTCTACTGCTTTCCCAGGCCATAGCAGAGAGCTGGATCAGAAGTGGAGCCTCTGGGACTAGAACAGGCACCCATATGGTATGCCAGCACTCCATGTGGCTGCTTTACCTGCTATGCCACAGCACCGGCCCCAAGCCTCTACTCTTTTTACCCTCACTTTTCACAAAACAAATGACAGCTCTCATTCACTCATAATTTTCCAGTATTATTATAGGTGTTTGCCATGAATTATCTTGCTTACCCTCTCAAGAATGAGATAGCACTAATAGCCCCATTTCATAGATGAGGAAACAGAGGCCTGATCCGATCTCATCATTAGTAAGTCATAAAAGGGGCACTCACACCTAGACAGACTGACTTCCAAGATCTGCCATATAACAGTGAGAGTTTGGTCCCAAATAAACAGCAGGGACAATAAAAACCAATGGGACTTGGAAAGAATAAAATAAAATAACACGACAGGCTGGAGTGATCAGAGAAGCCTTCATGAAGAACAGGCCTGCACTGGATCTTCATGGATGAGCAGGGTTTGGGTGGGTGAAGAGGGGCCAGGCTGTGTGTGGGGGCAGGGTCAAGACAACCTGAGGAAGCCCAGCATGGGTGAGAGTCTAAGGAGCAGATCTCCATGGCCCCAACAGAAGGAACTTCTCAGAAAGTGGTGCCAACAAGGCGGGCAAGATGGAGGAGAAAGCACTTTGATTGCCGAGCCAAAAAGGGACAATATGAAACGGAAGTGGGAGTGGTCGATTGTGTCGGGACTTGTGTTAGAATGACAGGTTGCTCTGAGTAGGTGTGAATGGAGCTACCACACAGATCTGAGAAGGACTTGGCGCTCTTGTCCCAGTGCACGAGCCAAGGAAGCAGGCTGCTGGGTTGTTCTCTCGGAGGCTACTAGCAGAGATGAGGCTCATCTTGTGGTCCCCTCCGGGTGCCCCAGGCCTGAATCAAAGCAGCTCCACTTGCCTGGCAACGTGCCAGACAGGTTCCATAGGGTGCCACCAAGGAAATCCCAAAGCCCTGCTGCACCATCCTCTCCAAGCCGAAGCGGCTGAGGATCTAACCCACAGAACTCAGCTGTCAAGACCGTCAGTCCATCTCAAAGATTACATAAACATTTGCACAGTCATTAAAATAAAGCACCTTTTCAATGACCATAAGCCAGCAGAGTAATCAGATGCACTCTTTTTTTTTTTTTTTTTTTTAAACAGGCAGAGTGGACAGTGAGAGAGAGAGACAGAGAGAAAGATCTTCCTTTGCCGTTGGTTCACCCTCCAATGGCCGCCGCGGCCGGTGCGCTGCGGCCGGCGCACCGCGCTGATCCGATGGCAGGAGCCAGGAGCCAGGTGCTTTTCCTGGTCTCCCATGGGGTGCAGGGCCCAAGCACCTGGGCCATCCTCCACTGCACTCCCTGGCCACAGCAGAGAGCTGGCCTGGAAGAGGGGCAACCGGGACAGAATCCGGCGCCCCGACCGGGACTAGAACCCGGTGTGCCGGCGCCGCTAGGCGGAGGATTAGCCTAGTGAGCCGCGGCGCCGGCCCCAGATGCACTCTTTAGCGTCGCTTCTCCATTCTGAGAAAGGAGATACAGAAGTTGCCGCCTTTCAAAACTGAGCTACCTGTAGTCTATTTTCTTTCAAACACTCGCTACCTGCTTTTCTTCCCTTTCCACCTCCAGTCTCTTACGTCCCACTGCTTTTTCACCGGACACCTCCCACCCCCACAATCAAGATGTCAATCAGCTCTGCGGAGCATTATAAACAAAGCCACATTTCTCAGCGGTTCCTGGGAGGGCGCTATGGGCATTCAGGATGGGACAATTACTCATCTTGCAGAACTGTCCTAGGCAAGGCAGGATGTTCAGCATCCCTCCCCCACCTGTGGAATGCCAGGAGTGCCCACCCCCATCACTGTGACAAAAAAAAAAAAAAAAAAACCTCCTATGCACATCCAAGCTCCCTGTGAGAGTGGCAGTACCACCCCCAGTGGCGAACAACTTAGAACCTCTAAGCGGCTTGGATATTCAGAGCTCAAAACGTCTTAACCCACATGAAAGAGATCATGTAAGAAACCTCCTATAATAAATTTTCCCTTTCCAAAGATAATAAAATTTCGTAAACGGCAATCCCACTGCTGCCCACCCATCGTTATGAGGGACCCAGAACTGGGCAATATCGTGCTGCTGCTGCTAGCACCAGCAACTTGAAATGAACTCCCTGCAAGTGTGATAACACATCTAAGCTTCAGGGAGGCATGCTTCACCCTGGAATGCTCCACACAGCACCCACAGGCTCACCCCCTCGAGGGGAGGGAAAAAACAACCCTGCGTGTAAAACTCTCAGGCAGTTCTTCATTCATGTAAAGAGTTGTGGCCAGGAAAAACAAAGTCATAAACGTACTTGCTTTGTGCCGCAGCCTTTTCCTGTCTGTGTAAGTATATCCCAACAAAAAAGAATTTCTTCAACTGTCCTCTCCCCATCCCAACTACACACAGCCACGAAAAATAAAAATATAGCTGAACAATGACCTAAGTGCCCCAAACAATCAAAGATTCTCCAAGTTTTTACCAAGAACACTCAGCACTCAAAAAATTTCCAACAAGCCAGGACCAAAACACTGACACTGTATTTGTTTCATTCTGTACCTTCCCTGAATGATAGATATAGTGCCTTCTCTATCAGCTAAGTCACTGTGGTTCCGGTGCAGGGGCTCCCCCTACACATGGATGCCAGAAAGAGACCTTCCTCTCCCCCAACTCACACCCTCTGCCAGGGACTAACTGGTTACTTACATCTCCAAAGGCAACAGAGCTACACTTATGGGAGGTTGAAAAGAACACTATCTAAACAGAAGAATATTTAAGATAGTTTGCCTGCCCGGATAAATAAGGACTCAATGAATCAAACTACTGAAGAAAAGAGTAAAATGCCCTTCAGCACTTAATGATTTAATACACCCAGCACCAAAATTATAAATCATCCCCATTGAAGAGCTGATTTCCAATCCAAACCACCCAAAGGACTCTTACATGGTTCCTTGATTAGCAATAAAAGTTACCGGAAAATTGTTGCATGGACTCAAATGCTAAAAAATACCATATACATGAGAAATAAATGGCCATACACATCTCTCAGAAGGCTGCTTTCTTGCTTATAGTTTTTAAGTGGTGCCACAGACCAGGTTTCAAAGCAAACAAAGCATTTAGAGAGCTTTAAACCAAGTGTGGAACCGTAAGTAAAACTGACACAGATGTGTTAAAGCTGCAAACATCACTATTATTTTGGTCATCTTAATAAGTGTATTGGGTCACCAGGCTGTCTAATGAATGATGGCTTGATGCTGTAAATTATGGCAACGGTGACAAGAACAGAAACTCACTCTTAACTGGTGGATATGTAAATTCTCTATAGTTGTATGCTAAGTTGCTTATAACTATTAAATAGATCTTTTGGAATGAATCATAAACACTTTGCTGTATTTCTCCTCCTTCACTCCAAGCTATTTAGTTCTTGACTATCACAATACTTATACCAATAAGCTCTAAAGACATGATAATAGAAAGAAGAAGCAGACAGGGACAAAAAGAGAGAAGGCAGAAGGAGAGATCTCAAGGTTAATGATCAGCGTCCAGACACTAAATTTAATGAGACCGAGCATCTTGCCCCCTAACCTTGACTTAGATGACATGTGGCATGTTGAACCTTACATTCAATTCTGTACAAAACAGCAGCTCATCCTAACTGAACTACAGCTCAAATCCAGATTATAAATGAGTTTATAAATTACAAATAGCATTGTAGGAACTAAATAACCTCTCATTCTGAATGTGTATATTTTCAAAATACAGAGACAAGATAAATAGATATATAGAAGGATGATAAATTCTGATATAACCAATGCCTCATCAATAAGCAACTTTTATCAGGAATGTTGATGCTTATGGTGGGGTTCATATAGCATTGTTGAAACTCTGAACTTTATTGATTGTGCATTTGTATGAGAATAGTTGACATGTACACACATGGATGACTCAGCCTGGATGAGTAAGTTATGGGCATGTATGGCTTCTGTCAACCAAGTGTTTTCTTACATTGTTAAGAAATACTATGTACCAAGAATGCCAAAAAAAAAAAAATCCACCAATGAGTTTTAAAAGCCTTTTCTTGGGCAATCAGCCATGATAATTAATCATATAGTAAATTGAAGTCAACATTTTTAATAAAAATGTATGACATCACTTCCTTTTTAAAAACTGACTTTGCTGATGTTTTGTGGAATTTGTTTGTATTTTCCCCCTTCTGGTAAATATGTTATGACTTGGAAAGAATTTTGGGAGCAGAATTTCAAAATTTTCCCACCATGACCTGATAAATGCAAAGAACAGAAGAAACAAAGTGACCAAAAGAAGGGTGATAGTAAGGTGACAGGAACCTAGGGTGATTCTGACACCAAAAGGGCATTATTCTAAGTTATGAGCTGCTCAGGGCAGGAATGATTACCTCTGTATTCCCAGGACCTAACACAGCCCCTCTGAGGACCCTCAACAAACAAACAACAGATGGCACATTAGAATGCATGATGATTTCCTAAAGATATTAAAAGATCTTGATGAAGTGTACATTTTTAAAATAGATCTTGCTGTTTGGGGTCATTCTTTCCTTCAATCTAATCAGCAATTCAACTATCATCTTCAGAGCTGTACTGAATGAGAGGCCATAAAGACTCTAAGAATTCAGTCACAAACTTGTAGCAGCCTATTTATAGGTTCATGTGATTCTCTGATAATTCAATTAAGTATGGAGCCCTCACATTGTACAAAACCTTGTGTTTACATCCAGTAGTATTTTAAGGTAGAGAAGAATATGCTTCAACCCCTCCTCCCCCCCCAAAAAAAAGGAGAGGAGAAGCTACAAGATCACATCTGATTCCACAAGTCCAAAATTGTAATTTTTATTTTAAGTCATTTGCTAGTATAGCATAATCACAATTTTAATTTCCCTATACAGAGACAAATATAAAGCTGATTTTGTTGACTTGTGAATCCATAAAACAGGACCTATGATATTTGCAAGGGCTCTTATGGTAGAATTATACTTACTTTCCTATGGCTTCCTGAGTATGTTAATCTTAACAGATTACAAAACAGAATCTCAGAACATGCCTTACCAGCAGGTTATCTGTCACACCAGGAGTCTTTTGGCCCTTGTTTGCTATGTCTGGGCTCAAATAGCATTTATAGGCCTCCAAATCACTTGCAGTCTCTATAAATGTCTTCACTTTGTGTTATAATGGGACAGTGATGACTTGAAGCAGCCCAATAACTTGTTGACACAGAATCAACATCATTATTTTGTCACCAACTGACACTCATGTGTAATGAAGTGCTATTCAGGTGTCTGCCCACATATCACAAATTTATAATGTCCCAATATGCTTAAATGAAATTACAAGTTTATCTGCAATGATTTATCAGAAGCAGGGGAAAAGAAAGCATGTACTTCCTAAGACTTTAAATAATCTGCATCTTAAATATCATGAGCAATTATATAAAAATTTCCTGCCACGATTATAAATTTCTAACCATGCATTAAAATGGAGGGGAGGGTTGCGGGTGGGAGGGACGTTATGGGGGGGAAGCCATTGTAATCCATAAGCCGTACTTTGGAAATTTATATTCATTAAATAAAAGTTAAAAAAAAAAAGAATGTTGGTGCTAGGAAAAAGAAAAGTTTCATAAGAAATGATACCAGAAAGTACATGCAATAAAATCTCTAATAGCTGGTACACAAATAATTAAAACCATTTGCTTACTGAAATTTTATATTATACTTTTTTAAAAGACAATCAAAGAAAATATACTGAAATAGGGGATTTGGCCAAAAATAAAGTTTTCAGTGACCATCTTAATTCTGAAAATAGGTTAACTATAGCTGCAGTCTTGAATTGTCCAATCAATGAATGATACTCAGAGGATGTGCCCTTAGGCATTGTAATAATTAAATAAAATTGAAATTGAGTTCTGTAAGAACTTCAGATTTTTTATTTATTATGTTTTCTTTATTTTGCTTTTTAAAATTACTAATTAACACAAAACATGTGTATACCTTTGTGGGACACAGTGCAATATTACTTTAAAAAAAAAAAAACAAGGATTTATTTATTTATTTATTTAAATGGCAGAGCAACAGAGAACGAGATGGACACAGAGGAGAGAGACAAGAGTGGTTTTCCATCCACAAATTCAAATTCACTTCCTACATGGCTGTCACAGCCAGGGCTAGACCAGGCTGAAACCAGCATCAGGAACCCCATCCAGGTCTCCCAAGTACTTGGGCCATCATCTGCTGCTCCCCAGGTGCAAAAGAGCTGAACAGGAAGTGGAATAGCACTCAATGGCACTCCAGTATGAGATGCTGGCATCACAAGTGACAGCGTAACCCACTGCACCACAACGGCAGCCCCTACAGGGCAGTATCTCAAGACACACATACTGAACTCACCAGTTTATCAGCATCCCCACCTCCTCTCCCTTCCTCAAGGCTTGGAATCTATCAGTTCTATTCCTCCATTTCTTTATATAGTATATAATACATTATTGTAACTTACACATATTTTTAATACAGGATAAAATGAAAAAATATATATCAGCCTAAGAACCAAGAAACATCTTTTGGTTGTTTTCAGTGTAATAAGCACCAACTCTGTCCCCAGATCATTCCAAACTCTAAATTCATGAGGATGTGAACTGTTTGTCTTATTCACCATCAAACTTTCACTCAACATGTGTTGCTTAATTGAACTAGCTCGATGAATGTGCACTTAGACTGATGTGCAGCTTTCTTACAAACTTTTGATTTGCAACATCAGGTCACAGTGAAGATTAAAGAGGTCTCTATATACTGCCAGCACAGTACCTGAAGCACAGACATCCCTCTGGGTACTCCCACACCTCACCCAACTGAGAGTTGTTCCACTATCCTGAGTCAACTTGTTTGTCAGGAGGCTGAGCACTGAGGACAAGGATGTTAGTGGTTGCCTGACATCCTGCCCCTAAGTATTTACTGGCCTCGTCTTGAGTCAAGAGCAGACTGAAAAAAAAATTCAAGATTTATGCTAGAAAACATGTTGGGCTTGAGCCAAAACCAAGCCTATCATCGATTTCCTTATTTCCTTATTAAGCATTTTCTAATATCCTACAGTGAGCATTTTTATGATTTTGTCCATTTTAAATCACTCTATCTCAGGTGATCCTCTACATTTTTTTTTTTTTTTTTGACAGGCAGAGTGGACAGTGAGAGAGAGAGAGACAGAGAGAAAGGTCTTCCTTTGCCGTTGGTTCACCCTCCAATGGCCACCGCGGCCAGCGCGCTGCGGCCGGCGCACCGCGCTGATCCGATGGCAGGAGCCAGGAGCCAGGTGCTTTTCCTGGTCTCCCATGGGGTGCAGGGCCCAAGCACCTGGGCCATCCTCCACTGCACTCCCTGGCCACAGTAGAGAGCTGGCCTGCAAGAGGGGCAACTGGGACAGAACCCGGTGCCCCAACCGGGACTAGAACCCGGTGTGCCGGCGCCGCTAGGCGGAGGATTAGCCTAGTGAGCCGCGGCGCCGGCCTGATCCTCTACATTTTAAGTTTATAATTTCAACATTGAAAAAAAAGATAATTAGAAAGGTTTGCTCAGAATGAGCTTTAAATCATTATACTGCACATTAAACTTGGCCAAGGCGATCTTTCTAAGTAATAAAAGGATTCCTGTTGACCTCAGCTCACACTTCAACACAAGGCATAGAACTGAGTGCACAAAGCAATTCAGGATTTGAATCAATTGAAGCCAAGCTTCAATTGTATTTAGAAAGCTTTGTATTTAGAAAGTTCAGGGATTCTCCAGGTCCTAGATTAGAAAAAAATGAAACTTCAAATTCTTTCTGAAAGCGTTAAAAATATTCATCATCCTTGTCCTCTAAATTTCCTCTTATATCTTGGGAAAATATAACAAATACAAATATGTTTGACTAAAATATGTGGTAACATTTTTACAGTACATTCAAGGGAAAATTATATTTATTATCAATAAAAATAGATTTCCATAAACGTAGACATCCAACGCCTCCAAAAAGAAGAATGAAATATTCCATTGTCACCACCTCACCCCTGGAAATGAAACAGAGACCTCACCACCCTTCTAAATATACTCCACTGCCCAGAGCAAACACTCCAAACCCAATTCTATCCAATCCAACACCCATGTACCAAAGCTGAGGCAGACCATTTATCTGCATGGTCTTCAGGAGGCAGAGTAACAATTGTCAGAGAACAAGTCCTCTTGCCCACAATCTGCTCTCCTCAAGCAGGCCAATACAGCTAAGCCATCCCCTTCCAGAAACCAAATTCTCAGCTCTTCCCTGACAAGGGTGTGTTCACTCTGTTTACTACGAGCACTCAACACTTCACTAAGTTTGGTGGGTATAGTTCCAAAGAGGGAAAAGCAACTTAAACTTAAAAGGCTCTTCTGATAGTCCAGGAATGAGGCGATTAGAGCCTTATCTAGTTAGACAGTCCCACCTCTGCTTCATTCCACCACAGCTGTCTAGAAATCCTTTCTTTCTCTCTCTCTTGGATCCTCGTAACACAGCCGGAGTTCTCAAGGCTCTTGACCCTGACCCCCAAAATCTGCTCTCAAGCGAACTTATTCACGGGAAGGTTTAAGTGATTTTTTAAAGCTTTCCATGGATGTCTGCAATTTCAGCAGAAAATAGGGAGACTTCAAAGGAATGAATTTTCTCTAACTATGGCATTTTAGGCATTCTCTAATGCCCAAATACCTTCCGCACTAGCTTTGATGGAGCAGATTTTGGGGGAGCAAAGTATCTTATCAGAGCTCCTAATGTCATATCACATAGATTATGGTAGGTGTGTAAGACCATCTTTGCTGATGCCAGAACCCTCACCAGCAGTGAGAGAGCATTTTCCCCTAAAAGCCCAGGCCAGTTAAAACCCAAGTCAAAGGGCTTCCCGGGACAACTGGGGGACATCTCTGGGTCAGTGTAATGTGTTTTAGACTAATCTGGGCTGAAGAAAAGGGCCCTCAGGAAATATGCAAAAGCAATAAATGACTCCAAGGGCCTCAAGAAAAACAACTAACAAATGCCGATGATTCACTGCAATTTTGTAGGATGGGTTCTTTCGTAAACAGAAATCCCTCACTCTGCTGTTTCTAACTCAAGGACTTCCTTTCACTGGAAACACTAGGCTCACCACTTCCACCCAGCCTGGAATATGTTCACGTATATGTACATGTGCATGCTACAAGACTTGCTGATCAAGGAATGGACTTGATATGAACTCCTAAGGCTGAGGAAATGGTGAACATTTGCTTTGCTAGTTACAATATGGATTGGAATGCCCACACTCCATATTGGAGTGCCTAGGTTCAAGTCCCAACTCCACTCCATTCCAGCTTCCCATCAATCCTGAGATACAGCAGGTGATGATGGCTCAAGCAGTTGGGTCCCAGCCACCCATGGGAAGCCTGGACTGTGTTCCTGGCTCTGGCTTCAGCCTGACCTAGACAGGGAACTTGTAAGCATCTGAGCAGTGAACTGGCAGATGAGAGTGTTTTCTGCCCCCTCTCTCTTTCTTTCTCTAACTCTCAACATTAAAAAAAAAGAAAAAAATTATTAAAGAGAATCAACTAGCCACTTAAACACAGACACTGTAATATAAAGATAATAATGATCATATTTATTGAGTCACTGAATTACACAACCTGGGACAACTAAACCCTGATTTTAATGACATTTTGAAAAGAGCCAAGCACAGAGGAAACAGGGACCACATCTCACAAAAGCAGGAGTCCTGAGATGTCCAAAGCGTAAACTGCTTCATGGTATCACCACCACAGCAACCCTGACTCAAGGGGATCCTTATTAGAAGACACCAGAGAACAAGCAGTATTTCTAACCTCAAAATCACAGACTCATGGAAGTATCTACGTGTACCTCACTATGTAGAGTCAAAGGTTACAAGAGGACTTGACATTGAATTCCAGCATTCTTCTGGGGCATTCTAGGTGCCCACAATTTTCTTCCTCTTGGAGGCATTCACAGTAAGTTTTATCCTTCTTTCCTAGGATAGATTCCTGAGTATCTGAAGAGTGACTCGGCCCTTCTTTCCCTTATTCTCTGTTCTCCGAAGAGAAACGGCCCTGATTTTCCCATCATTCCTCCTATAACATAGTTTCTTTTTTTCTTTTTCTTTTTCTTTTTTTTTCTTTTTTTGACAGGCAGAGTGGATAGTGAGAGAGAGAGACAGAGAGAAAGGTCTTCCTCTTTGCCGTTGGTTCACCCTCCAATGGCCACCGCGGCCGGCGCGCTGCGGCCAGCACATCGCGCTGCGGCCGGCACATCGCGCTGATCCGAAGCCAGCAGCCAGGTGCTTCTCCTGGTCTCCCATGCGGGTGCAGGGCCCAAGGACTTAGGCCATCCTCCACTGCACTCCCAGGCCATAGCAGAGAGCTGGCCTGGAAGAGGGGCAACCGGGACAGAATCCGGCACCCCGACTGGGACTAGAACCCGGTGTGCCGACGCCGCAGGCGAAGGATTAGCCTATTGAGCCGTGGCACCAGCCCATAACATAGTTTCTTGTACCAGGAGAGATACAAAGAAGGAGAGAGAGAGAAAGAAAGAATCTTCCATCCTCTGGTTCACTCCCCAAATGGCTGCAACAGCCAGGACTGGGTCAGGCCGAAGCCAAGAGCCAGGAGCTTCTTCCAGGTCTCCCACAGGGGTGCAGGGACCCAAAGACTTGGGCCACCTTCTGCTCTCCCAGGCCATAGCAGAGAGCTGGAATGGAAATGGAGCAGCCAGGAGTCGAACTGATGCCCAAATGGGATGCCAGCACTAAAGACAGAGGCTTCACCTTCTATGCCACAGTGCCAGCCCCTCTTATACTTTCAACAGCCTTGTTTTCTATCCTCTGAACTCAGCTCAAATTTTCAAGTCACTCCCAAAATGTGGTACTCAAAGCTGAACAGATGCCCAGTGTCACCTGACCATCTCTAGTGTACTGCAATATTCATTTCCTCTTTCCTTCTCAGTAGCAGAATCCCAATGTTACTCAAACGAACAACATGCTCAGCTAAAGAGCTCCACTTCCCAAACTCTGGATAATTATGGTCGTGGAGCTAAGCCTCGATCTGATATCAAAGGTAAGCAGTAGTGCTGAATGGAAAATGTCCTCAGAAGACAGAAGGCACACCTTTCTTTTTCCCCCTCCCTTCCTAACACCTAGCATGGAGAAGCAGTGGCTATGGCTGTGGCAGCCATTTTGAGGGAAGAGGTGACCTCAGGGATGGAACCTTCCAGCAGATCGTAGAGCAGGAACATAGAAGCCTCAGCTCCTGGTGATACCAAGAAATTGCCCAGCAAGACTTCTACTCTTGGTTATGGAAGAGAAAAATAAATGTTGAATTTTCTCAAGTTAAATGAAATTGTGGAACAGCAGTCCAGGGTAGAATATGCCTATCACCTCTCCTACGTGATGGATTGCTTAACTACAACTCTTGTTGCTCTTCTAATTTGCCATTAAACAAAGATTCACTGAGTTCCTGCTTCCGCATGGCATGGTGTCAGGCAGAGACCGGAGGAGACAGGCATGCCTGTCAGCATCAGTGGTCCTAATCCAGAACAAGAGGCAAAATGCACAAATAATTGAGATTCATGGTGTGATGTGAGTGGTGTGCTGTGCGATAGGTTCAGATAACATCTAACAGAGTTCAAGAAATGTCCTTTAGAGAAAGGGACATTTAAGCTGCAAATATGTGGGCCCAAGGGAGGGGATGCTTCTCACATGGAATGAACCGGAACTAGCAGAGGTGGGAAAGCGCAAGGCATGTCCAAGAAAGAACCACATCCTTCATCTGATGTCCCTGATAATGCCTTCATATGACGAAGATGGTGCCTGAGAAAGTGTCCCTTTTATGTGAAGCTAAAAAAAAAAAAGAATTGCAAAGTCTACAACACCCTCTAAAGCCACCAGGTGCCTCCATGGAGTCAACTCAATTCCCCCAGGCAATTTTTGCTTTCCTATAAAATGAGTTTCTCCCAATCCACAAAGTCACCCTAATTTTAAACAAGTGTCAAACATGTTCCACAGCTTAATAAACACCTGGAGATAATAATGTGCAGTCAGAAATGTTTCCAGTGTGTTCTGATATTTAATAAACTATAAGTGAAGAAGCACCTATAATTCCTCTTTTTGTCTTTGTCGCTCCCCCTCTGCGTGGAGGAACAACACTAAACCCTGCCTAGGCTTCCTATCCGAGTCACAGCACCATTATGTCGCTCCCCCTCTTCATGGAGGAACGACACTGAACCCTGCCTAGGCTTCATATCCGAGTCACGGCACCATTATGTCGCTCCCCGTCTTCGTGGAGGAACGACACAGGACCCTGCGCTGTTCTTTCGTCTGCTCGGCCCTCCCCGGGTTTGCTGCTGGTCCTTCCCGGGTTGGCTACCATCCCTTCCACCTCCGTGGAAGGGCGGTTCCCCCTGCCACTTTCCCCACTTCCGCGGGGGAGTGGCACACCGCCGGCCGGCTCTCTTGGGGGCTGCACAGGTGTTCCCTTTAGATGTTCCTGGTGTATGGTGTCTCTCTCCTCCTTTATAGTCCTCTTCCACCAATCCGTGCTCTGCTACCCACACGCTGAGCGCGCTGCTCTCCTCCAATCAGGAGCAGCTCCTGCAGCTTGTCAAGTTGGTGAGAGGCAGCTGGGTAGAAGCTGTTTGCTCCTCTCCCAGCGCCATATTGTGGGAGAGCAGATGCATAGAATAAGTCTTAATTCCAGTAACAGTATAGTCCGAGTTGCTCCCCACAGTCTTATAATTTATTTTATTAAATTGAGTACACATTCAGTAAAAGGTGCAGAATCAAGAGAGTGAAGCATGTGGAAATAATAGAGCATTAGCGTTAACCAAGAAAGATCAAAAGCCAAACTTCCTACTCTACCTCAGTTTGCTCATTAATAAAAAGGGGATAGTGATGGTTTTCTTTTTTTTTTTTTTTTCTTTTTTTTTCTTTTTTTGATAGGCAGAGTGGACAGTGAGAGAGACAGACAGAGAGAAAGGTCTTCCTTTTTCCGTTGGTTCATCCCCCAATGGCCGCTGCGGCCAGCGCACCGCGCTGATCCGAAGCCAGGAGCCAGGTGCTTCTCTTGGTCTCCCATGCGGGTGCAGGGCCCAAGGACTTGGGGTTTTCTATTTCCTTGGACTGTCTTAAGGACTAAATGCTATACTTATAGATCTCTCTCTATCTATGGAGACAGGTTCGCAGTAAGAGAACTATTGGCATTTAGCCTTGGACAATTCTTTGTAGTGTGGGACAGTCCTGGGTATTACACCTTGTTTAGCAACCCTGTGCCCTGCACTGTAAATGGTAGTAGTGATATTCAGACATTGTGAGAAACAAAATATCCCCGTACATATTTCCAGATGTTTCCCTAGAGCAGAAACAGGGAATGAATGAAACGGTCACACACTATGACCAGAGGGTCAATAAGCTAGAACCCTTCAGTCTGGAATAGTCAATAAAACATCACTGAGTATTTATGAGTGCAATTATACATTGAAAAGACAGGTGTAATACGACAATAGAAAACATCACTTCCCAGTGTTGCGGTTGAAGTCAAGAGCTCCTTGTCAGATTGCACAGGACCCTAAGCACTGCTTCATGTAGGCATTTTGAAAATAAAGTTCCACAGGGGGAAAAAAACTATTTTGGGAGAGATAATGGGACCCTGGTGCATCAAAAGGTGGGTCACTGATACCCTTTCTGCATAAAACTGGGAGCAATGGGTAGAGCAGCATGTGCCTTGTATCAATTGGCTCTTGCGTCAGTTGAAGCTTGATGAAAACAGTCATCCCAGCAATCACTCAATTCCCTCCAGCTGTCCTCAGACCAGGACTCTGGTCAATAACTGAGCCCTTCTTTGGGGCTTAAAATCTATCGACTTGTACTAACTGCATCCATAAAGCAGCTTTTATCATAAAAAAAGAAAAAATAGAAACTTTTAAGACAAATAACGGGAATTTTTTTAAAAGAGTGATGAATAAAAGCTTCTTTACATTTCCTGCTGACGCCTTCCCCCTCTCATCCCCTTCAGGCCCACAAGTTCAGTGCAGCCCTTTTCACTTGCCACCCAGATGGTTCCAGTGATGCTCCGTTCTCCCTCACTGCAGCAAGCATTACCTTTGTAAAATGGAAGTCCAGCCACTGCACTTCCAGCTTGCATTTCTTCAAAGGTACCAGCCTTCTCGGCTTGACAAAGAAAATCTTCCCCAGTGCATAGTCCCAGCCCCAGCCCCTGTAACACTTTCCCTCATCTGAGATTCAGTTCAAACGGCAAATCTGTGGGTCCTTCTTGTCCCTTGGTCCCCTGGGGCTTACTGGACTTTGTTGTCCCCTTTGCCATGCTCTCGACTTTTATCAGAACACCTCTCAAGGGCCGGCACCGTGGCGTAGTAGGCTAAGCCTCCACCTGCAGTGTTCTCATGCCAGCGTCCCGCTGCTCCACTTCCAATCCAGCTCCCTGCTAATGTGCCTGGGAAAGCAATGGAGGACGTCCCAAGTGCTCCTGGCTTTGGCCTGGCCCAGCCCTAGCTGTTGTGGCCATATGGGGAGTGAACCAGTGGATGAGATCTCTCTCTCTCTCTCTCTCTCTCTCTCTCTCTTTCTTCTCTACCTCTGGCTCTCCTTCTCTGTAACTCTTTTAAATAAATGAATAAATCTTTAAAAAAAATGAAAAGGAACACCTCTCACTCTGGAATACCATTGTTTGTTTACATGCCTTGGTCATTTATGCTCACCAGTTCCTGACCCAATAAATGTCTGTGGCAAACACATCAGTGGTCATTTAAACCATAATTATTAATCAAACTAGCTTGATAGCTTTCTCACCATTAAACTGTCCTTTCTGGACTTTCAGGTGTTTTATTAAATATTAAGGAACCCCAAAAAGAGAAAACTCATTCTTGACTGAGATGCCTACGTGACCTGCTCCAAGGCTCTCACAAAGTCAAGTTTGCGCATGCTCTTTCCTTTGGAAATGCTTCTCCTTGAGCAGACGATACACATGACTTCCCCTTAAACTCATGCTTCCGTTGATCCTGTTGTTAGAGCCACAGAGACATCTGCAAACTGCATAAAACCAAGTTTCAGGATGCAGGTACAGGACCCATAAGTGGAAACACTGAGCCCAATGAGAAGTTAGAATCTTCAACATGACACTGAGATCTGTGTCTTCAAGATCTGGGAGGTGAAGGAGCAAATGTTCCTGGGGTTAGGGAGGCAGGTTATAAGGTCTCTTTTTCTAATATTTCCTTGGCTGATAGTTGTATCTCCTTAAAAAAAATGTGGGTTTTTTTCCCTCCAGTAATTTCTATGGATAGAGGATCTGACAAGTGGTTTCTTTCTTTCAAAAGACCACAGCATGGTGGCTGCTCTGCAGCACTGACCTAACTAAGAGCTGGTCAACTATGAATGATTTAGCACCAGGTTCCCTGTGGGGCCAAATGTTTTCTGAATGCTCACCAAGTACCAGGATCCTGCATGTTCACAATGTTCTTTAAATATTCTCAGGAACCTCTGAGGTACCCATTGTACTCACAAGTCCAGGAAACTGAAGCTTGGGGACAATAGCCAAAGGTACTCAACTAAAAACCAGCCAAGCTAACTCTCCAAGCTCAAATTCCAGCCTGCGTCCCAGGGCCAGAATGGTTTGGGCCATAGTTAACTATATCTGGGCAGGGTGCTGCTGAGATCTGGGGTCCTTGGGCAAGTAGAGAAGGGGCAGTAGGGGCACAGCTGGGTAATGTCTATAAAAGTAGGTGGAGCCCAGGGTTTGGCTTGGCAGGTAGAGATTTAAATTTGTATCACTGACTTCAGCTCATTCCCCCAATTCAGGCTACCTTCTGTATCTGCCAGGAAACCATGGGAATTGTCTCCTTATTAAATGGGAGTGATTTTAGCATAGAAAATTATAAATATTTGCTAACTCAATGGAAGTTATCCATGATGCCACATGTTCCTTCTTGATGCAATCCTAAACAAGCCCACATCATCCATCCTATGATACAAATCCTCTGGGTGTCCAGTGCCTTTCAGAGAATGCAATGGCATGTTCCAGGCTGTAGCAAATGTTCCAGTTCACAATTCATTGGCAATCAAGACAAAATAAAGTCATGTCAGCCGGGAAGAGAATTTTCAATTGTAAACATTCTAAGTGGTGGGGGCCGGCACTGTGGCTAAGTCTCTGCCTGCAGCACTGGCATCCCATATGGGCGCCAGTTCATGTCCCAGCTGCTCCTCTTCCTATCCAGCTCTCTGCTATGGCCTGGGAAAGCAGTGGAAGATGGCCTGAGTGCTAAGGCCCCTGCACCCATGTGGGAGACCCGGAAGAAGCTCCTGGCTCCTGGCTTCATATCGGCTCAGCTCTAGCTACTGTGGCTATTTGGGCAGTGAACCAGTGGATGGAAGACCTTTCTCTCTGTCTCTCCCTCTCTCTGTAACTCTAATAAATAACTCAAATAAATAAGTAAATCTTTTTAAAAAAAATTCTACATGGTAACAATATTTTATTTGTATATTTCCAGGGAATTTGTAACTGAATCACACTTTACAGATGAACACAATTAAATGCCCCAAAACTGTCATAAATTCCTTCTTAATAGAGCACCTGAGATACCCAGTAAAGTTTACATTGAGCTAAGGGTCAAACTCATTTTGTTTTATCCCTCATCCAGTTTTAACGTAGAAAAATGAAAAGAAAACATCACACGACTGAGTGGTGAAAGTTCATCCTAGAGTGAGTCTGGCATTACCTGCTACCCCTATTCCTCCCTAACGTTCCCAAGTACTCACTTACTTAACTGTTTTTCATTTCTCTAAATCATCCTTGCAAAATGTGCTGAGCTGAAGGAGCAAAGATGTCCATCCTTAAGCCTGGCTTTTCCTTAAAACCATATATTAAGTTAGCCTGGTACATTCCTCTCAAGCTACAACTGGCTTAAGCCCTCTCATTACTAAGAGGAAGGTTAGTAGGGAGGAAATGATATGAGAAGGGGAAAATCTCTAATTTGTCATCAATAAAATAAATCAGGAAAAAAGGCTTTAACCTTAGGAGTACAATTTACTGAGTTAGTCACTTATTTACAAAATTGATGGAAATTGTTAACAAGGAGTTAATTGATTTAAGTCACCTGATTACCACAGTTAATTAACCACACAGACTTAATCTTCTTTGAAAACATCAACTAATCATTTCCCAGGTGTCAAGGGGTAAATCGTTAAATAAAAAATAAACCTCTCTCCTCCTCTTCGAGGGATACGTCTTGACTGTGTTTTCTTTACAGATTCCGATCTAGCAACAAGCCAGGCTTGTGGCATACACAGAGTTACCATCTTTCCGTGGCTTTTTTTCTTCATTATAATAAAGGAAAGCCAGGCTTGCACTCTTATCAACCATGTCATTTTGAATGCCTTCAAAAATGAGCAAGGAGCACTCCTTGAATAAAAATGAACAAATGAAAGGCAATTGAGACTTTCACCTGAGAAAAGTGAGTTTGTGAAAAAGGAATTAAAAAAAAACAAGAACACTTTTTGGAGAGTGTGACCACAAAGAAACAATACAAGGGAATTTGATATGTGTGCAGGCAGAGTGTGACTGAACTGATGTAATCCTGATTGTGGGGTGGTTACACAAAATAGATGTGTTAGAATATACAGAAATGTAGACACACACACATCAATTTTACCATTACTTTTTAAAATACAATAAAGCACTTCATAAACACCCAAATGCAAAACCCAATACAATGAGAACTGTAACATGTTACAGACAGAAAAACTAAGGCCAACCAGTTAGCCCCACCTCAAAATAAAGGGCAGGAGACTAAGGGAACAAGTATCATTGGAAAAAAGTCAGAAATCCATCAAATGTGTCTCTTGTCGATCCAGTTCTCCATTAGTGGATCCCCTGTCTCTCTTCAAGAAAAATAGAGCAAATTGCCTTTGATCTACCAGTGTGCCCGAGAGCCAGGAAAGCTCCAGGGAACCAAAGTCCCAGGTCACTGTGACAAGTCAAGCTTGGACCTCCTAGAGAAAAACAGTACTGGCACCACAATCAAACTCCATCCTTCTTCCCTGCCCTTTCTCCTTCCTTCAATCACAGCAAAATATTTGAAAAATAAATCTGGATTACAGATTACATTCACAGTCTGCAGCCCTTAAACACCCCTTTGATTTCCTTTACAGGAAAAGTAAAAACTATTAGATAAAAGACGCAGCCTTCTTAGCACAAGTCCTTCGTGATGCCATGTCCTCTCTCATCTGCATTGTTGGGTTTAATTATTTACAGTGAGATGGATCTAACCTTCGCTGTCTTCTAGTTAGTACACTCAATTTTTAAACCATGCACTTTGCTATTCGCTAGAACCTCTGCTTCCAGTGATTACTTAGCAAATTCTTTCAACACCTCACTGCACCAAATATCAGGGGAGAAGTAAATTTTTATGTCAGAAGTGAACTAGAAAAGAAATTAAGAATTTTGGATTTAACAATTAACCATTTAACAACTGACTTGGGACTTGTATAGTTGACTTTATACATTTGCAAATTCTTTGTTACCTGCTAACTCAAAAGAAAAACATGATTTCTTGTCAACAGTAATCACTATGATATAGAAAAATGATAAATGCCACATGCATTCAAAATCCAAGAGTCTTTTCTCCAACTTATCAGGCACTGATGGACCCGTAAGGAATAATGGTTAGTGGCTTACAACTTTGTTCTCAGTGTCAACCTCTCTCTTTGTTGTAACAAGCCTGTTTCAATCACACTAACCAACTAGATGGAGGAAAGCCGTACTAGAAGGTAAGAATTTCTATCTTTTGGAGTCCAAGTCCTCACAGATCACAACAGAAACTGCCTATAAAGCCGTCAGAAAAAAGAGCAGGAGCAATAATACTAGGACGGGCATTTGGCACAGTGGTCAAAACATTACTTGGGATGCCCACATCCCACAGGAGAGTGCCTGGGTTCAGGTAGCTCTGCTTCCAATTCCAGCTTCCTGCCAGTGTATCCTCTGGGAGGCAACAAGGTAATGGCTCAAGTACTTGGATCCCTGCCACGCATATGGGGAACCCAGATTGAGTTCCTGGCTCTTGGTTTAAGTGTGGCCCAGCCCTAGATATTTGCCGGGAATTTGGGAAATGAATAAGCAGATGAAAGATTTCTCTCTCCCTCTCTCAATTAAGTTTTTTTTTTTTTTAAAGATTTATTTATTTATTTGAAAGAGTTACACACAGAAAGAAGGTTTACTCCCCAATTGGCCATAACAGTTGAAGCTGAGCCAATCCGAAGTCAGAAGCCAGGAGCATCCTCCAGGTCTTCCCTCACATGTGCAGGGGCCCAAGGACTTGGGCCATCTTCTACTGCTTTCCCAGGCCATAGAGAGCTGGATTGGAAGTGGAGCAGCTGGGTCACAAACCAGTGCCCATGTGGGATGCCAGCACTGCAGAGGGCGGCTTTACCAGCTATGACACAGCGTTGGCCCCTCCCTCTCTCAATTAAATAAAAAATAAATTTTAAAAAGATAATTGCATAAAAACTAAAAAGCAACAATACTTTTTTTCCCAGAAAAAGAGGTGACTTTCTCTTTTTTTCTTTTAATATCTATTTATTTGAAAGGCAGAGTTACAGAGAGGCAGGGTTGCAGAAAGAGAGGTCTTCTATCTACTAGTTCACTCTCCAGATGGCTGCGACAGCCGGAGCTGCAGCAATCCAAAGCCAGGAGCCAGGAGCTTCCTCCAGGTCTTCCCTCATGGGTACAGGGGCCCAAGGACTTGGGCCATCCTCCACTGCCCTCCCAGGCCACAGCAGAGGGCCAGACCGGAAGTGGAGCAGCCAGGACTCAAACCGTTGCTCACATAGGATACCGGCACTGCAGCCCCACGCACTATGCCACAGTGCCAGCCCCGTGACTTTCTTTTAAGACTACCTCTCACATTCTAGTATCTTCTCTTTCGAAGCATACATACCAGCTTGGATCTCATTGTCCTTGAACTTCGTTCTGACCCACATTTACTGTGCAGCACTATCTCAACCAACCACCCTCCAAGAGCCAGTATTTCTGCAAATTGGCAGAGTTCAAGGGGAAAGCAAAGTCTTCCTCTGAAGCCCTGGTTCTAGTGATGACAGGGCAGACATCTGGCCACAGTGAGAGACGTCATGGGGCTAAGAGATGCTGAACATACCCATCGCATAGGAAACGTCTCCTCCATCTTTCCAAGAGCAACTTCCTCCACGATATAAAGAAACTCAGTTCTCATTTGGTTGCTTACTTTTTTCTAGAACTTTAATTAAGAAAACTTGGGAATTTTTCCTCCGTATTAAGCAACAACAACTTTTAAAAAACCTGCACATCACTGCCAGCCCTATTAAGAAGTTAAACTAGAATTCTGATTCAGAAAGACTTTTTGAATTATAAGAGAAAAGAATGTCCCCAGATAATAGAATGGTGGTATAGGAGAAACCCAGAGGGGCCAGCGCTGTGGCGCAGCCTGTTAACACCCTGGCCTGAAGCGCCGGCATCCATATGGGTGTCAGTTTGAGTCCCAGCTGCTCCACTTCCGATCCAGCTCTCTGCTATGGCCTGGGAAAGCAGTGGAAGATGGCCCAAGTCCTTGGGCCCCTGCACCCACATGGGAGACCTGGAAGAAGCTCATGGCTCCTGGCTTCGGATCACAGCAGCTCCAGGCATTGCGGCCAATTGGGGAGTGAACCATCAGATGGAGGGTCTCTCTCACTGTCTCTCTCTGCCTCTCCTCTCTCTGTGTAACTCTGACTTTCAAATAAATAAATTAATTTAAAAAAAAAAAAGAAAGAAACCCAACAGGCAGGAATCAGTGTGAGCCTAAAGAGTATAGAAGGAAGGAGAGGTTAAAGTAGAAACATACTCTGTCAACAGTAAGCTGTTTCAGACATGGTCTACATGGATGGAATTGCTCTATACTTTGTATATATGATATATATGATATGTGATATGATATGATATATATGATAGTATGATAGGGTCTCAATCAACATAATGTGAGTGAAAAAACAAACTTCTGAAAGTAGCACAACACATCTAAAGGTTGGGTGGTAAAGGTTCAGCCTCAGAAGTGAGGTCACCTTATCGTAACATGAACCACTAATGAGGCTTTGTCTGGTTACATTCAGAGGAACTATTACTTTTCCAGGGTGATAACGTACAAGAATGAGGCTCTGGGTTCAAATCTTGGTTCTGCCACTGGATGTCTGTGGGCAAATTACTTTGATTGTCTTTACCTTCTTAATCCATGATATTTGGGCTGTTAATTTAAAAAGCAGATAAACTAACAGACACACACATCACCTACCAACAGTGATATATACTGTGAAATGCCCTGTTAGCCAGTTTCCTTACTGTGCAAACAAAGTGTGCTTACCAAAACCTAGATGGTGTAGCCTTCTATACTTCTGGGATCTCCACTTTACAAATTGCTCCTAGGCTATAAGCCTGTACGTCACCTTACCACAGTGAATACTGCAGGCAACTGTAGCACAGTGGTGATATGTGGATCTAAACATTTCTAAACATAGAAAAGGCACAGTAAAAAACACGAGGTGACAGAAATTATTCAGCTGCATTATAATCTTAAATCGCTGTCACAAATGTGGGTTGTCATCAATTGAAACATCGGGATGTGGCAATACTGCACCTGTAAGGCACCTAGGGCCATGCCAGGGACACAGAAAGCACTCAAACACAAGCAGCCAGCATAATCTTAGCTCCTTCTCCCAACTTCTTTACGCAGACATGCATGTAACTCAGTCACTCCGCTGCCTCTAACCGGTTTGTTACATGTGGAGTTCCCAGAAGAATGGGGACTTGGATGAGAAAGGCTGTGCCCAAAGGACCTGGCCATGCCCCCTTTTTTCAGCAGTCTGGGGCCCTCCTTGGTTGGGACCATTTTTCCTTCATTCATCAGGAACAAGACCCATGAATGTCCCGCCCGGACATGTGATGTTCTTTCCACCACAGTCCAAGTCGCCTCCCCGAGTTGGGAAACCACTCCCCTCTCCAAAGAGGGTCTTTTGTCTGCTCAGGGCTGTTTTCACTGGGCTGTGGTCACAGGCAGCTTTCTTTTGTGCTCTGTTTAAATACAGAATGACAGTCCACTAACATAACGTCCAAAAACTTTGGCTTATCTTTTTGTAAAAGCTACTGTATCAAATCTGGCCCCCAAACAGCAGCATGACCCACTCTGCATGTACAGGGGAATTCTCACAGGGTAACCAAGTGTCTGGGATAGAAGTCAAAAAGACTGACGCAAAACCGTCTACTCTCAAATGCACTGGGAATTACCACTGGGGCAGAGGTGGGGGGTGTGCATAGGATGGAGCAAAGGGGGGAGTCAAGTGGGGAGAAACAGCGTTGCTAAGCCACTTGCTTTGATAGAGACAGCAATTTTCTTTTTTCTCCATCAGAACCTTCAGGGGGGCCTCCAGGAGCCGGGGGAATTAAGGGCTGGCAATACTAGGGACATAGTGATGGGCTGTGGATACCCTTTCTTAACACCCTTGGTGACAACCATCTATCCATTCATGCATTCAACTTTATTTATTTAGCCTTATTCTGGTCTCTGGGAATAAAGCAATGAATACATAAGGGAAAATCCCTCCTGGAATTTGCATCTTAGGGAAAGGAAGATAATAAGTATGTAAATAAGTAACTAATTAAGTTATGTACCTAATGTCAGATCTTGAAAAGTGAGAAAGGAAATCAGGAAAGAATCCACAGAGGCCACATGGAGAGCCTGACCTCTGAGTGAAGGCTTGCAGGAGGCGAGGAAGCGAGTCATCAACCATCGGCGAGAAGAGTGAGCAGGAAGAGCAAAGGCCTGAAGATGCTCATCGTGTTGGAGACAGGTGAGGACACCTCTGTGCCTGGAGCGCTGGGAGAGGGAGCGAGGGGAAGAAGATGAGGTCACGGAGGTGATGTGGGGGCCACGTGCTGGGGCCCTGCAGACTGTCGTTGAGGACTCTGATTTCTCACAAGAGAGGAAGCAGTGGTACACCTGGACGTGTGCCACTCAGATCCCCCTTCAAGGGAGGACCAGCTGCAGGAAAGGATTTTCTGCCTGAAATCAGCTCCCTTGGGGTCTGCTGCAGAGAGCCACCTGCACCTGAGGTCATGTCTTTTGCAGGAAGGCCACATCCAGTGACCGAGCGTGGCCAATTCAGCCCGCCCCAGGGCACTCCAACAGGCAGCTCTTACTCCAGGGCTTCTACTGGGTTGACAGAGGCCTTGTGGGAGACCTGGATGGAGTTCCTGGCTCCTGACTTCAGACTGGCCCAGGTCTGGTCTAGAATGGTTATTGTGGCCATTTAGGGAATGAACCAGTGGATGGAAGATCTCTCTCTTCCTCTCTCTGTCACTCTTTCAAATAACTAACTCGATAAATCTTTTAAAAATAAAAAAGACAAGAAGCCTTGCCTAGATCAGTTGTTCCCAATTGTTCAATCCTCAGAAATAACAGGCAATGCTTAAAAACAGATGCCTACAGCTCTGATTTGGTTAGGTACAGAGTTTTGCCTCTGTAAAGTTCACCAGCTCATTCTGGTGATATACCAAGCTTGGGGAGAGAGCCGATGTCTACCAGGGTCCTTAGAAAGTTTGACATTCTTTAAGTTATTGTGATGAAATAATGCTTTTGAGGACATACTGAAACCTCACAACTGAACTTGCCCAGATATTGATCAAGGGAACAAGCAGCCCCATGTGCCCTGGCAGCCATTATAACCATAGGGGAAGCCAGACTGAAAGCAAAGCTGAAACCCAGAGGGGAGCAGAGTCTAGAAAAACACAAAGAAAGGGAACTGGAGCCCCGACTGCACCTCACCTGAACTCCATGCTGCCACATGATTTTTCACTGACTTGAGCCAATAAATACCTTTTATTGTTTAGACCTGTTTGAATTAGGTTTTCTATTTCTTGTTTCTTGCAACAAAAAAGTATCCTCCACACCCTTCCCCAATCGAAATTAAACCACCATGCAAGTACATACCAGCATTTTTCCTCTTCCCTTTAGTGAGATCAAAATGTGGAGAAGACTGACATCTTTCAAATAAACTATTTCCATACTTAAATTCAATTTTATGGCCAGCGCCGCGGCTCAATTGGCTAATCCTCCACCTGTGGCGCTGGCATTCCGGGTTCTAGTCCCGGTTAGGGCACCAGATTCTGTCCCGGTTGCCCCTCCTCCAGTCCAGCTCTCTGCTGTGGCCCGGGAAGGCAGCGCAGGATGGCCCAAGTGCTTGGGCCCTGCACCCACATGGGAGACCAGGAGGAAGCACCTGGCTCCTGGCTTCGGATCAGTGCAGCGCACCAGCTGTAGCGGCCATTTGGGAGGTGAACCAATGGAAGGAAGACCTTTCTCTCTGTCTCTCTCTCTCACTAACTCTGCCTGTCAAAAAAAAATTCAATTTTATTGAAGGGTTTCTCTATGAAATAAATGATTATGATCTTTTTTCAGTATCTATTCAGAAAACTTTGTCCATGTTGATTAGATAGAAGCTGAAGAATTGGGCCCAATGTGACGTACAAGGATCCAAAAAAATCTGACATAACAGAATCGTAGCTACTGTCCTCATTATCTTTTAAAGATTTCCTCAACACCCATTGAGCCCTCAAAACTAGGTATATTGGAGCTGGAGCTGTGGTGCAGCGGGTTAAGGCCCCTGCTTGCAGTGCTGGCATCCCATATGGGCGCTGGTTTGAGTCCTGGCTGCTCCACTTCCAATCCAGCTCCCTGCTAATACACCTGTGAAAGCAGCGGAAGATGGCCCAAGTCCTTGGGCACCTATACCCACATGTGAGACCCAGAAAAAACTCCTGGCTCCTGGCTTCAGATCAGCCCATTGAGTCATTTGGGGAGTGAAGCAATGGATGGAGGACCTCTCTCTGTAACTGTGTCTTTCAAATACATAAATTAAACCTTTAAAAAAACCCAACTTGATACATTGTTACTTAATGTGAATCAGCAGATTAGTGGATAAAGGCTCATTTTCAAAGTGACTAGGGGGGCTGGCACTGTGGCGCCGAGGGTTAACGCCCTGGCCTAAAGCACAGGCATTCCATATGGGTGCTGGTTCTAGTCCCAGCTGCTCCTCTTCTGCTCCAGCTCTCTGCTGTGGCCTGGGAAAGCAGTGGAGGATGGCCCAAGTGCTTGGGCCCCTTCACCTGTGCAAGAGACCCGAAGGAAGTTCCTGGCTCCTGGCTTTGGATCGGCACAACTCTGGCCTTTGCGGCCAATTGGGGAATGAACCATTGGAAGGAGGATCTCTCTCTCTGCCTCTCCTCTCTCTAGCTCTGACTTTCAAATAAATAAATAAATCTTAAAAAAAAAAGTGACTAGGAATCTTAATGTTACCAGTTGATAGTACACAAACTTAGAATATTGTCTACAAGCTTGGATCTCAAGATGTAGACAATAAACAATCCAAGATATCCACGGCAACAGTGTCTTAACTTTTCAATGCACAGAATGGTAACTATATTTCCTCCTTTCATTCATTCTTCCCTGTTTCTAACAAACTTGTGGTCAGGCATGACATGTGGGTTAACAACCAAAGGCACTGAGACTTCAACGTGAAGCTTCCCATTGTCTAACCCATCATTTTCTGGGAAAGACATTTTCCTTGCATTGTTTCAGTGCTGTCCTAAATCAGAAGTGCCCTAATTTAAAGTTAGCCATTTTACTTTAGGAGTGATTTTGCTTCCATTTTCTCAGCAATGCCATCAGAAATAAGACTCAGGGGCCTGTCGCTCCCCCTCTTCGTGGAGGAGCAACACTGAACCCTGCCTAGGCTTCATATCCGAGTCACAGCACCATTATGTCGCTCCCCCTCTTCGTGGAGGAGCAACACAGGACCCTGCGTTGTTCTTTCGTCTGCTCAGCCCTCCCCGGGTTTGCTGCTGGTTCTTCCCGGGTTTGCTACTATCCCTTCCACCTCCGTGGAAGGGCAATTCCCCCTGGCCACATTCCCCACTTCCGCAGGGGAGCGGCACACCGCCGGCCGGCTCTCTCGGGGGCTGCTCAGGTGTTCCCCTTAGATGTTCCTCTTAGATGTTCCTGGTGCATGCCGTCTCTCTCCTCCTTTATAGTCCTCTTCCACCAATCCCAACTCTGCTACCCACACGCCGAGTACGCTGCTCTCCTCCAATCAGGAGCAAGTCCTACAGTTTATTGGTTGAACTGGAGGCAGCTGGGTAGAAGCTGTTTACTCCTCTCCCAGCGCCATATTGTGGGAGAGCAGATGCATAGAATAAGTCTTAATTCCAGTAACTTAGTCCAGTCCGGATTGCTCCCCACAGGGGCCAGCTTTGGGGCACATGTTGTGCAGCAGGTTAGGCCACTGCCTCTGACACTGGCATCTCATTTTAGAGCTGGTTCGAATCCCAGCTGCTCCATTACTGATCCAGCCCCTTGCTAATGCACCTGGGAACTGCATGGCCCCTACACCCACATGAGAAACTTAGATGGAGCTCCAGATCCAGAGCCAGCTGTTGTGGCCATTTGGGGAATGAACCAGAAGATGGAAAATCTGTCTCTCCTCTCTAATTCTGCCCCTCAGACAAATACATCAATCTTTAAAAAATAAGAGTTAATTCCAACAAGTAATCATCAGCATAGAAGGCATAAATCTGACATGCTGAATGAATCCGGTCAGGTGTGAAAGTGACTTGTTCTACCATTTATGGGAAAAGACCCTAGGTTAACCTATTCCCAAAGTCATCTCTCTGCTCTCTCTCCACATTATCCTCATAGCAGGGTCTAGTGTTTAGAAAAGAGACAAAGTCTTCAGATGATAACACATGGGAACCAATTAAGCTGGAAAAAGAGCAAGAGTCTAACATTCACAGGGGGAAAATATGAAATCCTACAATAGATTTAAGAGCTCCAGTAAGGTACCTTTCTCTGAAGGGAGGAGAGAACTTCCACTTTGACTACGACCTTGTCTAAATATGATCAGAGTCGGTGAACTCAAAAGGCTTCCATAGCCTTGGCAACTCATGACAGGAGCCTAGGGTGATTACTGATGCCATAAACAAGAGTGTCAAGTTGTTAAGTCAACAACAGGAGTCACTGTGCACTTACTCCTCATGTAGGATCTCTGTCCTTAATGTGCTGTACATTGTGATTTAATGCTATAACTAGTACTCAAACAGTATTTTTCACTTTGTGTTTCTGTGTGGGTGCAAACTGTTGAAATCTTTACTTAATATATGCTAAACTGATCTTCTGTATATAAAGAGAATTGAAAATGAATCTTGATGTGAATGGAAGGGGAGAGGGAGCAGGAAAGGGGAGGGTTGCGGGTGGGAGGGATGTTATGGGGGGGAAGCCATTGTAATCCATATTCTGTACTTTGGAAATTTATATTCATTAAATAAAAGTTTAAAAAAAAAAGAGCTCCAGTATTCTGATCTCTCAGCTCATTTTTCAAAACTTTCCTGTCCATTATAAAGTTCTGCTCCAAATCAGAAAAATTTCAGCTCCAAATAGAAGAGGAAGTTCTATTCTCCTGTTCTGCTTCTGAACCTAAAGTTGCAACACGATCACATGAACACAGAACACCATGTCTTTTATCGTAATGTTTCAGTACTCTTTTCCCTTCAATTCACTGAGTTACTCCAGGACTGCCAGCTCTTGAGAAACTTCTAGAGGCTTTTCGAGTCTGTCTTCACACAGGAAATAAAAATGGCAGTCAGCTTTATCTGATAAGGTGTACTAGACACCTGTTGTTTTTGCAACTCGGGATCTATGCAAGATCCTCCTGATAGCCTTATCACGTATTCTCTCTGAGGCTCACCCTTAGTCTGTGACCTCAGGGACTGGGTATGTGACTTAAGCCTAAGCCCTGGGAATACTTCATGACCTGGAATATAGCGGTTGGTAGAGCCCTTGAGATACAACTGAGACTTTTACTGGGAACAGTTAAGACTAAAACTCTTGCTCTTTGCCAGGAGACATCATAACAGGATGTGACTCCACAGCTTACTGGCAACTGTTTACAGTCATGGAGTAGATGTTTAGAATGGAGTCATCTCCAAGTCAGGAGATGGAAAGAAAAACAAGACAAGGGTGACATCAAGTATTATTGATTTGACTGAACAACTGAAATTACTGACATTTGATTATTTCTACCCAGGAAAAAAAGTATTCTCATGTACTTCAACCTATTATCTGAATGTTTTCAGTTATATATTTCATTAAGTTTCCTTTTTGGTTTTAGGCAATTTAACTTAGGTATCCTTTATATACATCAGACACAAATAACATGAGAAGTTGTTATAAACACTAAAAGGATATATCAATGTGCACAGGTGAACCTTTCAGAGAACCACTAGCAATGAAGACACCAGCATCTCTCCTCAAGCTTGGAAAAGATCAAAATATTTTTTTATTTTTAAGATTTATTTTGTTTGAAAGGTAGAATCATGGAGAGAGACAAGAAAGGTAGAGAGATAGAGAGGTAGAGAGAGAGAGAGAGAGAGAGAGAGATCTTCCATCTGCTGGTTCACTCCCTAAATGGCTGCAACAGCTAGGGGTGGACCAGACTGAAGCCAGGGCCTTCATTTGGGTCTTCCACATGGGTGCAGAAGCCCAAGCACTTGGGCTATCCTCTGCTGTTTCCCCAGGTGCATTAGCAGGGAACTGGAACAGAAGCGGAGCAGCTGGCACTCAAACACGCACCCATGTGGGATATATCAGCGCTGAAGGCAGTGGCTTAACCCACTAAGCCACAGTATGCTAGCCCCAGAAGATCAAATTCTTAAGAGAGCTATAATAATGGATAAAAATACATGAGGGAGAGAGCATTTGATTTAGCAGTGAGGACAATGTTTGTGATACCTGCATCCACATAGGAATGCCTTGGTTCAAGTCCTGGTTCCACTCTGGATGGCAGCTTCCAGCTAATGCAAAACCGTGGAGGTGGTGATGACTCGAGTAGATAGGCCCCTGCCACCCACATGGGAGACCTGCATTGACTTCTCAGCTCTCGATTTTGCCCTGACCCAGCCCCAGGCCTTAAGCCATTTGAACAATTGAATGAGCTCTCCCTTCCTCCCTCCTTCCCCTCCTCTCTCCCCCTCTCTATTCTTCTATCTCTAGCTCTGCCTTATCTCCCCCCTTCTCAAATAAATATTTTTTAAAGCACATATAAGACATTTCATACTCACAGCCTTACTTAATCTGCATAACCACCCTGTGTAGTAGATATAGATATGTGCCCATTTTACAGATAAGAAGACTGACCCTTAGCACTCACAGTAACTTGTACTGGATTTCCCAGACAGTTAGCATTAGAGCTAGGATTCAAACCCAACTCATCTAACTTCAGTAGCAGGTGATGTGGCACACCAGGTCAAGCTGTCATTTGCGACACTAGCATCTCATATCAGAGTGTTGGTTTGTGTCCCAACTGCTCTACTTCCCATCCGGCTCCATGTTAATGTGTCTGGAAAGTAGCAGGAGATGGCAAGTACTTGGGTCCCTGCCACCTAAGGACGACCAGGATGGAATTCCTGGCTCCTGGCTTAAGCCTGGACCAGATCCATCTGTGGCAGTCACTTAGGGAATGGACCCAGTGGGTGAAAGATTCTCCACCCCCCTCCCCACCCCCTGCAATCTCTGCATCTCTCACTCTGCCTTTCCAATAAGTAAATAATTTTTTTAAATGATCTAAATCCAAAATCTCGAGTTCCTCCCACTTCATCTTACAATGCCAAAATCTTCAAGAAATTACTTAGGAAACAATTGCATGGACTTCTATGGAACGCCTGAAGTGCCAAAGGAAAGTTCCTGACATTTCGAAAACTACCAATCTAATCCTTTTCAAGAAGTGACCTATAGCTCTAGTGAACATGCCAAATCTTTGCAATGCTACTGAGATCCTGGAACCAGTGAAAGACTGGTTAGATCCTTAAACATGAAGTTGCAGTCAACTTTAAATTTGAAATCTAGAATATCCTTTGTCATTCTCATCCTCTTTAACCCTTCTGTAGTACAGATACCATTGATTCACCAGCACACTGCAGACACTTAACAGTAAATCTTTGTGCGATACCGCACAGCAGTCACAATTTTCAAAAAATCCCTCAAGACAATAAAGTTAGTAGGAGATGACCTGTAACTCTGAGTTATACCATTGAAGGTTCCATCTAACTCATTTTCCCCTTTCCAGAATAGGGCTTTCCAATTAGTTCCTTTTTAGTTGCATTACATTCATGCAGTCAACTCTGAGACTCCCATAAAGACTTAACAGGAACCCCAACACCAATATGGCAACGTGCTTCCAGCCACATAGGAAATATATCTAGGTTCTTGATACCATTGTTAAAACATGACAATAGGGGCCAGCACTGTGGCATAGTAGGTTAATCCTCCACCTATGGTGTTGGCATCCCATATGGGTACCAGTTTGAGAACTAGCTGCTCCTCTTCCGATCCAGCTCTCTGCTATGGCCTGAGAGGGCAGTGGAGGATGGCCCAAGTTCTTGGGTCCCCCTGCACCTGCATGGGAGACCTGGAAGAAGTTTTTGGCTTCTGGCTTTGGATCAGCTCAGCTCCAGCTATTGTGGCCATTTGGGGAGTGAACCAGCGGATGGAAGACCTTTACCTCTATCTCTCCCTCTCACTGTCTGTAACTCTTTCTCTCAAATAAATAAATAAAATATTTTTAAAGAATGACAATAAAAATTATAACTAAAAACCTGCCAATGTTCTTAGAGCGCCTACACAGACAACATGGACATTGGTTAACCATGACCTAACAATGTCTCTCTGCCTTTCAAGTGAAAATAATTTGTTTTAAAAAATACCTTGAATGAGACTAAAATTTAAAAATTACTTTGAATGAGACTAAAAAGTTAGTCCTATAGCAGCCTGCACCACAAAACTCAGGAATATCTTTAGGAATGTGCTTGACAGACTAAGAACTTGAAAAATAGTTCTAGAGATAGGGTTTTGGGGAATTGGGACACTGATGTGGCATAAGCTCCACAACAACCTGAAAACACATGGCCCATGGTTGTATTAACCTAGTTCAGGATTCTTCTTTGGCCTGGAACAGGTGACTAATCTTCTAATTATCTTTTTAATTAAAGCAGTGTTCATTTACTTGCAAGGCAGAGAGGGAGACAGAGAACCTTCCATCTGCTGCTTTGCTCCCCAAATGGCTACAACAGCCAAGCCTGGGCCAGGCTGAAGCCAGGAGTCTGGAGCTCCATCCAGGCCTTCCACATGGGTGGCAGAGGCTCAAGTACTTAGACCATCCTCTACTTTCTTCCCAGGCACATGAGCAGGGTGCTGGATGGGAAGCAGAGCAGCCAGGATTCAAACCGGCACTCTGATACAGGATGCCGGTGCTGCAGCAGCCTCTGCCCCACAATGCCAGTCCCTCACCAAGGTCATTTACTCCTACTTGCCCTCCTCTGAAAAATCTAGATCAACCAAAAGGAATCTACAAATCTCTTCAACCAAAGAGAGTGTGCCCATTCAGAGAAGCGGTATCTGAAAACTGAAGTGCAAGCACTAGGAATGAGAAGAGACTCAGCCCTAGCTCAGGCCATATGACCGCAGGCAGGCACTAAACCTGTTTCACCCCTTTCAGGCTCCTCCTCCTCCATCCTGAGTTAATTGTTTATCTATAAAATAAGGCAGGCAGACCAGCTGATATCCAAGTTTCTCTCCAGCTGCAAATAAATTTGTTTCCAATAAAACAAAACAGGCACGTGGTTGAAGGTGAATTCTGGCAGAAGCCATGTAAACACTGGCAAAGAATGCTGAACAACGAAAGTGTAATCAACCCCTGTAAAATAAGAGCAGGAGTGAGGAACTAGAAATGTAATGGGACAAAAATAGCACAGGTTTGTTATGGTCTCCACAAAGCCTTTAAACATAAACTTCACCCGAAGATGTAATTGTCATAAACTGATGCCAGCTCTTACATACATTTCCAAATTTTTATTGGATTAATGAATATCATTTATTTAAGGTTAAAACTACTTTCTAAAAAAATTAAGATTTATTTTATTTATTTGAAAGGCAGAGTTACAGAGAGAGAGGGAGAGAGATAGAGAGAGATCTTCAATCTGCTGGTTCACTCCCCAAATGGCTGCAGCAGCCAGGGCTGGGCCACACCAAAGCCAGGAACCAAGAGCTTTTTTAGGGTCTCCCACATGAGTACAAGGGCCCAAGTAGTTGGGCCCTCTTCCACTGCTTTCCCAGGTGCATTAGCAGGGAGCTGGGTTGGAAATGGAGCAGCCAGGACTCAAACCAGTGTCCACATGGGATGCCGGCACTGCAGGCCAGCCCCTCAAAATATTTCTAACTACATCTGGGATCTCAGAATTCATCAAAGAACTGTCCGTGAAAAACGCTTGGGACAAGCATTTGGTGTAGAAGTTAGGGTGCTGCTTGGGAAAACTGCATCCCACATGAGTGCAGGTTCCAGGTTCCCCTCTCAATTCCAGCTTCCTATTAAATATGCAACATGGGAGGCTACAGGTGACAGTTCAAGTGGGTAGATTCCCTAAGACCCACCTGGGAGACCTGGATGAAGTTCTTAGCTCCTGAATTTCACCTGGCCCAGCCCTGGCTGTTGCTGATATGTGCAAACTGAATTGACAGAAGAAAGATCTCTCTCTCTGGATCCGGTGCTGTGGTGTAGTAGGTTAAGCCTCTTTAAAAATAAAAGAAAGAGCTGGTGCCATGGCTCAATAGGCTAATCCTCCGCCTGCAGCGACGGCACACCAGGTTCCAGTCCCCGTCAGGGCGCCGGATTCTGTCCCGGTTGCTCCTCTTCCAGGCCAGCTCTCTGCTGTGGCCCGGGAGTGCAGTGGAAGATGGCCCAGGTCCTTGGGCCCTACACCCGCATGGGAGACCAGGAGAAGCACCTGGCTCCTGCCATCGGATCAGCGCAGTGCGCTGCCCGCAGCAGCCATTGGAGGGTGAACCAACGGTAAAGGAAGACCTTTCTCCCTGTCTCTCTCTCTCTCACTGTCCACTCTGCCTGTCAAAAAAAAAAAAAAAAAAAAAAAAAAAAAAAAAAAGAAAGAAAGATCTCTCTCTTTCAAGTAAATAAAAAAAAAAATTGAAATGAGGCTGGCGTTGTGGCATAGCAGGTGCTCCACTTCCGATCCAGTTCTCTGCTATGGACTGAGAAGGCAGTGGAAGATGGTCCAAGTGCCTGGGCCCCTGCACCCTCATGGAAGGTCCAGAAGAAGCTCCTGGCTCCTGGCTTCAGATCAGTGCAGCTCCAGCCATTGCAGCCATCTGGGAGTGAACCAGTGGATGGAAGACCTCTCTCTCTCTCTCTCTCTCTCTCTCTCTGCCTCTCCTTCTCTCTGTGATTCTGCCTTTCAAATAAATAAATAAATCTTTTTTTTAAATGAAAAATGCTTAAAGAAGATGTTTCCCTGTACATCTGAAAATTTGAAATATAAATAGTAAGCAAAATAGCATGATACCTTAGGCATTGAGGAATAAATAAAAAGAGCTATTGGTTTATTTTCATTTTCAATATGCCTTCCACCATGCTAAATACTTATGTGTTTTATTTCTTTTGGCTCATAGCATGCCAAGGGATAGGTTCTCTTATTATCACATCAATTTTGCAGATAAACAACCTGAGCCAGCTCCAAGGTCACCCAACTAGAAAATGGTGAAGCCACTGTTGGAAACCAGACCACTTCACTCCAGAGAATTTGAGATCTCCCAGATTTCTTGAAAAGCATTATATAAAATATGAAAAATGCAAATAATTTTAACTTATATTTTAAAAAAAACACTAGAACACTGAGTTATTTCCTAATTTCTTGTGATGCAAAGTTTGCAGTGGGATCCTATCTAAAATGTCATGCTTCCATAAAGGCATTTACACTGTCATCATATTTTACTTCAGATGATAAGTCAGGATGATTACAAGAGGAATCTAGAAATCTCAGCCCTCCACGCTAAGGACATTCAGAGGCTATATATGTTAAAATGATCAAGTAGGAAAACTAGAGATGAGGAGATTTGGATTCAGGTCGTAGAAGTTCCTGAGGATGACCCAAGTCCTTGGGCCCTACACCCACATGGGAGACCAGGAGAAGCACCTGGCTCCTGGCTTCGGATCAGCGTGGTGTGCTGGCCACAATGCACCGGCCACAGCAGCCATTGGGGGGTGAACCAACGGTAAAGGAAGACCTTTCTCTCTGTCTCTCTCTCTCTCACTGTCCACTCTGCCTGTCAAAAAAATAAATAAATAAAATTAAAAAAAAAAAAGAGGTTCCTGAGGAAAAAGAGGTTTTTTGGGAGGATGGGGGAGGAATGTCCACAGCCCTGAAGTAGCAAGTGGCTTTTACCTTATATGGCAAAGACTTGCAAAATGCCCCCACAGTTTATTTAGTAATCTCACACATGGATGGTAACTCAAGGAGCATGATATTTTTAGCACAAATGAAAAGAGATAAACAGGGAGAGCTACATACAAAAGCCGTTAAATTATGGACTCTGAAATCTTGGATTTACCTCATAGCTCTGTCATTTCTATTAGTATGACCTTGGGCAAATTAGCCAATTGCTCTGTGCCTTTATTTTTACATCTGTAAATAGGAATAATATGAGTACTTACTTCACAAAAAGACGAAAACATAACAAATTCTGGTAAGGATGTAGACAAAAGAGAACTCTAATACATTATGCTAATGGGCTTGTGGATTAGTGCAGCCACTATGGAAAACAGTATGGTGATTCCTCAAAAAAATGGAAAACAGGCCTATCAGATGGTCCTACCAATAAGTACATATAAAAACTGAAATCAAGATACCAAAGAGAGATCTGCATTCTCATGTTTATTGCAACACTATTCACAACAGCTAAGGTATGGGATCAACTGAGGTGTTCACTGATGGATGAAATAGATAAAGACATTGTGGTGTACATAAGGGGACTTCAGAAAGTTCGTGAAAAAATGGAATTTAAAGATAAGTTTATTGGGGCCAGCATTGTGACATAGCAGGTTAACTTTCATCCCATATCAGAGTGCCTGTGAGAGTCACAGCTGCTCTGCTTCTAATCCAGTTTCCTGTTAATGCACTTGGGAAGTCAGTGGGAGACCGAGATGAAGTTCCTGGCTCTTGGCTTTCACCTGGTACAGACCTGGCTGTTACATCTACTTAGGGAGTAAACCAGCAGATGGAAAATCTTTCTCTGTGTACCTCTCCTCTCTCTCTCTCTTTGTGTTTCAAATTAAATTAAATTAAGTTATTTTTAAAATAATTATATTTTAAAAAGACAAGTTTACTTTGGTGCAAAAAAATGTGAAATCCATGCATATTTTCATAACATGCATTTTCCATGAACTTTTTGAAGACTTCTTTATATATACAAAGGAATACTATTCGGTCATTAAAAGGAATGAAAATCTTGACATTTTTGGATGGAACTGGAGAACATTTGAAGTTATATGACATAAGACAGGCACAGAATGATAAATGCCACATGTTCTCTTTCATATGAGCTTAAAAAGTTGACTTCATAGAAGTAGAGAACAGACTAGGGATTACAAGAGGCTGGGAAGGATATGAGGGAGGAGAGGCTAGAAAAACATCAGATATTGGGTACAAAACAAGTCAGAGACATGTTGTGGGACAGGGAGTTAAGCTGCTGCCTGCGATGCCATCATTCCATATGAGGACTGGTTCAAGTCCCGGCTGGTCCACTTCCGATCTAGTTCCTTGCTAATACACCTGGGAGTGTAGTGGAGGGTGGCCCAAGTGCTTGAGTCTGTGCCACCCACATGGGAGACCCAGATGGAGACTTCCACCTTTGGCCTGACCCAGCCCTAACCATTACAGGTATTTGGGGAGTAAACCAGCAGATGGAAGATCTCTCTCTGTCCCTCTCTCTCTCTCTAACTGTGCCTTTCAAATAAATTACATATTTACATATTATATATAAGTAGATAAGAAGAATAAATTCTGATGTTCTATAGCAGTCACTACAGTTGACCATTTCTTGTATAGCTAGAAGAAAGAATTTAAATGTCACTAACATAAAGAAATGATAAATGTTTGATAGTGGATGTGCTAATTGCCATGACCGTATCACACATTAAACATTTGTATCAAAACATCACATTGTACCCATAAATACATACAATTATTATTTGTCAATTTAAAAAATACTAAAGTTTTTAGAGATAGGCAGTAGCATAGTAGTTAAGATACAGGTTAGGCCAGCGCCGCGGCTCACTAGGCTAATCCTTCGCCTGCAGCACCAGTACCCCGGGTTCTAGTCTCGGTTGGGGCACCGGGTTCTAGTCCCGGTTGCTCCTCTTCCAGTCCAGCTCTCTGCTGTGGCCCGGAAAGGCAGTGGAGGATGGCCCAAGTGCTTGGGCCCTGCACCTGCATGGGAGACCAGGAGGAAGCACCTGGCTCCTGGCTTCGGATAGGCGCAGCGCGCCGGCCGTGGCGGCCATTTGGGGGGTGAACCAACAGAAGGAAGACCTTTCTCTCTGTCTCTCTCTCTCTCTCACTGTCTAACTCTGCCTGTAAAAAAAAAAAATACAGGTTAAACATTCCTGTCTTGCCTGTCTTGTGGCAAGCATTTGGGACAGTGGTTATATCCCATATCCAAGTGCCTAAACCCACCTCCAATCCAGCTTCCTGTTGATGGTGCATGCTGAGAGCCAGCAGGTCATGGCTTAAGTATTTGGGTCTCTGGCAACCATATAGGAGACCTGGATGGAACTCCTTCAGGTCAGTCTGGTTCAGCCCTGACTGTTGCAGACATTTGGCTCAGAATGAATCAGCAGATGGAAGATCTCTTCTATTCTCTCTCTCTGTCTTTTCCCCTCTTTTCTTTTTTTACATTCACCCTTCTAATAATTTTTTAAAAGATTTATTTGTTTATTTATTTGAAAGGCAAAGTTACAGAGAAGGAGAGACACAGAAAGATTTTTCTATCTGCTGGTTAGCTCCCCAAAAGGCCACAATGGCGGGAGCTGGGCCCTGCTGAAGCCAGAAGCCAGGAGCTTCATGTAGGTCTCGAATGTGGGTGGCAGGGGCCCAAGCCATCTTCTGCTGTTTTCCAAGGGGCATTAGCAGGGAGCTGTATCGGAAGTGGAGCAGCCAGGCCTCCAACTGCTGCTCATATGGAATGCAGGCATTGTAGGTGATGGGTCAACATGCTGGCCCTTACCTCTTTCCCTTAAAAAAATGTTTAAGCTAAAAAAAAAAAAAAAAACTCAATTCAAAAGATATTATAATGAAAATGAGTCTATAAATGTGAAGTACTTAGAGCAGGGCATGTGACAGGCACAGGTTTATGCTATGTTACTAATTATTGCTACACATAGTATTATGAAGTACTATCATAGAATGGAAAGGGATGGAAGAGTAGTACAGGCTACTTAGTGACTGAAGCACCAACCCAGGGAAGAAGCCTATGTCTTGGTTATATGGGGACATTTGTAGCTGCATCAGAGCAAGGCTCTGTTTTGGCAAGTAGAAAGGCGCAGAGTAAATCGTATTTAGGGTAGGAGATGCAGATATGGATCCCCATGCACTTTGCAAACCCTCCAGGGCCATAATAACCCCCTTTCTGTGACCCCAACACTGAGCAAAGAGTTCAAAGGCGGTATTATTAACAGTCTCCTCCTGCCCCCCCCCCCGCCCCCTCCCTCCCTTAAGATTTTTGCAAGACCAAGGGAGTTTGTAGGCATTTCCAACCTTCTTCCCAGGAAGTCTGCACTGGGTGCTGCTAGGAGTTGCTGTATAATTACTTACTTGATTCCCTCTAAGGCGCTTACGCTAAGAATTGAGGAAAGAAAGCAGATTAACCATTTGAATACACGCCACAGCCCATCCACAAGCCCTCCCCTCCCTGCTCCCTAAATGGGGGTTTCCACAGTCCCCATCCGTCAACCCCAATATGTGATCCAGGGAAATCAATTTATTGCTCCGGCTAATCCCACAACAATGGAGGTTTCATTTTCATTGTAGGGCAATTAAGTTGTCCGACGGGCAGGGGCAGGAGGGGAAAGGGGGCACTCCCATCCCCACAGACAGATTAGCGGCCGCGAAGGCAGCCGCGTCCGCTCTGTCTGTCTGGCGGTCGGTCACACGCAGCTCCCGGCTGCTACCTAGCAACGCGAAGCCAGGCGCGGAGCTCGCGGGTTCTGCGGCCGCCTCCTCGCCCTTCCCATTCACAATCTCGCTCCCTCTCCCTCTCCCTCTCTCTCCTCGTTCTTCCCCACTCGTTTGTCTATCCCGCTCTCTTCTTCCCCTCTTGCTGTTTTTAATTCTCTCCACTCTCTTTCCCTCTCCTCTGTTTCTGTAAAAACACAAACCCTCTCCCACAACTTGAGAGAACTTCAAAGCCGCACCAGAAACTTCCCGCATTCGAGCCCCCCAAGACTCTGGCCGCGCAGACAGTCCCATTCAGCGACACAAAAGCCCCCAGCTCCCGCTCGGAAAGGAAAAACCCTTCCAGAATGCAGCCCAGGGCAGCCGGGGCTCTCTCCGCCAATCCCACCTCCCGCCCTTATCTTGACTCGTAAGTGATCCGTATCGTAAGATGCGGTCTCTTGGGGTCACCGCGGGACCGAGTTTCGCAGGAGACCGGAGGGGGTGCTCTGGCCCGCGCCGAGGGATCACCCCGCGAGGCGCTGCTGCAGGTGGAAAACTGCGCTCGGAGCTGCGTCCAGGACCGCTCAGCCCGCGGAGAAATCCGCCGCGGCTGCGAGCGTGCTGCAGACCAGCCAGGGGAGCCTCGGCCTCCCGGTTCCGAGTGCGGAACGCTCCTCAGGAGGGTTAGGGCCAACCCCCGTTGGAACAAAGACGGGGTCCCCCGTGGGGTCCGCGCTGTCACCGAAACCGGCGGAGCTGCTTTCTCACGTTTGCGGCTGCTCAGTTCCCCAGTTGGGCGACTGAACCGCTCTCCCGCTCGGCGCTCGCGGGGCAACCTGAGCGCCCCAGCGGGAGCAGCTTCGGCGCCGCCGCCCTACCCCGGCCCCTGCCGGGCTGCGCTCCGCTCCGCGGGCTCCCACCGTGCCACGATCGGTTAAGTCGGGTGCTTAGCCTGTGGCTCGGGCCAGCCGGTGCTTACCTTGGCCACCGACCGGAGCCGGGCAGGCGGCGAGCCACAGGAGCAGCGCGCACGCAGCCGCCGCCGTCCCGCGCTCCATCCCCGCGACGGCCCCCGGCCTCGCCGTTCCTTTCCCCAGAGGTGGGCGCGCGTCGCACGGAGCAGCGGCAGCGCTTCGGTTCGCGCTCGCTCCTTTGGGTCCGCGCCTCAGCCTGCTCCTAGCGGCCAAAAGCCTGCCCCGGAGCCTGAGGCATCCCGTTTTCTACCCGCGCCAGTCCCCACCCTCCAGACAGTGCATAAAGCCCTTTAGACCCGACCGCCCCGGAACTAGCATGCGGGAATCCAGCAGGGCAGGCCCCCTGCCGCCTGGCCCGCCCCCTGCACTTTGCCGCGCGGGGAGGAGTGGACGCTCCAACACATGCGCGCTCACGCGTCCCCTCCAGGCGCACCCGCGCACACCTCAGGGTCACCCGCTCACTCACGCACACACTCTCCTCGGGCACGCACCCCCAGACACACTCAAACACCAACATTTACAGGCAGTCTGGGGCGTGCTCTCATGGACACGCTGCCCGCGCACAAAAGCCCACCCACGGCCCACGGGGAAATCTGGACTCTAAATGAGCAGTGGGAGGAGATGGGGAGGGAGGGGAGTGTCGAGAAGAAGAGAAAAAAAACAATAGCAAGAGAAAAGCGAGACCAATAAGCAGAGAAAGACCAAGGAAGAGAAGAAGTGGAGCTGGAGACGGGACAGGGAAGGGACGAGTGAAGGAAGAGCCTGCTGGAGAGACCGGTGGCCCTCATTCCCCGGGCCGGCCTCTTCAGGCTCCCTGGGACACCCGGAGAAGGCTCAAGCCGTTGAGATAGAGGCGCTCTGTGGTTTTCTCAGTCTAGAGTCGGGGTTGGATCCTGGTTTAGCTTTTCTCAAGCGCCCCATCTGCAGGTGTCACAGCCAGATCGCGCTTCTTACAAGTGTGCGCGTTTTGGAGCAAAATTGCAAAGAAAGACCTTCTTCTCCGTGGTGCTGATGTCCTTTTATAGGGACACAGAGCCCTCCCTCTCCCCAGCACGCACACACACACACACACACACACTCACGCTGCTCCCTTCTTTGGGGCCGTGCGGGACTGCAGGCGGGGGCCCGGCTCCCAATCGGCACTGCGAGCGGACCTTCCATGCGCCTCAGAGCACTGCCCTGCGCCTGCACCGGACACCGGAGCGCACGGCAAACACGAGCGTGAGTGCGGCTGTTCTGGGGCCTGAGGCCGTCCCCTAACCTTCTGCCCTGGCCCGCGGACCAGCTCGGCAGCGCGACCGCGGGACCGGGACGCCGTGTCCTGGCCCCTTTCCCTCAGCCCAGGGGACTGTGACGCATGGAGGCCGCGGCCCGACATCCACGTGGTCCCCGAGCAAGGCCCCGCCGTCTCCCCTCCCAGGAACGAAAACCTGCCTGTCGCCGCCCGCCCCCGCCCGCACCACCGGCCGCCTGGGCTTCTGCTGACCCCCATCGTCCAGCTCGCGCAGCACCGGTGGGCTTGCGCGGCCACAGCAGCTTTGCGGGGAGGCGGGCCAAGGAAGGGAGGAACTAGGTGTTACTTTTTGAAAGACAAATGTAATGGATAGAGAGTAAACTTAGACTTTGAAAGAGTGTAGGTTGTGGATAAGGCAAAGGAGCGAGTCCTTGCCTCTCTCAGAGATTTCTGGATGCAGAAATTCAGAGCTCTGCACCTCGACCAAAATCACTGGAGCCCCACCCTCCGGCTGCCGCGGGGCGCCGAGGAAGAGGTTGGACTGGGGACCTCAAGGGCGACCCGGAGCGGGGCCGTGGTGGGGCGGAGGGCGAGAAGGAAAGCGGCGAGGGGCATGACGCCGCGCTCCCGTCTCGGCGGGTGATTTATGCCGTGTTTCGGGCGGCCGGGCGCTGGTACGAGCCCGCGCCAGGGTCAGGCGGCCCGACGCCCTCCAGGGCCGTGCTGCATAGGCAATGAGCGTCCCCGCACGTCCGCGTTACAAAGAGCCGCTGTGGCGGTCGGCGAGGCGCGCGCGCCGGGGCGAGCAGGTGGGAGGGAGGCGGCGCTCACGGGATGGGCCGGGCTCCCCACGTGGGCGCGCGGGCGTGAGGGTGCGCGCGAGCACGCGGGCGCGCGCGTGTGTGTCCTTTCACTGCAGCAGCCTGGACTCCAGGCATTCCTTTCTGCGCTGAAGGGTTTTCCTCATTGTTGTTGTCTTTGTGCTCCGGTGTTGCCAACTTACTGGAATTCCTGACGTGGTTGCACAGCGGGACTCGGGCTGACCGTCCGAGCCAGCTGCGTTTGTGGACGAGGCCCACCCCGCCGTTAATCCCACAATAGCGCCAAGGCCGGAGGAAAGGAGGGCGGAGAGGCTCGTGGGGAGGCTGCAGGATGGGGGACCGCTGACAGCTCCAGCCATCCTTCCTCAGTGCGGTATGTGCACTAACATCCTTTTCCACTAGAAAAAAAACCGTTGTCTCCGTTCAATCTCAAATTCGCGAGGCTTGAAAAAACCTGCACCACATACGTGTTAACCTCTGGAATCCACACCTGAGAATGCTAGTGGCTCCATTTGGAGGCTTAAACTACAACCAACATCTAGGAAAGCTTAGGCTAATTCAAGAAACAATAATGCAACCATAATGCAAACCACAATGCAAAAGTGGAATTTCTTTGTTTTTCACATTTCTTTCTCCATATACTAGTATATACGTATTTATTCATACGTGTGTATATGACTTTACAGCAGATCACCAAGAGAAACAGGGGTAAGTGCTAAAAAGTGAAATTCATTCAAGTCAATTTATGTTAATCGACTTGCTTATCTGTATTATTATCCTATTCATCTGAACACTAGATGACTGGAAATATTTTCAGAGCATTTGTTCCTATCCTGTGCCAGCTTCACCTTTCCTGTGGTGGGCATGCACATGTAAAATCCTGAGTACAATCCAGCTTCAGTTTGCTATTGATCCAACTCAGATGTTCCTCCCCGGTGTCACAGTCAGCTGCCCGCTGGCCAGCTCCAGTCCAATGTCCTCAGACCTCAAACCCAACATGATGGAGACAACTTGAGTGTCCCAGGAAGGGAGACACCATCCATCCCAGAAGCCAAGCCCAAACTTCATGTACACCTTTTCTCCACCCCGTATGCAATCTTGCTGGAATTCCTTCATCCATTCACCTCTCTCTCTCAAACCCACTCACTTTTCTCAACCTTCTTGCCAACAACCAACAGTTTCTCCCACCTAATTATGACAAGAGCCTTAAAATGAGTTCCTTGTTATCAGTTATCAACCTTATAAGAGACCCCACCCCATCTATTTTCTGTTCTGCAGCCAGTTGATTCAAAGCAATATTTCTATCAGATTAGTGCCTTTTTAATGACTTTTTAAAATATTTTATTATTTTATTTGAGAGGTAGAGTTTCAGACAGTGAGAGGGAGAGACAGAGAGAAAGGTCTTCCTTCCGTTGGTTCCAAATGGCTGCTATGGCCAGAGCTGCACCAATCCAAAGCCAGGAGCAGGTGTTTCTTCCCAGTCTCCCATGTGGGTGCAGGGGCCCAAGGACTTGGGCCATTTTCTACTGCTTTCCCAGGCCATAGCAGAGAGCTGTTTGGAAGAAGAGCAGCTGGGACTAGAACCAGCGCCCATATGGGATGCCAGCGCTGCAGTCAGAGGATTAACCCACTGAGCCACCCCCAGATTAGTGCCTTTCAACAGAAGACATTACTCATCACAGGGCAATGGAATCAACTTGGTAGGTCAAGGCAAGATTTATATTCAAGTGAAACAGAACAGACTGGAAACCAAAATAATTTTCAATTGGGAACTAGGGTGTTGGTGTGTGTGTCACACATATTGTGCCACCTCGTAAAATATTCTCATTTGCATCTCAGTTTAAAAAAAAAGTTGCAGTTCCGTTCAACAGATTACTTGATTTATTAAAAAGGGAAGAGTAAGTAACTTTAAAGGCTGAGAAACCTGGCAAATGTCTTGATAGACTTTATTATTACTTAGGTATGGTAAAGCCAACAGATCACAAGACAATACTTTTATTGAAAGTATTGTCTATTATACTCACAGATCCTGAGAAAACACATACACATCCTGCCTCAGGGTCACTGGGAGGCAGACGCGAAGGAGGAACTGTGGGCAAGCGTCTTACTGGGATTTCCACGGGGAGGAACAGACAAGGCAGAGTAAGCAGGTTTGGAATGGACTAACTTGTATTTCAAAACAACGGGCAAGAGTCAGGAGGTCAAGGCAAAGTAATTCAGGCACATTATCAGGTTGTCCAGAACAAGGCGTGTCTGGCATCTCCCTGAAGGACAGATGGTAAAGCATTAAGTCTGCAAAAGCTAGAAGCGTGGTGAATACAGTAGATACTGCATCGACCAAGGAATCAAGGTTAACACCACGATCAAAGCTAACAGGACACAAATTGACAACATGGGCCTCCTAAAGTGCTCCATAGTGAAGGACACAGAGACACTTCTGTAGAATCACAAAAATGCATAACCTGGGGCAGGTGTTGGGCCTATCAGTACAGCTGCAGGCTGGGATACTGACATCCATTCCATCTGTCCTGGCTCCACTTCCTGGTACTGCGCATCCTGGGAAACAGAAGTAGCTGGGTCCCTCACACCCATGTGAATGGAGTTCCTGAATTGAGCTTCTGCTCACGGGAGCAGGCATTTGGGGACTGAACCAGTGGATGGGAACTCAAGTATTTGTTCTCTCTCTCTCAAATAAATAAATCACTTTTGAATGTATAATCTGAATCTAATCATCAGAAGCCATCAAACAAACCAATGCCTTCTCATTTTAGAGAAGGCACAAAGTGAGGAACATTCTGGAAAACGACAAATAGATTCTCTTCAAAAATGGCAAGATCATAAAAGGCTGAGAAACCATTTAGATGACAGCTAAATGAAGACACAGCACTGGAGTGGGTCTTCGACAGGGAAAAAACAGCTCTAAAGGCATCACTGGGAAAATCAGGTATGCCCTCATGGCTCTGTACTGCTCTCAGCCCTGCGATTGTCACATTTGCTGTACTCCATGGCCTCAATGCTCCTCTCCCTCTGCAAACGGACTAATTTTTTATAGTCCGGATACAGACCACATAACTTGTTTAACTGCAACCCTTCAATAATTTTCCCATGTTTCCTGCAATAAAATCCCTATCTTTTTTATCATGATCTATGAGCCCCTGCAGGATGGAGCCCTTCACCATCTCTCCAAGCACCCAGTCTAGACACACTGACCTCCACTTACTTCTTCAACCATTTAGTCATCCCAGCCTTAGGAGGCCCGGGTGAGAGAAGTAGAGATTCCTAATAGCAATCTGGGTTTTGATTCCTAGCATGGGATGAGAATACTTCCAAAGGTTCATGGAAAATGAAATTAAAAGATAAGTTTATTTTAGAGCAAAAATTTTTTGAAATCCACGTGCAGTTTTTCATTAATGTGCATTTCATGTGAACTTTTGGAAGATCCCTTGTATATCCTTATAGGAAGCTCCCTTGGGTTCCAGCTTCAGGCCCCACTGGGGATGCCCTTGTCCCAGACTGAAGCACCAGTTTGAGCCCCAGCTGTTCCACATCTGACCCAGCTGCCTGCTAATGCGTCTTAAAAGGCAGCAGAAGATGGCTCAAGTGCTTGGATCCCTGCCAGCCATGTGGAGACCCAAACAGAGTTCTGAGCTCCTAGCTTTGCCCTGGCATGGTCCTGGCTATTGTAAGCATTTGGGAATTAAACCTGTGAAGAGAAATCTGTTGTCTTTCTCTCACGCTTGCTCTGTTGCCCTGCCTTTCCAGGGATGAAAATAAGAAACCTTTAAAAAAAAAATAGAAATTGCAAGGGGTGGGGGGGTGAGGGAGAGAGGCACCATTGTGGTATAGCAGGTATAGCTACCGCCTATAATGTCAGCATCCCATATGGGCGCAGGTTCATGTCCCAGCTGCTCCACTTCTGATCCAGCTCCCTGCTAATAGCCTGGGAAAGCAGTGAAAGACACCCCAAGTGTTTGGGCCTCTGCCACCCACATGAGAGATCTGGAAGAAGCTACTGGCTCCTGGCTTCAACCTGGCTCAGTGCTGGCTGTTGTGGCCATTTGGGGAGTAAACCAGCAAATGGAAGATATTGCCCTCTCTTTCTCTCTCCTTCTCTCTCTGTAACTCTAACTTTCAAATAAATAAATAAAACTTAAAAAAAAAAAAGCAGCTGCAGCTGGGATCAATTAAAAAGAAGAGAAAGATATGGGAAAAATAAAATGAACATTGATGGGTTAAAACAAAGCTTTAAAAATATCTTTCCTTTTTTTTAATGGCCGCTATCTTTTCTTTTTCTTCAGCAATCTCTGCTCCTTACAAAACAGAGCCAGACGGCCGGCACCGCGGCTCACTGGGCTAATCCTCCGCCTGTGGCGCCGGCACACCGGGTTCTAGTCCTGGTTGGGGCGCCGGATTCTGTCCCGGTTGCTCCTCTTCCAGTCCAGCTCTCTGCTGTGGCCAGGGAGTGCAGTGGAGGATGGCCCAGGTGCTTGGGCCCTGCACCCGCATGGGAGACCAGGATCAGTGCAGCACGACAGCCGTAGCGGCCATTTGGGGAGTGAACCAACGGCAAAGGAAGACCTTTCTCTCTGTCTCTCTGTCTCTCTCACTAACTCTGCCTGTCAAAAAAAAAAAAAAAAACCACAGAGCCAGACTACATCATCAAAAAGATATCATAAGCTATCTCATCTACTAGGCAGCTCTAGGATTTATGTTTTTTTTTTTTCTTGAAGACTTTCTTTTTTAAATATTTTGGACTTGCCAGCCTCAGAACAAGTTCCTAAGCCATAAGTTAGCAGTATGATCGTGGTGGGAGCCAGGACCAGGAAAGGTACTGCAAGAACTAAAGGGAAAACCAATGTGGCAGCCACACTGCCCACATCAAATTGAGACACCAAGTCTTCACGGGAATGGCCAAGAAATCCTCTTGATGTGTGGATAAAGTTGTGTGAAGAGGGGTTGGAGCTGTGGTGAGTGGGTTAAGCCGCTGCCTGCAGCGCCAGCATTCCACATGGGCGCCTGTTGGTGTCCGGCTGCTCCACTTCTGATCCAGTTCCCCGCTAATGGCCTGGGAAAGCAGCAGAGGTTGGTCCAAGTGCTTGGACCCCTACAGCCACATGGGAGACCCAGATGAAGCTCCTGGCTCCTGGCTTCGGCCTGGCCCAGCCTCAGCTTCAGCCCCAACCTCAGCCATGGCAACCATTTGAGGAATGAACCATCAGATGGAAGACCTCTCTCTCTCTCTCTCTCTCTCTCTCTCTCTCTCCCTCTCTCCCTCCCTCCCTCCCTTCTGTAACTCTGCCTTCCAAATAAAATAAAATAAAATAAATTTTAAAAAAAGGTTCTATGAAGAGTCTCAGTGAAGTTTTTAAGAAAGAGATTCTAGCAGGCCTCAATGGCTGGGGGGAAAAAAGTCAAATAAAATTAGGACTCCCAGGGGAAAAAGACAAACAAACAGGACTTAAAGACACCACCCAGGAAGTCCTGGGAGACACCTGGATCGAAAGCAGGCTCAATGTTCCAATCAGTCTGTACCAGAAGCACCAGAGACTTCACAGTGCAGAGTACACGGGCCACAACCGTGAACCTACCTGCTTGTAACATTCTCTCCCTAAGGAACAATTTCTGCAGGCAAAGGTCAGAGAGAACATCTAGGCCTCAGGGCCAGGAGACCTGCAGCCGCTCTCTTATCTCAAAGATTGTGAAAGGAGATTGGAAGTAGGGAATGTGATAAGACGTGAAGAAAAGACCCTGGTAAAGTCAGCATGAATCATTCAGGACCATCACCTCCAAGTACTTATACTCTGTCAGTCCAGTCTGCAGTGTTCACAGGCTTTGGGGCATGCCCAGAAATTCATCTCCCCATCAAGGAAGCTAGGTTTCTTTGGTTCACTGCAAATTCCCAACCTGATATAGAACCTGATACGTATATGGCAGGCCCTCAATACATGTTTGGTGAGTGAATGAATGAAATAAGCTCCGCATTTGCTCCTGACATTTGTTTTGCTCAAATCAAGGTCTAAATATTGAACTTAGAAGAAACAACTTATGCCGAGAGATCTGGAGTGCCATGAGATGCGTTCTCAGCATGTTGCAGAGCTGTAATTTCTGCCTCTGGTGCATACAGTTAACTGTGCCATCTGAGTTGAAACAGGGCAATAATTCTCTACTGTCCCTAGAGGATATTTGGCCATATTTGGAGACACTTTCGGTTGTCACAACTGGGGGCTTCGACTGTCATCTAGCCGATGTAGAGGCCAGTGATGCTGCTGAACATCCTGTGTCCAGAGGACAGGCCTCCACACAAAGAATTATCTGCCCTCAAATCTCCATAGTACAAGAGCAAGAAACCCCGACACCGGGGCAGGCGTTTGGACTAGCGGTTAACACATCGGTTGGAATGCCTGCAACCCTTATGGGAGTGCCTTGGTTCAAGTCTGATCTCTGCTATCAGTTCCAGCTTTCTGCTAATGTGCACCCTGGGAAGCAGCAGGTGATGACTCAAGTAATTGGGTTCCTACTACTCATGTGGGAGACCCCCAACTACTGCAGGCATTTGGAGAATGAACTAGCTAATGTGAGGGGTATGTGAAAGAGAGAGAGAGAGAGAGAGTGTGTGTGTGTGTGTGTGTATGTCTGCCTCTCAAACAAAAAATAAACTAAAAGTATTACCTTTCAACAACAGCAAAAAGCTTAAATAGAACATCAAATCTAAGATTCTGGCAATAATATCTTTAAACTGAATTTCAGACTTTTTGATCAAGGACAGAAATCATAAAATTCATTTAAAGACCACTTCTGCTAATTTCTTTTTAATGCAAATTTTCTTTATGCATGTCTAGAAATACAATGCCTCATTTATGAGTTTGTTAATGAAATATTTAGACTACATAATATTTTTGTTATACCTGCAAATTTTAATTATTTGTATTTTACATAATATATATTATTTATATAGTGGTTTGTACATTAAATATAAATAGGTAGACTGTTATAATAATGTTTTATATTAAATATATTAGTATATTTAACATATTTATGATATAGTGATTACATAGAAAGAAGTAATAAAAACAGAAGCATAAATCTTATATGTGTCCTTTCAGAGATTCATTATTTCCATGTCTGTGGTGATATTTAAGGATCCCACATTGTCTAAATAACTGAGATTGTTTTTTCAAAGCTCAAGGAGATAGAGCTTAGGATATCATTCAGAAATTTAGATTCCATCCTTTGTGATATACATTAAATTTTTTACACAGCAGCATCCACAAACTTATCTAATTCTTTTTCATATTTTCTATCTCCCCTCAAAAACCAAATTATTTTAAAGCTCAATTTTGAAAGTAGTGATATGTTACATATGTGAGTTATCTTTTTTTAAGGACTACAAATATCATAAGTACAACTTTAGGAATATAGTGATTCTTCCCACCATACACCCCCTCCCACCCACTCTCTCACCCCTCCACCTCCTCACCTCCTCCCTCTCCCATTCCCAGTCCCATTCTCCATTAAGATTCACACATTAAGATTTATACACAAAAGACCAACTGTATACTAAGTAAAGATTTCAACAATTCGTACACACATACACAAACACACAAAACTGTTTGAGAACAAGTTTTATAGTTAACTCTGATAATAAAATTCATTGAGGACAAATGTCCTGCGTGGGCAGTTAGTGCATGGTGACTCCTGCTGTTAATTTAACAATTAACAATCTTATGTATGATGTCAGTAATCATCCAAGGCTCTTGCCATGAGCTGCCAAGGCTATAGAAGCCTTTTGAATCCAGAGACTCCATCGGTAGTTAGACAAGGCCATAAGCAAAGTGGAAGTTCTCTCCTCCCTTCAGAGAAAAGTACATCCTTCTTTAATGGCCACTTCTTTCCGCTGGGAATCTCACTCACAGAGATCCTTTGTGTAGAACATTTTTTGCCACATTGTCTTGCCTTTCCAAGCCTGAAATGCTCTCATGGGTTTTTCAGACAGACCAGGATGCCTTAAGGGCTGATTCTGAGGTCAGAGTGCTATTTTGGGTGTTTTTCATTTTAAGAGTCTGCTGTGTGGACTACTTCCCATGTTGCAACATTCTCTCCTTTATAATTCTATTATTATTACCAGCCACTTGATCCTATTTACATGATTACTTTAACACTTAATCCTATTTATATGTTCACTTTAACACTTAATATAATCACTTTAACTCTTTTTTTTTTTTTTTGACAGGCAGAGTGAACAGTGAGAGAGAGAGACAGAGAAAAAGGTCTTCCTTTGCCGTTGGTTCACCCTCCAATGGCTGCCGCGGCCGGCACGCTGCGGCCAGCACACCGTGCTGATCCGATGGCAGGAGCCAGGAGCCAGGTGCTTTTCCTGGTCTCCCATGGGGTGCAGGGCCCAAGCACCTGGGCCATCCTCCACTGCACTCCCTAGCCACAGCAGAGGGCTGGCCTGGAAGAGGGGCAACCGGGACAGAATCCAGCGCCCCAACCAGGACTAGAACCCGGTGTGCCGGCGCCACTAGGCGGAGGATTAGCCTAGTGAGCCGCGGCGCCGGCCCACTTTAACTCTTAAGATGGCATTTTTACCACCCAGTTTAATGGGATTTGGGGTCCTATGGCAAATTTTTAAAAGGTACCCTTAGAAATAAGTCCATAGGGCCAGCGCCACGGCTCACTAGGCTAATCATCCACCTGTGGCTCCAGCACATGGGGTTCTAGTCCTGGTTGGGGCGCTGGTTCTGTCCCAGTTGCTCCTCTTCCAGTTCAGTTCTCTGCTGTGGCCCGGGAGTGCAGTGGAGGATGGCCCAAGTGCTTGGGCCCTGCACCCACATGGGACACCAAGAGGAAGCGCCTGGCTTCTGGCTTCGGATCGGCGCAGCGCGCTGGCCATAGTGGCCATCTTGGGGGTGAACCAACGGACGGAAGACCTTTCTCTCTGTCTCTCTCTCCCACTGTCTAACTCTGCCTGTCCAAAAGAAGAAGAAGAAGAAGAAGAAGAAGAAGAAGAAGAAGAAGAAGAAGAAGAAGTCGTCCTTAGGAATGTATGCAGAACTATACAGCTTTACGGTTTTAAACTCCCTCCTCCCTCTCTTATTCCCACTCATTTTTCACTGAGATCCATTTTCAATTGACTTTATACAAATATGATTAACTCTATATTAAGTAATCAATAGTATGAAGAAAAAAACTGTTTCTCGACAGTCAAGACAAGGGCTATTCAAGTCATTGCTTCTCGAAGTGTCAATTTCACTTCTATAGATTTCCTTTTAGGTGCTCTATTAGTTAAAACAGATCAGAGAGAACATATGGTATTTGTCCCTCTGGGACTGGCTTATTTCACTAAATATGATGCTTTCATGGGCCAGTGCCATGGCTCAATAGGCTAATCCTCCACCTGTGGCGCCAGCACACCAGGTTCTAATCCCGGTCAGGGCACCAGATTCTGTCCCAGTTGCCCCTCTTCCAGTCCAGCTCTCTGCTGTGGCCCAGGAGTGCAGTGGAGGATGGCCCAAGTCCTTGGGCCCTGCACTCGCATGGGAGACCAGGAGAAGCACCTGGCTCCTGGCTTCGAATCAGCACAGTGCACTGGCCACAGCGGCCATTGGAGGGTGAACCAACAGAGAAGGAAGACCTTTCTCTCTGTCTCTCTCTCTCACTGTCCACTCTGCTTGTCAAAAAAAAAAAAAAAAAATGATGCTTTCCGGATTCATCCATTTTGTTGCAAATGACCATATTTCCTTTTTTTTTTTTTTAACCACTGTGTAGTATTCCATATTGTCCCATAGTATCCCATAACTTCTTTATCTAGTCTTTGGTTGCTGGACTTTTAGGTTGATTCCATATTTTAGCTATTGTGAATTGGGCTGCAATAAACATGGGGGTGCAGATAACTCTTTTATCTGCTGATTTCATTTCCCTTGGGTAAATTCCCAAGAGTGGGATGGCTGGGTCTTATGCTAGGTCTATATTCAGTTTTCTGAGGTATCTCTATACTGTCTTCCATAGTGGATTTACCAGTTTACATTCCCACCAACAGTGGATTAGGGTACTTTTTCCCCCACATCCTCAAAAGCATTTGTTGTTTGTTGATTTCATTCTAACCAGTGAGGAGAAAGCCTCATTGTGGTTTTGATGTGCATTTCCCTGACTGCTAGTGATTCTGAACATTTTTTCAGGTATCTGTTGGCCATTTGGATTTCCTTTTTTTTTTTTTTTTTTTTTTTTTGACAGGCAGAGTTAGATAGTGAGAGCAAGAGAGAGACAGAGAGAGAAAGGTCTTCTGTCTGTTGATTCACCCCCCAGATGGCTGCTACGGCCGGCGTGCTGTGCCAATCCGAAGCCAGGAGCCAGGTGCTTCCTCTTGGTCTCCCATGTGGGTGCAGGAGGGCCCAAGCACTTGGGCCATCCTCCACTGCACTCCCGGGCCACAGCAGAGAGCTGGACTGGAAGAGGAGCAACTGGGACAGAATTCAGCACCCCAACCAGGACTAGAACCTGGTGTGCTGGTGCCGCAGGCAGATGATTAGCCTAGTGAGCAGCAGCACCGGCCTTGGATTTCCTCTTTTGAAAAATGTCTGTTTAAATGACTTGATCAGCCCTTGTCCTAACTGTTGAGGAACAGCTTACTATTGTATTCTTTTTAGTATTTTCTTGTTCTACATAATATAACTGGTTGAACTCTTTAATTAGCATACAATTGTTCTTAGGTGTTTAAATTTAACTGAAAATTGATCCCTGTTAAAAATAAGAGTGGGGATAAGAAAGGGAGGAGATGTACAGTTTGGCACACACTCACTTGGACTTACCCCTAATGGAAGAGCTAGAAACGTGCTATGGGATTCTAAATCCCATTAAGTTGGCATGTACCAATGCCATCTCACTAGTTTAAGTGATCAGTCTAAGTTCATAATTGATCATAAAGATAGGATTAAGTGTCAAAGGGATCACATAAACAAGACCAGTGTCTGCTAATAATAACTGATAGAATTAAAAAGGAGAGAACGATCCAACATGGGAAGCGGGATACACAGCAGACTCATAGAATGGCAGATGTCCTAAACAGCACTCTGGCCTCCGAGTCAGCCCTTAAGGCATCCAGATCTGGCTAAAAAGGGAGTTTCTCAGGCATGGAAAGCCAAGACACTGTGGCAAAAAAAATGACCTAAATGAAAGATCTCTGTGAGTGAGATCCCAGTGGAAAGAACAGGCCATCCAAAAAAGAGGTACCTTTCTCTGAAGGGAGGAGAGAACTTCCACTTTGTTTATGGCTTTGTCTAAATAAGGTTACCTTTATTGCAGCCACATATCCTTTAAAACCATACAGCCAGAAAATAAATCAACCAACAAAGTTTCACAGAGTATCTGCAGTGAGCCTACTACTCCATCAAATGCCTGCCCTGACAACTGGAATTAGCTGAAGAAAGCACATAGTTCTAGGACCCTACAAATAATTTTTTAAAATGTTTTTATTTGTCTTTCAAAAACCTCTTATTTGTAAACTAGCTCTTACTTGCCACATCATTGCATTTATTAGAAATTGATAGGGTTGGCTTATTGTAAACATTAGACATAACTTCCTCTTCATTATAATGATTAAAAAGTCAGTTTTCAGGCCAGCACTCTGACATAGCAGGTAAAGCCGCCACTTGCAGTGCCAGCATCCCATATTGGTGCCAGTTCGAGTGCTGGTTGCTCCTCTTCCGATCCAGCTCTCTGCTATGGCCTGGGATAGCAGCAAAAGACGACCCAAATCCTTGGGTCCTGCACTCACATAGGAGACCCAGAAGAAGCTCTTGGCTCCTGGCTTCAGATAGGCCCAGCTCTGGCCACTGAGGCCACTTGGGGAGTGAACCAGCAGATGGAAAATCTCTCTTTCTCTCTCTGTCTCTGTCTCTCTGTAACTCTGACTTTCAAATAAATAAATAAATCTTTTGAAAAAATCAGTTGTCATTTATTTTAAAAAATCAGTTTGAAAAAAGCATGAAGAATCACCATTCTATTACATTATGCATGTGTGTGTAGAAAGGTACAAAAATCAACACCAGGATTTAGCTCTGGGGCCAATACTGTGGTGCAGTGCGTTAAAGCCCTGGCCTGCAGCGCCAGCATCCTATATAGGCTCCGGTTCAAGTCCTGGATACTCCATTTCCAATCCAGCTCTCTGCTAATGGCCTGGGAAAGCTGTAGAAGATGGCCCAAGTACTTGGGCCCCTGCACCTGTGTGGGAGATACAGAAGAAGCTCTTGGCTCCTGGCTTCAAATCGACCCAGCTCTGGCCATTGCAGCCATTTGGGGAGTGAACCAGAAGATGAAAGAACTCTCTCTCTCTCTTTCTCTCTCTGTCTGTCTCTGTCTCTGTCTCTATCTCTCTCTCTCTCTCTACCTCTCTCTGTAACACTCTTTCAAATAATTAAAATAAATCTTTAAAAAAAACAAAAGCAGCTTTAAAACTTGGGAAAACTTAAAAAAAAAAAAAAAGGATTTAGCTCAGGGCTGGTGTTGTGGCACAGTTGCTTGCAACACTAGCATCCTGTATCAGAGCACTGAATCAAGTCCTGGCTGCTCCACTTCCAATCCAGCTCCTTGATAATGTGCCTGAGAAAGCAGCAGCAGATGACCCGAGTGCTTGAGCCCCTGCTACCCACATGAGAGACCCAGATGGGACTTCCAATCTCCTGGCTTCAGCCTGGGTCAGCTCCAGACATTGTGAGCATTTGGGGAATGAACCAGTGGATGGAAGATCTCTCTTTCTCTCTCTCTCTTCTTTGCTGTCACTCTGCTTTTCAAATAACTAAAATGAATATTTTTTAAAAATACTCACTGAATATCCATGTGCTAGGCACACTGAGGTTACAGAGATGAATAAAAATTTGGCCTTTTTTGGAGAAACTTAGGCCTAAAAAGAAAATAAGCCCATGAGAGCATTTCAGGCATGGAAAGCCAAGACACTGTAGCAAAAAAAAAAAAAAAAAATATCCTACACAAAGGATCTCTGTGAGTGAGACCCCAGCGGAAAGAAGGGGCCATCAAAGAAGGATGTACTTTTCTCTGAAGGGAGGAGAGAACTTCCATTTTGCTTATGGCCTTGTCCAAATCCTGACAGAGTTTGTGGTCAGAAAAGGCTTCCAAAGCCTTGGCAGCTCATGGCAAGAGCCTCGGGTCATCACTGACGTCATAAAAAAGAATGTTACTTGTTAAATTAATAATAGGAATCACTGTGCACTTACTCCCCATGTAGGGACCTCTGTCCTCAATCAGGTGTACTATTGAGAATTAACTGCAAAACTTGTTCTTAAACAGTACTTTATACTTTGTGTAGGGGGGGAGATACAAATTGTTGAAATCTTTACTTAGGATAGAGTTGGTCTTCATATATAAAGTTAATTTAAAAAGAATCTTAATGAAGAATGAGATGGGAAAGGGAGTAGGAGGTAGGACAGGAGTGGGGGTGGGAGGGTGGGTATTGGGGGAAGAACCACTATATTCCTAAAGTTGCACCTATGAAATTTGCATTCATTAAATAAAGCTTAAAAAAACTTACTTATAGCCACTGATTAGTCACTTGTAGAAAGTATAATCAATACATATACATTATATATATAAACATATAAATATATATATATAAATACACACATCTGAGGGTACTTCAAAATGTTCACAGAAAATGGACATAAAATATTAGTTTTGTTTTATTTCGATGGAGATTATTTTGAATTCCATGCACATGAAGTGTATTCACAAAGTTCATGAAAATTGTATATTATAAAAATATGCAAGGGCTGATGATGTGGCAAAGCAGGTAAATCTGCCACCTTTAGTGCTGGCATCCCATATGGGTGCCGGTTCGAGTCCCAGATCCTCTACTTCCAATCCAGCTCTCTGCTATGGCCTGGGAAAGCAGTAGAAGATGGCCCACATCCTTGGGCTCCTGCATCTGTGTAGGAGACCCAGAATTTCCTGGCTCCAGGCTTTGGATAGGTTCAGCTTGGGGCATTTTGGTCATCTGGGGAGTGAACCAGCAGATGGAAGACCTCTCTCTCTTTCTCTGCCTCTGCCTCTCCATAACTCTGCCTTTCAAATAGATAAATACATCTTTTAAAAATAAAAATATGCATAGATTACAAAATTTTTCTATACAAAAATAAACAAATTTAACCCCTTTTTCCATGAACATTTTGAAGTATCCTCATTCATGTGTGTATGTGCATGCATCTAATGTAAATCACTGGATAATGTTTTCAGAGTTCAGGGTCATGGACTTCACTATACTCTCTGGGAAAGTGGAGAGGTGGCCACTTTAGATATTAAAGAAGCTGCAAGTGTAATTAATTTCTGAACAAAGTCTTATACTATACTATAATAGTATTTTAAATTAGGCAACACTATCAAAAGCCTTCTATGACTATACTAACTTTCTTTGGTTTCTTAACTGGTTCTTATCATCTTGAAACTTCCTACAGTATATTATTCAATTTTCACATAGAAGAATATTTTATTAAGAATCTTAACAATACAGCTTTATTTTTTTCTGACTCTCTTACAGGCTTCTTAGTAGAATAAAGAAACTGTATTATCAAGGCTGGCATTATGGCATAGCAGCTTAAACCCCCATCTAGATGAGATACTTGCATCTCATACGAGCATATGAGTTCAGGTCCCAGCTGCTCCACTTTCCATCCAGCTCCATAATAAAGCACCTGGGAAAGCAGCAGAAGATGGACCAAGGACTCAGGCCCCTCAGAAGTACATAGTAGACCTGGACAGTAATTTTGGTTTATGGCTTCTGTTATGGCCATTTGGGGAGAAAACCAGTAAATAAAAGGGCGATTTCTCTCTATGTGTTTCTCCCCATCCCTTCTCTCTTTAATCTGCCTTGCAAATAAATAAATAATTTTTAAAAGAAAATACAGTCTGATAAATAGTATAATCAATGTATCCACACAGATTATAATAACAACATAAAAAGGACACACTTAACTCTTCTTTGGGAAGGAAAAAGAAGAGTTGAAAAGAAAACTATCTACAGGCTGAGTATTGAAAGATAATGATTCATATTATTGACAATGAGGAAGGAAAATAAATAGTAATCTTTCATTCAGTGCAACCTTTTGTAGTATGTATTTTCCTCTACCAAGAACCTCCGTGGCATGTATTATTTATATCCAGTTCTTATTCTGGATATGCTTCTGACCAAAAGCATAGGAATTACCCCCAAAAATTTTTCTGATAAAAGTACTTACCAGCTACTTAACAGACCCTAAAAAAGTCCAGGTCTTAGAAACTGGTAGCTGTGCAAGTGGACAATCCAGAAACAGCCTAAATATTTACACACTAGGCATATTACTTAGTCAAGAATATCTCTACTATTCAAAGGATATTTTCTAACATTTTTGGAAACATTTGAGATGTCTAAAGCAATGGATTTTATATATCATAGTCATTTTAGCTTCTAGGTGAATTTGGTAGATTTACTAGGCCTAGAAAAAAACTAAACACAACCAATGAAATGGATATATTTCTCTCTCTTTCCCTCTCTCTCTCTCTCTCTTTCCTTTTTTAAGCTTTCTGGGAGAAAGAACTAGTCCTTCTCCCAGTCTTCATTGTCATCTTTTTTTTTAAAAAAAATTTATTTATTTGAAAGGCAGAGATAGACAGAAATAGAGAGAGATCTTCCATCCATTGATTCACTCCCCAGATGGCCACAACGGCCAGAGCTGGGCCAGGCAGAAGCCAGGAACCAGGATATTCCTCCCAGGCTCTCACATGGGTGCAAAGTCCCAGGCATTTGGGCCATCTTCCATTGCTTTCCCAGGCACATTAGCAGAGGGCTAAATGGGAAGTGGAGCAGGACTCCAACCTGCACCCATATAGGATGCCAGCACTGCAGGCAGAGACTTGACCTTCTAAGCCACAGCGCCAACCCCAAATGGATTCATTCCTAAAAGCATACAGTGCGACACTGACTGAAGAAGAAATACAAAATCTGAATCAACCTATAGTGAGCAAGGATATTGAATCAATAATTTAAATCTTCCCAACAAAGAAAATTCCAGGACCAGAATTTCACATGTGGCTTTACTTGTGAATTATACACCAAATTATTAAAAGAACTAATACCAGAAATTTTCAAACTCTTTCCAAAAACTGAAGAAGGGGGAACATTTCTGAACTCATTCTGTAAGGCTAGCATTATCCTGATACCAAAGTTATATTAGAAAATAACTATAAGAAATTGTAGTCCAATATCTTCATGAATATAGATGCAGAAATTCTTTTAAAAAAAATAGCGAACCGAAGTCAGCAGCATACTAAAAGGATTACACATCATAACCCAGTGGGATTTATCCCCAGAATGCAAGAGTTACTTAACATACAAAAATCAATCAATGTAATATACTATGTTAATAAGATGGAGGGGAGAAAAAAAGCCAAGATCATCTCACTTGATGTAGGAAAAGTACTGACAAAATTTAATGGCCTTTGGTGATGACACATTCAGTAAACTGAGAATGGTAGGGAACTTACTCAACAGAATAATGATCATATATTATACACCTAGAGCTAACATATTCAGTGCTAAAAAATTGAAAGCCTTTACCCCAAGATCAGGAAAAAGACTAAGCTGCCTACTTTCACTATTTCTATTCAACACAGTTCCGGAAATCCTAGTCAGAACAATTAAGCAAGAAAGAGTGGGAAAGAGGCATCCAAATTGGAAAGGAAGAAATAAAACTATCTATATTTAAAGGCAACATGATTTTGTATAAAAAATTAAGGAATACATTCCCCCACACATACACATTGCTAGAGCTAAAACACAAAAATTCTGCAAAGTTGTAGAATACCAAATCAACACACAAAAATCATTTGCATTTCTACACACTAGCAATCAACAATCTGAAATAAAATTGAGAAAAATTCCAGTTATAATAACATCAAAAAGAAAAATCCTTATGAATAGACTTCACCAAGGATGCAAAAGACTTTTACACTGGAAACTTCATATTTTTAAGATGGCTACTTCCCCCAAAATAATCTTCACATTCTATATAATCCCTTTCAAAATCCCAATGGCATTTTTTGCCGACTAACCTAAAACTCATATTGCCAGGGACCCCAAATACCCAAAATAATTTTGAAAGAGAAAAAAAATTGGAGGATTTACATTGTCTGATTTCAGAAACTTAACCCAGGGGCTGGCATTTAGCCTAGTGGTTAAGACAGTTGCATATCATATCAAAGTGCCTGGCCAAAACACTAGGAGATGACAGGCAGTGCTCAAGTGGTTGGGTCCCTTCTATCTATTTATGGGAGACATGGACTGAGTTCTCTGCTCCCAGAGTGGGCTCTCTTTCTCTGTATATGTGTCTCTCTGTGTGTGCATCTGTTTCTCAAAAAAAAAAAGCTAACTAAAATTGTACAATAATCAAAATATATATATATGTATAATCAAAATATCTTGTTGCCAGAATAAGTATAGACATACAATCCCATGGAAAAGAATTGGAGTCTAGAGATAAACCCATATATTTAGTTCAACCATTCAATGGAGAAAAAAATAGCCATTTTCAACAAAAGTTCCCAAGACAACAGTATATGTACATGCAAAGGTATGAAGTTGGATCCCTGTCTCACACTATACATCAGATGCTGTTTGAGACACCCAAATCTCCTATCAGAGAGCCAAAAATGGATCAAAGAACTAAGCTACAACTCTTAGAAGAAAACAAACAACCAAATTTTAAAATGGGCAAAGAACTTGAATACATATTTCTTCAAGGAGATACACAAATTCCAAAAAGCACATGAAAACATTCTCATTGTCATTTGTCATTAACGGAATACAAATCAAAACCACAACTTCACATAAACTAGGATGATTATTGTAAACAAAAACTAGAAAATAGTAAGGTTGTTCTAGGATTCAGGAAAAACTGGAATTATGTAAAATGGTGTGGTCTCTGTGGAAACAGTTTGGTGGTTTCTCAAGACATTAAGCACAAAATTATGTTATCACCAACAATCCCATAATTGAAAACATAGACTCAACAAATACTTGTAAGCCACAGTACATTGCAGTGTTATCCACAATTACCAAAAGATGACTTTAACTTATGTCCATCAGCAGATGAATAAAAAAACAAAACATTATACATACATTATATAATGGAATATTACTCAGCATTAAAAAAGGAATGGCATTCTGATACATGCTACAACATGGATAAACCTTGAAAACATTGTGCAAAGTGAACTAGACACAAAAGGACAAATAGTATATGATTCTACTTATATGAGATATCTACATTAGCCAAATTCATAGAGAAAGAAAATAGAATGGTGGTTGACAGGGTCTTGGGTGGGGGTGGGGGGCAGAGAGATAGGGGTAATCATTGCTTAATTGCTGCATTTCTATTTGGGACAAGGAAAAATTCTTGAGATGATGGTAGTAACCATTCACAACATTGTGAATGTGCTGAATGCTATTGAGTTGTATATTCCATAATGGTTTAAATGATAAATTTTATGTTTAGTATACTTAACTACAATAAAAAATTCAAACAGCAACAAAAAAGTAAGTCAAAAATAGACAGTCAGCTTTACCCATTTCTTTTCACAGAAGATCTATTTGGCCATTAACATATAAAGGATTATATCTTTAAAGAGTTCAAGAAACTCAATAACAATAAAACAATCCAATTAAGAAATGGACTAAGGACATGAATGGGTATTTTCAAAGTATGAAATACAAATGGCCAAAGACATAAAAAATAATCAGGATCACTAGCTACCAGGAAAATTCAAATAAAAACCATAATGAGGTTTCACTTCCCTCTAGTTAGAATGGCTATCAAGGCCGGCGCCGCGGCTCACTAGGCTAATCCTCTGCCTGCAGCGCCAGCACCCCAGGTTCTAGTCCTGGTCAGGGCGCTGGATTCTGTCCTGGTTGCCCCTCTTCCAGGCCAGCTCTCTGCTGTGGCCAGGGAGTGCAGTGGAGGATGGCCCAGGTGCTTGGGCCCTGCACCCATGGGAGACCAGGAGAAGTACCTGGCTCCTGCCATCGGATCAGCACGGTGCGCCAGTTGCAGCACGCCGGCCGCAGCGGCCATTGGAGGGTGAACCAACAGCAAAAGGAAGACCTTTATCTCTGTCTTTCTCTCTCTCACTGTCCATTCTGCCTGTCCAAAAAAAAAAAAAAAAAAAAGAATGGCTGTCATACAGAAATAAAAAAAATTATAAATGCTGGTAAGTATGTGAAGAAATAGCTATCCTAATATATCACTGGTGGAAATGTAAACTAGTACATCAATTATGGAAGACAGTATGGAGATTCCTCCGAAACCTGGAAATAGACCTACCATATGATTTAGCCATTCCACACCTGGGAATTTACCTGAACAAAATGAAATCAGCATATGAAAGTTATTTGTACCCCTATGTTTATTGCAGCTCAATTCATAATAGCTAAGATATGGAATCAACCCAACTGTCCATCAACTAATAACTGTGTAAAGAAAATGTATATATAGTATGGAATACTACTCAGTCATAAAAAAGAATGAAGTCCTATCTTTTGCAACAAAATGGATGTAACTGGAAACCATTATGCTTAGTGAAATAAGTCAGTCCCAAAAAGACAACCATCACATGTTTTCTCTGATGTAGGTAGTTAATATAGAATACAAAAAAAAATGTTTAGGAGTGAAGTGGACATCTTGGGATTTGATTGTTATTTTTAGCCCTTGTTTATATTCTTGTAGAACTGTGCTCTTTATACTTTTTACCTGTTGAATATTATGGTTAGTGGTGCATTAAGCCTGTGATTATAGAGTGGGCTAAAATGATGTTGTTGCAAAAATTAAAGAAAGAAAAGGAAGGAAGGAGGGGGTCTGAGGGAGGGAAAAAAGGATAGAGGGAAGTATGGTTATCTTCTTAGAGTTGTACCTATGAAAAATATGAAATCTGTTCTCTTTGTATTGATAAAAAATTTTAAGTACCTTCAAACTCTCTATGTTTATGTACTCCTTAGGAGCTTCAGAGTTTCTTGCTCTTATTCCACAAGACATACTGTTACTCATCCAATTTTGGTTTTGTTTTATTATCCACTTTTCAAAAAGCAAATGTGTGAATTAGATTGTTTTACTCCAGATGAACTCAGGAGGATTTTGATAAACCTCCAAGTGAAGGATGGCTGCATTATTCAATTAGGCTCTTAACATGGCCATGGTGTTTCAATGTGTTGATTCTGTTGACATAATATAGCAGAAATAAAAATAAAATCCATCACTTTTTTCACTTCCTTGAACTTCTTTGTAATTAAGAAAAATAAAGAATACATGAACTGGTCGTAAGCCACTCAAACTTTCTAATGTTTTTTTCCAGAAACCTTTTATTTAAGGAATACAAACTTCAGGCTTTTCATAAATATGACATTAGGGATATAATGATTCTTCCCACCATACCTGTCATCCCACTCATACTCCCACCCCTCTTCCTCTTGCCTCTCCTATTCCCATTTTTATTTTTTACTAAGATCTATTTTCAATTAACTTTATGCATATATGATTAACACTTCCTTTCATAGTGATGTCCATGCATCTGTGTTTCTGTTTGTAGCACATCTTTAAGCATCTTTTGTAAGACTGGATGAGTGGTGACAAATTCTTTCAATTTCTGTTTGTCATGGAAGATCTTTACTTCACCTTCATTCATAAATGAGAGCTTTGCAGGGTACAGTATTCTGGGTTAACAGCTTTTTTTTTTTTCTTTTAAGACTTGGAATATAGCTCGCCATTCTCTCTTAGCCTGTAGGATTTCAGATGAGAAGTCAGCTGTGAGCCTAACTGGAGATCCTCTGAAAGTAATCTGGCACTTCTCTCGTGCACATTTTAGAATCTTCTCTTTTTTACTGTGGAGAGTATGGCTTCAAGGTGTCATGGTGAAGATCTTTTCCAGTCATGTATATTAGGAGTTCTATGTGCTTCCTGTACTTGGATATCCCTTTCATTCTCCAAATTAGGGAATTTTTCTGTAATTATTTCACTAAAAAGGCATTCTAGTCCATTCTCTTTCCACGTCTTCAGGAACTACTAAGACCCATATGTTGGGTTATTTGATAGTATCCCATATATCTCCAACATTGGTTTTTAGTTTTTTTATTTCTTTTTTTTTCTGGGGGGGGGGGAGATCTGACCATAAAATTACCAGAGATTTGTCTTCTAACTTGGATATTCTTTCTTCTGCCTCACAGAGTCTTCTCTTAAGCTTTCCACCATACTTTTTACTTGTTCTATTGAATTCTTCATTTCCAATATTTCGTTTTGATTTCTCTTTAAAAATCTCAATTTCCTGGGAAAAATTTCATTTATGTCAAGTACAGATTTCTTTAGCTCATGAATTTGCTTCTGATTACTTCTAAGTAATCCTACAATCAATTTTTTGAATTCCATTTCTGGCATTTTTTCATTCTCTTCATCTTCACAGTCTAGTATTGAAGTGTTGTGTTCTTTTGGGGGCATCATGTTGTCTTCCTTATTCTTATTTATTGAGTTGCTGCATTTATTATTAGGAATTTGTGGTGATACTTGCTGGTTGGTTTTTTCCTGTGATGACTTTTATCTTTAAACTATGCCTCTGTGGCTTAGTAATGGAGTCTCTGCTCTTTCAGTGAATAACCAGAGGTGTGTGCTGGGTGTGGTCAGGGAGCTCTGTTCAGTGCTCCTAGGTGAGGGGAGTGTCCAAGGTGATACCCAAGTTGGGCATGGCAAATCTCCTTTTTTTTTTTTTTAAATCAGAAGGGAGGTTTGTTCAGATCTGTTGGCATAGTATCAAGCTCACCTTCTCTCCTCAAAGGAGACCAATGCCTGGGCGCTAGCCCCAGTGGGTACAATTTTCATCTGCACTGCTATAAGAATCACACAAAAGATTTGTGCAGTCTTCAATATGAGCACAGATCCCACAGCAATGACCCTCACCAGTGTATGAGGGAGCCCCAAGCATGTGGAGCTGCCCACAGTGACTGCCCAAAGCTACATCCAGCACCCTCACACACAGCCACAGTGTTTTCACAGTCCCAGCACATAAGGCTCCCACAGTCATGAGCGCCCAGCCCTTTGTCAATTCTCCCAGCCAGACTCAGGTGCCTCCTCTCAGCTGGTTGTTGGGTGCAGACACGTGCTGTCACAGCTGTTGCATAGGTCCAAAATGGCACCCACACTCTCTCGGCTAGTTACAAGGGCATTGGTGCCAGGTGTTTGAGGAGAAATTAATGTGGCCCCCTTTTTTTCCTCTAGGTTGGCAGGAACACTGTCCCCCACAGGGCTACAAGCCAGACTTACAACAGGCTCTTCCTGCAGCTTTATCACCAGTGGCTTGGGCTGCTGCAGTCTGCTCTCACCTCACTCCAAAGCTGGTGCTGAGGTTCTCAGCTGCTGGGGTCCTGAGTTGTGCACGTCCACAACCTCCATGTCGGTTCACAGTGTCCCTCTAATTTGCGAGAAGTTTCCTCTGCCTTTTTCTTCCTAACTCTCCCCCTGAGACTTCCTTAATATTCTCAATATCTATTCAACAAACAATGATTGATTGTGACAGGAAATATTTATGACAATTATTGTATAAAGCAGACATAGAGTAGTCTAACACATGGTTTTTGCCTTCCCAAAGGATTCAATCTTACACAGTTCTGTGAATTATAGGCCCAAACCACCAACGGTTTTGTAGAGCCCAGGAGTGAAGTATACTTTTTATAATTCTACGCAAGAATGTTATTTCATGGCATGTGAATGTTATGTGGAACTCAATTAGGGGTAGGCGTTTGGCACAGCAGTTAAAATGCCCACAACCCCCATCAGAGTACCCGCTTTTGAGAAGTTCCAGTTCCAATTCCAGCTTCTTGCTAATGCCCACTCTGGGAGGCAACAGGCGATGGCTCTAGTACTTGGATCCCTGCCACCCATGTGGGAGCCGCAGATTGAGCTCTAGGTTGCTGGCTTCTCAGCCTTGGCTTCTGCAGGCTTTTGGGGAGTAAATCAGCAGATGAAAGAGCTTTCTAGGCTGGCACCGTGGCTCAATAGGCTAATCCTCTGCCTTGCGGCACCGGCACACTGGGTTCTAGTCCTGGTTGGGGCACCGGATTCTGTCCCAGTTGCCCCTCTTCCAGGCCAGCTCTCTGCTATGGGCCAGGAGTGCAGTGGAGGATGGCCCAAGTACTTGGGCCCTGCACCCATGGGAGACCAGGAGAAGCACCTGGCTCCTGGCTTCGGATCAGCGTGATGCGCCGGCCGCTGCGCACCGGCCGTGGCGGCCATTGGAGGGTGAACCAACGGCAAAAGGAAGACCTTTCTCTCTGTCTCTCTCTCTCTCTCTCACTGTCCACTCTGCCTGACAAAAGAAAAACAAGAAAGAGCTTTCTCTCTCTCTCTCTCTCTCTCTCTCTCTCTTTCAAGTAAATAAATTTCAAAAAAATTTAAGCAAAATAAAAATCAACAATTTTAGAGCAGCGTTGCACCAATTCATTTACATACCTCCTGTGGCTCCTTTCAAGCTCCAACAGACTATATGGGCCAAACAGCCTGAGGCAATTTACAGAAAAAAATTGCCAACCATTGATCTGGAAGGTGAAGTGAAAGGCATATGTTAATCACTGGACTCCCACTCCCATGCCTAGTGTAGAGGGATCCTGAATAAGAACAAAGTGATCAAAGTGATCAAAGGAGGTATCATGAAGCTGGTCCTGGAAGGACAGCAAGCGTTGCAATAGGTGATGATTCAGAAGTGAAAATCCTAAACCAAAGAAGAGATTTTGCACAGAGGAAGAAGGAAAAGTATAAACCAGGAAGGGCTTTAGATATAAGACACCCCAACCCTACAGTCAAAAGAAACTTCTGGGAGAAAGAATGTGAATGGTCCAGCTGTAACACCCTCTTTATTGCATGGTAGAATACATTAATAATCACAAACACCAGATTTTACCTTTTTTATTTTTCACTCAAAAAGTTCTAATTTTCACTCAGTACTACTATCTAGAATTAGATGTATTCTATAAACTATTAGAGAAAACTGTGTTGAAAAATGTGTAATCTGAAAGATAGATGCACTTAGATTAGACTTGTCAATAGCCATATAATTGGTGATTGAGCAAAATGGATATGCATTTCTACAATTCTACTGTTTAGGTGTACCACTCCAACTGCTGTCACCAAATACCCAACGTTTTATAATTGCATTTTTATAAGATTTTATTTATTTATTTGAGAGGCAGAGTTACAGTGAGAGGGAAAGACAACAGCCAGAGCTGAGCTGAAGCCAGGAGCCAGGAGTTTCTTCCTGGTCTCCCACGCCATCATCTACTGCTTCCCCAGGCCATGGTAGAGAGCTGGATCAGAAGAGGAGCAGCTGGGACTAGAAGCGGCACCCATACGGGATGCTGGTGCTGCAGGCAGAGGATTAACCTACTGCACCACAGCGCAAGCCCCTGTAATTGCATTTTGGTATTTCAGGTCTGTATCTGCATGTTTGGTCGCTTACAAGGCAGTTAATAAAAATGTCCCTGCAAATCCTATAAGACTGTCAAAGCAGATGAACTGTGTCAGTAATCCAAAGGTCAAAGGCCTCCCAGCTTGATGGTAACCAAGTAGTCAATTTTTCACCCTTTTGTCTCAATGTTTTCTTCCCTAGTAACCTTCTCAGAAAACATCTGCTAGGAAAAAGCAAAGTCCCAATCTTTGGACTCTGAGATGATTAAGGTAACTGTTTTACTTTATAAACCATCAAGGAGATTAGAAAAGAAAATGTTTAGCTCGTGCTGTCGCTGCTTTCAAATGCCCTAACAGTGCATGGGGCTCCGAGGGCAGGCTTGGTGGTGCAGCTCTGCCAGTCACAGGGCTGGGCAGGACTGCACAAGGGAGAATTTTACAGAAAGATGGTATTTTCAGTAAGGACGCCCCTCCAATCCTCTCAATAAGAAAACCAATTAGCCTATCACAGACAACCATCACTCCTTAGAGCTACCCAGCCTAGTTCAAATCCATACTCTGCTCCCCACCCCAGCTGTGTAACCTTGGCAACATAATCTGGTTTATAACCTCCCTGAGACTCAGTCTCATCATCTGCAAAATAGGACTAATAACAGAGCCTGCCCCATAGGAGTTTTGTGACAGTCCGTGTTCAGTTGTTATTTTGATGATCATTAGTACTCTACTATTATTTTGACGGTTCCAAGATAAGAATTGCCCAGAAAATCAAGATACCCACTTTTTTCTTCCTGTCAGCCCTCAGTCTTCCCTGGGATCCACTATTAATGACTGTGAATTCATACCATGTAGTGTAGTCTTCCATTTCTGTGCACTTTCTTTGCTTACCACCATTAAGAGGCCCTTTGTGGACTTTAATAACTCCAGCCTCAGAAAAGTCCTAACTTGCAAGGATGAATAGGCCAGCCCTCTAGCATCAGAGTTACGCCCTCTTCCTGTGCTCTCTGATAGGAGATGTGTGTATCTCCAACATATGAACAATGGCACCAAATATCCACCCCCTGATTTTGGTAAATTGGAATTCATAAATAGATTCAATCTTATTTTGAAAAATCAAAAAATGTGACAGGCCATTATGGAAAAATTCATGCCTGTTATAGATTCTTTCACTTCTCCATTAAATAAGAATAATACTAACATACACTTCAAAATCTATTGGGATGGGGGGTCGATGTGGGGCAAGCACATGAAGCTGCTGCTGGCAACCCCAGCATCCCATATCAGAGTGCTGGTTTGAGTTCTGGCTGCTCCATTTCTGATCCAGCTTCCTGTGAATGTGCCTTGGAGAGAGGCAGAGGAGACCAGGATGGAATTCCAGTTTCCTGGCTTTGGCCTGGCCTGGTCCTGGCTGTTGCAGCCATTTGGAGAGTGAACCAGTGAATAGAAGATACCTGTCTCTCTCTTTATCTCTCTCTCTCTCTCTCTCATGCTCTGCCATAAAAAAAAAAAAAAAAATGAGAGAAAGAAAAGAAAAAAAGAAATAAGTAAATAAATCTTTTTAAACATGATTCTGGGGTGGCAAAATGGGATATACTGTGTAAAGTATAAAGAGCCCTTCAAGTGTCCCTTCCACTCTTACACACACCCACACATTTACTGTGGGCTCCCCTTCCCTTGCCAGAATGTGGACGAACCACTTGCCCCTACATCTATTGCTGGCATTTACATTGAAGGCCCAGTGCACTGCAGTCAGAAGAATTAGCATTCTATGAATGTCAGGAACAAGAGACAGACCTACGACCACACCAACAAGCAGTACTAGCATAAAGCCATGCACCAAAAGCTTATGTTGTCAGCCAGGCTCCATAGTAAACCAACTAAATCAGAGTCTCTGAGAGGAAGGACTAGGCTAATTTCTTCAATCTTCCAGGTGATTACAATGTACAGCAAGATTAAAACCCTGACTTTGGGAATGGTTTTGCTTAGACAATTAAAAACTTTCATTAACTAAAGTGCAGACAAGATAATTAAGGATTTGAAGTAGACTGAATTTTCAGTCAATTATTTTAAGATTCCTATTGACTTTGTTATGAGTTTCATTTGTAAAATAGGTACCTATGAAAGGGTTTTCTAGGTCAAGTCCATTTTTTTAGTACAGAGAAACTGATCTAACACTGTTCTTGCACCCAGAAAAAAGGGAGGTGGTTCTTAATCCTTCCCTATGGCTTCTGTTTTTGTTTCTAACATTTCTCTTTGTATCCATTCTAGGGATGACCTCTGATGTTAGTAACTTTTTTTTTTTAATTTAAAGACTTATTTTATTTATTTGAAAGGCAGAGTTACAGAGAGAAGGAGGAAGGCAAAGAGAGAGAGAGCTTCCTTCTACTGGTTCAACTCCCCAAATGGCCACAACAGCTAGGGATGGTCCAGGCTGAAGCAGGAGCTTCACTGAGGTTTCCCGCGTGGGTGCAGGGGCCTAGGCACTTAGGCCATCCTTTGATACTTTCCCAGGTGCATTAGCAGGGGGCTGGATCAGAAGTGGAGCAGCCAGGACTTGAACTGGCACCCATAAGGGATATCAGCATCATAGGCAGCAGCTTAACCCATTACACCACGATGCTGGCCCCTGAAGATGATGACTTTTAAGCATGGTTATAGTGACTGCAGAAATATAAACAAACAATGTAGGAAGCTTTACTGAGTCTGAAAGCCATCACTGTGACTCTCTTGGAAAAACCATAGTGAATGGAAACTGGTTTAAAATTCTGACTCCCAAATTAAGAGCAAGAACAGTTAACAGATTATAGCTAATCAGATATTATAGCTAACATCTAGATGACTGCCTAAAATATGCAAATGTACCTCTCTGATCAGAATTTTAGAGAAGGGTCTATAAAAAATTTGTTTAAGCAGCTTCAGTGTTTCTTATTTAGCGAAAATTTTTGTACTGGAAATAATCATGGATTTAACACACCACCTCTCTGAGGGAGCTGTTGCACAAGAGGAAGCAGCTTAAGAACATTTGCGCAATTACCCCATGTTTTAAACCATAGGAAATGGCAAAACAGGAATTGGAGCCCGGATTCATCTGATCCAAAGTCTAGATTCTTGACCATGAAGCTCTAGGATCGCTATATCTTTCTGAACAACAGCACCAAAAATCTTTTTCTCCCTTCAAAATCTTATCTGGCCCAGTCCAATCCCTGCCTCAAACAGGAATCAGAAGCTCAAATGCCTCCGGGGGCCAAACTATTACACAAATGAGTTAATACAGGTCATAATCAAGTAGAAAACCCACATTGTTCTACTGTGTGACTTGGCTACCACTCAGTTTCAGCCAATTATTGTCCTGGGAGAAGTTAGTATTATCAGTTCCCTTAAATTTTGTAAAAGAAACCAGAAATCTGGATTTTTGTGAGAACCATTTCAATTTTCAAATATTAACTATAAATGTACTTGTTTTTCAAAAAAGTATTACATGGGACAACGCTGATCAGGCTAAGCTCTGCGAACCGTAGTTTGGAAGGAAGAATATGAGGCTCTTTCTGTAGTCTCATCTTTTGGTTTCTGATAGAGATTAATTGGTTTGGGTACAAGTAAATTACTTTCTAGACAACATGGCAGAGAAAGGGGCAAATGTCCACAGTCCTCAGACTAAAAAGAAGTCAGCTCATTAATTCATCAAATTCTCACTGATACATATACATACACATACACATACACATACACATATATACATATACCGTGAAAGACAGCCTTTGATGGTCTTGAATAAAATTTGTGCCTTGATGACAAAATTGAGCATGTAAAAACACTGTGTACCAGGGTGGGCACTGTGGCATAGCAGGTAAACCCACCTCCTGGGGCACTGGTATCTCATATGGGCACCGATTTGAGTCCTGGCTGCTCTACTTCCAATCCAGCTCTCTGCTAATGTTCCTGGGAAAGCAGCAGAGAATGGTCCAAGTCCTCAGGCCCCTGCACCCATGTGGAAGACCTGGAAGAAGCTCCTGGCTCCTGGCTTTGGACCGGCCCAGCTCGGCCATTGCGGTCATTTGGGGAGTGAACCAGTGGATGCCTCTCCCTCTCTCTGTAACTCTGCCTTTCAAATAAATAAATAAATATTTTAAAAATATTGCATATCAGTTCTTGCAAATATTGATATTATATGAAATTTACACACATCTTTGACAATAAGTTCACCAGAGTAAGTTCAAGCCAAATTAAAACCAACTCATTCCTTTCAGGCAAAAGCTTTCTTATCTGCTGCTGACCAAGGAACAATTATCAGGTTTAGAGGTTGTTTTTTTTTTTTTTTTTTTCTTCTCTCCCAGGAATGACAACTTAAATGGAAAGCCCTCAGGTTGAATTACAGCAAAAAGAAAAAATTCCTATTTTCTAAAATCTCTCTTTAACTCTGGCTCTCAGATCTCTGAACTAGAGATAGGGCTGGAATGTGGCTGTAGACTGGGAGTAACAGTGACGGAAACTATTCAATGGATGTGTCTAAGCACACAATTTTTAAAAGAGGTTTCCCAGTAGCCTTCAATGCAAAAAGGATTTGTTATTTAACCTACTGGACCTTCAAATAAGTACTGAGTCAGTACTTCTGTCTCTGTTTCATTCACATTAAGTAACTCCAGTATTTTCATTTGTCTCTTTTTGTTTTCTCTTCTTGGCCACATACAGTTTTTAAAACCATAGTTGTATTAGAGTTTTATAAAATGTAAATTATTTTGCATGAATCACTGCATTTGTAAAGACGTGGCTTTCAGATATATACTGAAGGAACAAAAGAGTGAAAGTGCAGAACAGAAATGCCTGGGAGACCCATTTTCTCTTTGAATTTACATTCAATACAAAGATTTCAATCTCAAATTAAGAAGGGATTACTCCCCTTCTATCCAAATGCATCTTCAAAATGATTATTTTGTATAATGTTCAACACAGAACTTGATGTGGAATGAATAGACCATGAATAGCAATTGCAAGATGGCAATTTCTTGTAAAAACCTGAATTTTAGGAGCCAGTGGTATACCACAGCAGGTTAAGCCGCCACTTGCAATGCCAACATCCCACATTAGACCAGTTCAAATTCCAGCTTCTCTGCTTCCAGTCCAACTCCCAGCTAATGTGCCTGGAAAAGCAGCAGAAGATGGCCCAAGTGCTTGGGCCCCTGCCACCCACGTGGGAGACCAAGATGGAGCACCTGACTGTCAGCTTCAGCAAGGCCTACCCCTGCCACTGCAGCCATTTGGATTCGAAACCAGCATATGGAAGATCTCTTTGTCCCTCCCTCCCTCTCTCTGTCTCACTCTGCCTTTCAAACAAATAAATATTTCTTTCCTTAAAAAACCTGAATCTTAAACAGCATTCAGTGCAAATGTTTGTTGTTTGATTGTCTGTCTCATTTGATTTACTTTCAGATGTCTTTGGTCTGCCTTGGAATACACAGAGCTAGGACCTAGGAGTTCCAGCACACCTTTGACAAGGAGCCCAAGGCAGAGAATGGCTATATGAACCAAATGAAAATGTGGACCAGGACTTTCACTACTTCTCAATGTTTCCATTATATAAGGAGAACTCCTTCCATTCCTAAAATCAGCCTGTATATTAAAAAGAAGTGGCTGGCATTGTGGCATAGCAGATTAAGCCACTACTTGTGACGTCAGTGTCCCAGGGCTCCTCTGTGTCAGATCCAGCTCCCTGCTAATGTAACTCGGAAGACAGTGGAAGATGAACCAAGTGCTTGGGTCTCTGCACCCATGTGGGAGTCTAGGGTGAAATTCCTGACTCCTGGCTTTGGCCTGGCCTAGACCTGGCTGGTACAGACATTTGAGGAATGAATCAGGGGATGAAAGATATCTCTCTCTCTCTCTCTCTCTCTGCCACTCAAAGACATAAATAAATAAATAAGTCTTTAAAAGTGTTTTTTTTCTTATTCCAACCAGAAAAAGGAAAGTGAAATTGAAGGAATTTCAAATATACTTCAAAAGTATTCTTGAGCAACCCTGCATTTAAAAAAAAAAGGCTTTATGTGGTGAGCTGTCTGATTTTTGTAGTCAATGAATGGGATGTAGAACTCTGAAACAACTATCACAATATTTTTAGAAATCTAATAGCCACTTTCAACATAAGATGGCCTAGATGTCCCATAATTCCTTAAGATTTTTTAAATCTATAAAACTGCAAGAGCTATATTTACTCTGGTGGGCCTATAAGGATGCCAAAGCCTCAAATGAAACTCTTAATGGTGGAAATCATGGCAAAAAAAAAAAAAAAATCAAAGAATGAGAAATAGGTGGTAGGCTGTGGTCAGTTCCACATCAATAGCATGCAGCCGCTGCCTCCTCCTATTCCTTGATAAAAACCCATTAATTCCCACTCCCTTCGATGCTCATTTCAGGAAAAATATGCTTGGGCCTGCCTAGCACCTACATGCCGGTCACACTGCAAGGAGTAGAAGTGTAGAAACATGCTGGACATCTGAAACAGTTCTCAACTCAGCCATTCCATCTAGCACCTCTGCCCCTCCTCCATCTACCTATGAATTCTTGCAAGTCCAGGATGAGGAGTTGTCACCCCCTTTACTGCCTGGGGTAGAAATAAGATCAGAGAAGGGCACATAAAAAGGACCAAACAGGGTACAAGCTTTTCTAACCTTGGGCTCCTGGCAATAGCCAGACACCCACATGCACCCTTGCTAAGTTTCTATATGGTTTGAGCAAAGGATTACTATTATCTGTTACATTTCTTAAACCAGTTTGCTGCTTTGGGAGAATGGATTTCTAGTAAAAGAAAGGACCAAGATTCAGGATTAAATATGACCACTATAAAATAGAAGCCTCAGTCATACCTCTACTTGTTTTCAATCCTTCCCTCACTGTGAATAAAACACAGCAACTCAAGGTCTTACATACAGCTGGTGCCTACTCAATATGAGTATATATAAGAGAACTTCAAAAGTTGGTGGAAAAGTAGAATTAAAAGATAAAATGATTTTGGTGCAAAAAAATTAAATCTCTGCATACCAGTATTTTTATGTAAACTTTTAAAATTAAAGAGTAATGGGGCTGGCACTGTGGCATTGTAGGTAAAGCCACCACCTCCAGTGCCAGCATCCTATATGGGTGCCTGTTTGAGTCCCAGCTGCTCCACTTCTGATTCAGCTCTCTAATATGGCCTGGAAAAATAATGGAGGATGTCCCGAGTCCTTGGGCACCTGCACCCACGTGGGAGACCCAGAGAAAGCTCCTGGATCCTGGCTTCAGATTGGCACAGCTCCAGCTGTTGCAGCCAATTAGGGAGTGAACCAGCGGATGGAAGGCCTCTCTCTCTCTCTCTCTCTCTCTCTGCCTCTCCTTCTCTCTTTAAGTCTGCCTTTCAAATAAATAAATAAATCTTGAAAAAAATTATAAAGTACAATCACACATTGCTGACAGGGATGTGTCCTGAGAAACGTGTTGGGCAATTTTCTCATTGTGTGGGTGATATACAGTGTATTCACACAAACCTAGATGTTATAACCCACCACACACCCAAGTCATATGGCATACATAAAAGGTGCTGTGTGTTGTACCCAGTGCCATGATGAACAAAACAGCATGAAATTAAATCAAGTGCAAGAGAAAATGATGCGATCAAAAGAGAGTAGAAATGAGAGGTATGACACTATCGTTAGGGCTACATGACACACTGTTTTGCAACAGACTTCTTTAATATCTAGAAAGCGTACAGTCTGGGACTGTGCATACACAATTCACTAAATGGTATATAGTTAGATGAATTTTTCACCAATTAATTGTTGGAGTCAACACTAGGTCAAGAAACAGAGTATCACCAATATCCCCAAAAATGTCTTTATGATCATTTTGGTCTTCCTTCAAGGGCATCCAATATTTTCATTCCTTTTTTCTTTATTTGCAAGCAGAGGGAGGGAGGGAGAGAGAGAGAGAGGTCTTCTATCTGTTGGTTGACTAGCCAAATGGCCACAATGGCCAGGGGCTGGTCCAGGCCAAAGCTAGGAACTAGGAATTCCATCCGGGTCCACCACACAGGTGGCAGGGGCCCATCTCCCACTGCTTTCCAAGGCACATTAGCAAGGACCTGGATTGGAAGCAGAACAGCCCCGACTCAAACTAGCATTCCCATGTGTGATGCCAGCAATGAAAGCAACAGCTTAACCCTCTGCACAACTCCAGCCCCCTGCCTTCAAACCACAAAGATTCATTTTAGGAAATATATTTTAATGCAATTGAATTGTGTCTTTTTGTGTTCTTGGTTCCAGATAAACTCTCCAGTTATGTATTGACTCACCCTAAGTTTTCCCAGACATTCATTATGTGACTATTTGCTATGCTGAGTACCACAAAGGAGATAGCATGTTGCAACAAGAAAGAAAAGCAGACTTAGCCCTGCTTTGCCACTAATTAGTTGTGAGATCTACAGGAAGTCACTTCTTCATGTTCATCTTTATACTTCTTTGTAAAATAAGTACATTTAAATAGAAAAGCTACAAGTTCTTTTTTATATTGAAAAACATACTCATCAGAATGGAAATATTAAGGCCATATACTTCCAGCTATACATCACCCTCAACTACATTTATAAAATGCTGTACCTGTTTACCTTCCTTTGATTACAAACCTTTATTAAAGGCATCTAAAAGCAGTAATACGAGCAAATCTGGGGTTCCTGCCCTCATTCTGTTTCCAGTATTGTTATATCAAACTTAATGAATGGTTAAAACTAAAGAGAGGGAACCAGAGTACTAAATATATATGAGTTATTAGATGGCACTTCCTCCAAAAGGAACACAAATCCAAGGAAATAGAGGATCTCAGTGACCTGCCCTAGATAGTTTTCCAAAGTAGGGAAAATTTATCTTTAGTATCATAAGACTTTAGTATCATAAGACTATCTTTGCTTCTCCTCTGTTCAGTGAGAACTTTTTCTTTTATCTTCCCTTGTCAAAACCTGTCAAGATGAGTTTATTCTCATTAACATATAATTGCCAAGACTGTTCCCTTTTATAGACATGTTTACACTCAGCAAGATATTTTGAGTTTTTTTAAAAAAAAAATATTTATCATGCCGCTGCTGTGGTGTAGTGGGTAAAGCCACTGCCTGCAGTACTGGCATCCCATATGGGCACCTGTTCGAGTCCTGGCTGCTCCACTTCAGTAGCAGATGGCCCAAGTCCTTGGGCCTCTGCACCTATGTGAGAAACCCGTAAGAAGATCCTGGCTCCTGGCTTTGGATCAGCTCAGCTCTGGCCATTGCAGCCAACTGGGGAGTAAAACAGCAGATGAAAGATCTCTCTCTCTCTCTCTCTCAGTGTAACTCTGACTCTCAAATAAATAAATAAATCTTCAAAAAATATATTTATCTATTCATTTGAAAGGCGAAGTGACAGAGATCGTTCATCTCCTGGTTCACTCCTCAAATGCCCACAACAGCCAGAGCTAGGCCAGGCCAAAGCCAGGAGCCAGGGAACTCCACCTAAGTCTCCCATGGGTAGCAGGAACCCAAGCACTTGGACCATCATCTACTGTCTCCCAGGAGCATTAGCAGTGAGCTGGATCACAGGCATGGAATAGCCGGGACTCCAATCCGGCACCCTGATATGGGATACGGGTATCACAAGCAGCAGATCCGCCTACTGCACCCCAGTGCCCGCCCCAAGACGCTTTGATTTTAAGGAATGAATCTCTAGCTGGAGAATTTCATGCATCAGAGTCAAGAGAACAGACCCTCTTTTAGACAAGGAATCATTAATATCATCCTATGCAGGTAGTCATGAAAGCAACCTTCTCTCCTATTTATTGGACACTTACTATGGGCCAACATTGAGCCAAGCTCCTTACCTATATCACATCATTTTTTTCCACAAGCAGTAGAATTCTTATTGTCTTTGTTTCACAGAAAAACTATCAGTATTTGGCCCAAGGAGACAGAAAAAAAAAATGGCATTAATCCCATTTTTGCCCTTTTGAGAGGCTAATCTGATCCTGGATTTAGTAACAGTCATCAGCCAAGGCCAAAACAGACACTAGAGGTCAAAGTTCCAGAGAGCAGTCCCGGGAGAGGAACTCATGCTATGGGCCGTCGGTGGTGGAGGTCTGGGAGGCAGGGAGACACAGCCACCCTGCTTTGTGTTGCCCACCCCTCCACTCACCTCCTCCACAGCGCACCCCTTCTGATGCTGCCTTAATGTTCTCCAGGCCCTGATAAAGTTAAACAGCAGCCAGGCTCTCAAGGTGCATTGAAAGAGTGCCCCAAAAGGCTTACAGAGCAACCTGCCAGGCGGGTTGACTTAAAGGCCTTCCTAGCTAAGATAGCAGTAAAGCTTCTGAGGCCAGTAGGGACTGTAGCTGCAAATCAAGGAAAGCTTCTAGACATCCTAACAGGGTAGGCAACAGCCAACACTCCCCTCTGGACACAAGCAGGAACTATTTCTCCAAAGCCCGTTTTATATCATTTCTAGAATTATAAAGCCCTCAGGCTTTTGGACGGTCCTTTTGCTGGTCGAGAGTTCTAACCACTGGGCTGAGAAAGGGAAAAGAGCTTGGTAACAGGTATCCTTTACACTTATCCTGGGTATGTCTGGCGATCCCCAGCATATGAAGTAATACTCTGCAAGTGGTCAAAGCCAAATGGGTTCGAATCCTAGGTACAGCCCCTCAGCCAGAGCTTGAGATGGAAAGGGCCATGGAACCCCTCAGCTGAGGGCAGCACCTCCAGAGAGGCAGGCACCATCAGCTTCCTGTTGAAGCTGCCTCTCAACACATGATCATTGCATTGGATTTAGAAAGATTTCCTGGCACTTTGTCCAGGACAGCTTCAATGTCAACCCAACATAATGGAAGGGTGAATGTGAGGCCACAGCAGCCCACAACGATCAGGGACTCATTTGGGACAGCCCTGTTTATGGGATGAGAAATTTAAGTCTGCACCTACTAAATTTGAGAAAGGGAAACTATGCTCAATCCGGTTAAGCAGCTCAGAAATGACTGAAATCGAGCTGTAATGTTTTAATCGAATGACAGGGTATTTAAGTTGATTTGCAAATACCTGGCTTTTTTTATGGTTTGTTTTCCTCTGGGCCCATGCAAGGCTGGGGTGTGTCTTGGGGGCCATGATACGGCTGTGACTTGGCTTAAGTGGACCACCAGCTTCTAAGGAGATTTATCAGTAAGTGTAAGATAAACAGAAGTCAGGGGTATGTTCCAGATCGTGGAGGGGGTTTGGGAGGAGGAGGAGGAGAAGGGGCATCAAAGACTTGGAGACCATCAGAGGTGAGGCCGTCCAGCCTCTCTGCGTTCCATTTCCTCTAATGGGGATTGGCATGCCTGACCAAATTCCTGCCTTTTGTGCCACTTTCACAATCCTAAAAGATGAGAACGTCAGAGCACTGTTCATTACCTTTAGAAAAGTATGGTCTCCGTTCAGAATGGGGCAGATCTATATTAGCTGATACAAAGCAACATCCAAGGTACTTTATTAAACATTAAAAATTATTAAAAAAATTTTCAGAATGGCATGTTTACTGTATCACTTGTGTATAAAAAAATGAAGATAGATGTACTCAAGTGCTTCTGTATTCAGAGTTCAAGGATACTCCATAAAGTTCAGAGGAAACTGAATTAAAAGGTAAGTTCCTTTGGGTGCAAAACCTTTCAAAATCCATGCATAGGTTTTCCATAATACACATTTTCCACATGAACTTTTTGAAGTTCCCACAAATATGGAGATTCTGGAAGGATACACACTAACAGGAGATAATGAGAAGAGCACCATGAGTCTGAGAAGTCCCCCTCTGTTATGCAATATTTTGTGCTTATGCCTCTTTCTTAGCTTGAAAAGGTAATCATAAACAAACATGCACACTGTCATCAAGAGAGCTGGTTTTTCCAGACAAGTATGTGACCTGTGAGACTTTGAAGGCTTACTGCAACACTGTGCAGACAGAAAGTGACCCAGTGATGTCTCACACAGCAGGTCACGCTCAACCCAGGATGATTTTAGAGTACAAATGTCAGCTCGTGTCTGTTCAAGATGCTTCTGCTCCTGCTGTTTAATGTCAGTCTTGTTTCCCTCCCCAGATTTTCTGAAGATTAAAATAATCGCAGCGGTGAAAAAGGAGTGACGAAGACTTTAAAAGAGAAAGTGTATCCTCTGGGTTCTTAAACAAAATCACTCTTGGGAGACACAACACTGAAGAAAAGCTGGAGTTAGTCCTGAGTGTCAACTACTTGTGAACATGGATCGAGATTGACACCCAGTGGCCAAATTCCATCCCTTTTCCACTGAATTTCCTTGCTGAGTAATTAGTCACTTTGTAAAATTTCCCTTCATTTGTTTTGGTTGGAAAAATACTATCTAAATCTAGAATTGTTTCCTGAAAGTGAACTGTCTCTTATTTTTAGATTTTCTTTGTTTTCCTTTTTTTACCTTACATTAAGAAGGAACTTACCTTCATTGAAAAAAATTATGTATTCAATCACCACAATGCCTGCTCTGATAATTAAAGGTTTTAATAATTGGTGTTGTAAAGTCTTGAGGGTATTATAATTGTTCACAAAATATGCTAACTACTGGGGCCAGCGTTGTGGCACAGCAGGTAAGCCACCATCTGGGATGCCCACATCCCACATCAGAGCAAGGGTCTGAGTCCCAGCTGCTCTGCTTCCAATCAGCCCCCAAATATATTTTTTAAAAATGATAAATATAAATATTGAAGGAAATTTTCTTTGATCCCCAATGGAATATTCTATACATGCTAAAAGAGAGTGTCCTGACTCTGGAGGCTGGCACCCTACCTGTTCTCTGACTCTCACAAGTTAGGGGAGTGAGACAAACTGATTGCTGGGTCTGGCACAGTGGCACAGCCAGAGCTTGATGAGCCCAATGCTGCATTTTAGAACTGTTCTTCCATATGTGGCTGTTGTGGCCATGGCCAAGGTCCTAATTTTGTTGAGCCTTAGAGTCCTCTTCCATCAATGAAAGGTGATTATACTCACATCAGCAAATGATACGACAGTATCCATAAATCATGGTACCCAGAGACAAGTGTGACTGGTACTTAAAGCTGAAAGAAGCTTTGAAAGATCACTCAGGACACTAGGGCTAGAAAGAAACAATTCCCTAGATTTTGAACACTGGGAGATTTGCCAAAAGTCAGAGCTGGTTACTGACAAATCCAGAATCACCCTGGTCTCCACTGAGCTGCAGGATGCAGTTTCCCTGGGACTGGGAATATAAATCCCACCACAACATTTCTCATATGCAGGCTTACTCCATGTGTAAACTACACAGAGGTACAATTAAAGTCACCCACATTGGCCAGTATTGTGGCACAGCAGGTTAATGCTTACAGCCATTGCCTGCAATACCAGCATCCCACACGAGCACCAGTGTGAGCCCTGGCTGCTCCACTTCTGATCCAGCTCCCTGCTAATGTGCCTGGGAAAGCAGCAGAGGATGTCTCCAGTGCTTGGGCCTCTGCCATCACGTGGGAGACCCAGACGGAGTTCCAGGCTCCTAGCTTTAGGCTATCTGGGGAGTGAACCAGCGAATAAGAGATATCTCTGTGTCTCTCTCTAACTCTGCTTTTTTTAAAGAAAGCTTTTATTTAAGAAATGTAAATTTAATAGGTACAGCTTTAGGAATATAGTGGTTCTTCCCCCAAAACCCACCTTTCCACCTTGACTCCTGTCCCACCTCCTACTCCCTCGCCCATCCCATTTTTCATTAAGATTCATTTTTAATTATCTTTATATACAGATCAACTCTATACTAAGTAAAGATTTCAACAGTTTGCACCCACACAGACACACAAGGTATAAAGTACTGTTTGAAGACAGGTTTTACCGTTAATTCTCTCTCTCTCGTTTTTTTTTAAGATTTATTTTATTTTATTTGAAAGAGTTACAGAGAGAGGTAGAGTCAGAGAGAGAGAGAGAGAGAGAGAGAGAGATAGGTCTTCCATCCGCTGGTTCACTCCCCAACTAGCAGCAACGGCCGGAGCTGTGCCTATCTGAAGCCAGGAGCCAGGAACTTCTTCCAGATCCCCCACACAGGTGCAGGAGCCCAAGGACTTGGGCCATCTTCCACTGCTTTCCCAGGCCATAGCAGAGAGCTGGATCGGAAGTAGAGCAGCCAGAACACGAACCAGCACCCACATGGGATGCTGGCACTGCAAGCGGCGCTTCACCTGCTATGCCACAATGCCGGCCCCACCACTAATTTTCACAGTACAACTCATTAAAGATAGAGGCCCCACATGGGGAACAAGTGCACAGTGACTCCTGTTATTGATTTTAACAATTGACACTCTTATTTATGACATCCATGATCACCCAAGGCTCTTGTCATGAACTGCCAAGGCTATGGAAGCCTTTTGATTCTATAAACTCCACCAGTATTTAGACAGGGCCATATGTGACCCACATATTCTTGTCAATAAATGATTTAAAAACACACACACAAACCACAGCAAAAAATATCCTATTACAATACTAAAAATTTCAATATATCTCATTTTTATATCTATACAATGTGAAAAGCTATGGTGTATAAGGAATGCTACCTAAATTCCAGTCCCTGTTGGTGACATGCACAAGTCATATTACCACTCTATGCCTTCTTTTCCTCCCTCTTCAAAGTAAATGATAGGAGCTACACTACTGCAAGGATAGCATGCAACAGTAATGATTAGTGTAAAGTTGTACAAATAACAATCATTATTGCTAATATACCTTCAACAATAGTAAAATTACACAACCCATACATGCACACACACAAACACACACACACACACACCTGAGAATTCAGTATCCTCCCAGTCCAGCCCAAAAGGCCTGGTCCCTATTATAGAGAGGAAACCAAGTGTCACATCAGTAGGTCACAGGTAGTCTCACCAACAAGAAAGCACTGACATTTTCTGTCTTCGCTGACCCTATGAGAAATTGGCCCCAGGCCTAGGCCCATTATGAACCATCCCTTATCTGCAGCCCCAGGGCTTCTGGCCTGCATCCCAGGTAGATGGTTGGCTCAGGATGAGCCTTGGAATTCCAGGTTGCCAGGTCACAACACTTCCTATCTGGCCTCTCCTTGACCAAGGAGAGCCACGACTTTGAGTCACGGGTTTTGGGCTGTAGTCCTTTACTAGGCCCTATCAGTGAAGAACAGACTCTATATTATGGGTCTACTACTATGCTGGCTATCTTACATAACACTATTTCTACTTCTTACCACAGTCTGTGATGAATACTCTACTTTTAAGTTATGGAAACTGGGAGTTAAGTTGGTTACATGACTTCCCAAAGCCACACAGCTAGGGGAAATGCTAGGATGACCAGCTCAGCCTTGCTCCAAATCACATGCTCTTTGCAGAAACTTTCCCATTCTGATTTCCACCTAGTTTTAGTCTAACCGGCCCCACATTCTATATCTCATCTCCTTTACTGTCGCTCCCCCTCTTCGTGGAGGAGCGACACTGAACCCTGCGCTGTTCTTTCGTCTGCTCAGCCCTCCCCGGGTTTGCTGCTGGTTCTTCCCGGGTTGGCTACTGTCCCTTCCACCTCCGTGGAAGGGCGGTTCCCCCTGGCCACTTTCCCCACTTCCGCAGGGGAACGGCACACCGCCGGCCGGCTCTCTTGGGGGCTGCACAGGTGTTCCTTCAGATAGATGTTCCCCTTAGATGTTCCTGGTGCATGTTGTCTCTCTCCTCCTTTATAGTCCTCTTCCACCAATCCCAACTCTGCTACCCACACGCCGAGTACGCTGCTCTCCTCCAATCAGGAGCAAGATCAGCTCCTGCAGCTCAGTCAATCAAGTTGGCGAGAGGCAGCTGCATAGAAGTTGTTGCTCCCTTCTCAGCGCCATATTGTGGGAGAGCAGATGCATAGAATAAGTCTTAATTCCAGTAACTCAGTCCAGTCCGGGTTGCTCCCCACACTTTACCCTTCCAGGGCCCTATGAGGATCAACTGGACTGCCAGCATAATCCCTTCCTGCTCCCAGACTTGTCTACTCAGCTGAGCACAGGATGGAGCCCACCAGAGTGTTCTCCTCCTCACGCATATGCCTGGCTTCACTAATCACCTGACAAGCTCTGAGGCCCAGGACCTGGCTTCCTGGGCACTTCTAATTCTCTGCGACTCAACCCCTCTTCCTCCTGCTTCATGCCAGCAATGTTCCTGAAGCCCCAGCAGATGTCCCCTCGGAGCCTTCTCAATCATAACACACGCAGTGCCTTATTCTCCCAAAAGATTCATGATGTAAAGAACTGAAAAACTGTTCATCTTGGAAAATAGCATATTTCATTTGGATAGATAACTAGGATTCATAGTTAAGGGGGGAAATCCACAGATACAGAGGGATGTGCAGGAGGTGCCCTCATTTTAAACACGGGGACAGTGGGCATGGCATTGAAAGCCACTGCCTGCAAAACAGGCATCCCATGTGTCCCGGCTGCTCTACTTCCAATCCAGCTCCCTGCTAATGCACCTGGGAAAGCAGCTGAAGATGGCCCAAGTGCTTGGGCCCCTACACCCACTGGAATACTTGGATAGAGCTCCTGACTCCTGATTTTGGCCTGGCCCAGCCCTGGCCATTGCACTTATCTGAGGAGTAAACCAGCAGATGGAAGCTCTGTGTGTATGAGGTGTGTGTGTGTGGTGTGTGTGTGTGTGTGTGTGTGTATGTTCTTCCCCTTCTTTCTGTGACTTTGCCTTTCAAATAAATAAATAAATCTAGGAAGGAAGGGAGGGAGGGAGGGAGGGAGGGAGGGAGGGAGGGAGGGAGGGAGAGTGGGAAGGAGGGAAGAAAGGGGGGAGGGAAAAAGAAAATAGAAAATGTGGGGCAAAGTTTTAGCATAGGAGTTAAGATGCCACTTGAGACACTTGCATGCCATATCAGAGTGCCTGGGTTCGAGTCCTAACTCCATTCTCAATTCTAACTTCCTGCTAATGCACTCCCTGGAAGGCAGCAGGTAACAGCTCAAGTAGTTGGGCCCCTGTCACCCATATTGGAGGCCTGGATTACATTCCCAGCTGTCGTCCTTGGCCCAAGCCTGACTGTTGTGAGCATCTGAGGAGTGAATCAGTGGATGGGAGTTCTCCCCATCTCTCTCTCTCAGATAAATACAAAGTAAATTAATTTTTGCCGGCGCCGCGGCTCACTAGGCTAATCCTCCGCCTAGCGGCGCCGGCACACCGGGTTCTAGTCCCGGTCGGGGCGCCGGATTCTGTCCCGGTTGCCCCTCTTCCAGGCCAGCCCTCTGCTGTGGCCAGGGAGTGCAGTGGAGGATGGCCCAGGTGCTTGGGCCCTGCACCCCATGGGAGACCAGGAAAAGCACCTGGCTCCTGGCTCCTGCCATCGGATCAGCGCGGTGCGCCGGCCGCAGCGCGCCGGCCGCGGCGGCCATTGGAGGGTGAACCAACGGCAAAGGAAGACCTTTCTCTCTGTCTCTCTCTCTCACTGTCCACTCTGCCTGTCAAAAAAAAAAAAAAAAAAAATTAAAAAAAAAATTAATTTTTAAAAAAAGCACAGAAAATTTACAGCAGTAAATGTATCTCTTATGAGGCAACTGTGCAACAATATATTTTTCTTTTTTTTTCTTTTTTTTTTTAAACAGGCAGAGTTAGACAGTGAGAGAGAGAGACAGAGAGAAAGGTCTTCCTTTTTCCATTGGTTCACCCCCGAAGTGGCTGCCGCCATGGCCAGCGCGTAGCGGCCTGTGCACTGCGCCAATCCGAAGCCAGGAGCCAGGTGCTTCCTCCTGGTCTCCCATGGGGTGCAGGGCCCAAGGACCTGGGCCACAGCAGAGAGCTAGACAAGAAGAGAAGCAACCAGGACAGAATCTGGCGCCCCGACCAGGACTAGAACCTGAGGTGCCAGCGCCGCAGGCAGAGGATTAGCCTAGTGAGCCATGGCGCTGGCTGCAACAATTTATTTTTTTAAATATTTATTTTATTGGGGCTGGTGCTGTGGCGCAGCAGGTTAAAGCCCTGGCCTGAAGTGCCAGCATCTCATATGGGCGCCCGTTCTAGTCTTGGTTGCTCTTCTGATCCAGCTTTCTGCTATGGCCTGAGAAAGCAATAGAGCATGGCCCAAGTCCTTGGTCCTCTGCATGCACTTGGGAGACCCAGAAGAAGCTCATGGCCCCTGGCTTCAAATCGGTGCAGCTCTGGCCATTGCGGCCATCTGGGGAGTGAACCAGCAGATGGAAGACCTCTCTCTCTCTCTCTCTCTCTCTCTGTAACTCTGTCTTCCAAATAAATAAAATAAATCTTTTAAAAGGTATTTATTTTATTTATTTGAAAAGCAGTATTACAGAGAGAGAGAGGGAGAGATACATAGAGAGAGAGCTCTTCTGTTCACTGGTTCACTCCCTAAATGACCACAACAGTCAGGGCTGGGCCAGACTGAAGCCAGAGCCTGGAGATTCTTTCAAGTCCTCATGTGGGTGTAGGGACTCAAGCACTTGGGCCACCCTCTACCACTTCCCCAGGTGCATTAGCAATGAGCTCGATTGGAAGTGGAGCAGCTGGGACTCAAACTGGCACCCACATGGGGTGCCAGCATCGCAGGCAGAGGCTTAACCTGCTATACCACAATGCTGTCCCCACTGTGCAACAATGAGGGGGTTAAATGGGATAACTCTGTTTATATCGCCAGGAAAGCATCCAGAGAAATGTGCCAGACTCATGTGTCCTTGGTTCTAGTTAGACTTGCAGGAGATCACCCACAGCACTGCCCATTGCCTCCCTGTCTGAGGGCTGAACAAGGACCAAAAGTGCAACTGGTCTGAGGCAGAGTGATTCAATGAGGCGAGGAGAGTGAGGAAAACATGTTCTCTTACAGTGAGTGTGTTTATACCTTAACAAGAAACTGTGCTTCCTCTGTATCAAAAACTCTGTATGGGAGATGTTAGTCAAAGAATACAAACTTTCAGTTATAAGACCTATAAATTCTGGAGATCTGATATACTACATGGTGACTGCAAGTTAATGTATTGTGGGGTGGCATTTGGTATAAGCATTAAGTCACTCCTTAGTATACTCATATCCCTATGGGGTGCCTGGTTTGAGTCCCTGCTATTCCACTTCTGATCCTGCCTCCTGCTAATGCACCTGGGAGACAGCAAGTGATGGTTCAAGAAATTGGGACCCTGCCACCCAACCTGGGAGACTTGTATTGAGTTCTAAGCTCCTGGCTTTTGTCTGATCCAGCCCTGGTTGCTGTGTACATATGGGGAGTAAACCTGTGGATAGAAGATTCTCCATTTGCCTGTTTCTCTGTTTTTCAAATAAAAAATTAAAACAAATAAATAAAAGGTTTTTTTAATAACAATCATAATGAGGCTGGTGTTGTGACTTAGCAAGTTAAGCCACTGCTTGTGACACCAGCCTCTCAGAGGCTGGTCAGGCCCCAGCTGCTCTGCTTGCAATTCAGCTTCCTACTAATGTATCCGGAAGGCAGCAGAAAATGGCCCTAGTACTTAGCTCCTGCCACCCATGTGGGAGATATGGATGGAGGTCCAGGCTCCTTGATGAGGGCCTAAAACTGCCCCAACCATTGTGGGCATTTAGGGAATGAACCAGATATTGGAAGACCTCTCCTGTTCCCTCTCTCCATCTCTGTGTTGTTCTGCCCATGAAATAAATAAATAAATAAATGTTCTTAAAAATAATAATGTGCTCTATATTTGAAATTCACTAAGAGTAGATCCTAAGTGTTCTCATCACACATTCACATACAAAAAAAAAAAAAGGTAACTTAGTGAGATAATGGATACATTAATTAGCTTGCTGTTGGAAATCATTTCAGAATGTGAATGCATACCAAAACATCCTGGTATACACCTTGAACATGTATAGTTTTTATTTGTCAATATACTTCAATAAAACTAGGGAGAAAAAGAAACTGCAGAGCCACGTGTCCCTCTGCAGTCCTGAGGAAGGGAACCAATACCGCTGGAAGCACTTACACATTAGCCAAATTGCCCAGACTCTTAACGGGTACAGATCAGAACTAATCAGTGTCAGTGCCTCAGAAAAACAGCTAGAATCCACTCAAAACTTCAGGCTCCAAAAAGGACCAAAGTTGGTTTCCACACAGGTTCTCATCAACGTTGACAGGGTCATGGATGTCACCCTGTGTCAGGTCTTTTCCATGACTGGCTACTGGAATAATATTGCATGTTTGGAGAAGTGCGTGCCAGGTAGCCATTCTGATTCTTTTAAATTTGCGATGAGGAAACACCAGAAGTCTTCTAGTTAAATATGGACACTGGTCTTCACATTTTCTTAAGTCTGAAACAGAGATGATCTCTGCTTGAGGTCACCAAGTGGGAATTTTGTACGACTGGGACCCAGGGATGCCTGAGTACTTACTGTAATTGGTAACTAGATATTGAATCTGCCTCTTTTTTGCTACTGCTGTTCTTGGTTTTGTGATAAGGGGATGGGCAGAAGGAGTCATTCCGGAATCCCACAGCAGTTTTTGCAAGCTTAGGAATTTTCTTGTCCTGGGCCTGCCTATGGCTTGCCTTTTATCTGTTGCCCACATGTGACACTAGAGATTAATCATGCAAAGTGCTTATCACCATATTCAGCATGTAACTGTTCAACCAATATTAACTATGATTATTCACTCTTTTTGTCCAATAACTATAACAAATGAGAATCAGATAAAATCCACCAATTTTTCAAAAGAATCAAGAAATTTTGATTAAAAACTCACATGTCAATATAAAATCTCTGCTATAATCATTATAGCTTCACATCATTAGCTAGCAAATCATGGGTTTCCAGACATGAATATTTGGACATCATACTGTTAAAAAATAATTTTCCCCAAAAAGAGAAAATCATACTTTCAGCCAGATATAAAGATGAACATAGGCTAAAGACCTTAACTCAATGGGAGAAAAAATGGGAAACTGTTACATCTAGTTCAGAGAAGTCAAAAAAGGCTTAACTTAATATTGAATTTTTAAAATGTTGAAATGAATATACAAATGGAGACAAAGCTAGCTTCTTTCACAGTGAGAGATAGTCAACCTAGCCTGTATTAGATACATCAGAATATAAATGTCTACAGACAAGAATGATTTTTTTAAGATCAATTGATTGATTCATATGAATGGCACAGTGACACAGAGAAAGAAAACCTGGTTCACTTCCCAAATAGCCACAATAGCCAGGACTGGGCCAGGCCAGTGCTAGGAGCCAGAAATTCCATCTGGGTCTCCTACATGGGTAGTAGGGGGCCAAGCTCTTGGGCCATCATCTTCTGCCTTCCCAGGTACAATAGCAGGAAACTGGATCACAAGAGCAGCCAGAATCCACTGGCACTCTGATAAGGAATGCCAGTTTCCACCTACAGTGGCTTAACCTACTATGCCACAATGCTGGCCCCAGGCAATAATAATTATTATTATTAAAGATTTATTTATTTATTTGAAAGGTAGAGTTATACAGAGAGAGAAAGAGAGACAGACAGACAGATGGAGAGACAGAGAGAGAGAGAGAGGTATTCCATCTGCTGGTTCACTTCCCAACTGGGGGCAACAGAACTCCAATCCAAAACCAGAAGCTAGGAGATTCTTCCTGGTCTCCCACATGAGTGCAGGGGCCCAAGGATTTGGGCCATCTTCTACTGCTTTCCCAGGCCATAGCAGAGAGCTGGATTGGAAGTGGAGCAGCCAGGACTTGAACTGGTGCCCACATGGGATGCCAGCACTGTAGGTGGCGGCTTTACCCACTATGCCACAGCGCCAGCCCCAGAAATAATTATTTTACACTGCTATAAGCTTTATACAATTTACCAAATTGTAAAAAACATTAAAATATAATTCTGTGTTTAACAATAGCAGTAAATGTTATTATGTATCTAATGGTACATGTAGTCAGTTTTGGAATGCTGATTCAACCATTGTATTACATGTTCCTTGAAGAGCTACTGCCCAAACCCATTTATTGAAATGTTGCTCTACTGCACCTAAACTTCTTCATATATATATATATATACACATATATATACATATATATACATATACATATATATACACATATATATACACACACATGTATATGTGTATAAAATCCATGGAACTGGATAGAAGAACAAGAGCCAGCACTGTAACTGAGTTAATGACAAGTGTGATACAGGACGTCCCAGATACAGATGGATATTTACGAAAACCTTCTTCTAGCATCTCCCCTGGTACCATTTGGTTTTGCTTTTGCTTTGTTGTATTTTATTCTATTTGATCGGGCTTTTTATGAGTCTACTCTGTGAAGGAAACAATACTCTCTTTCTTGTCACCACAACTACTAAAATAATACACTGATATTTCCACACCTACTTGTACAACTCAGAGACACCCTTAAAGATGGCGCACATATCCCCTTCCTTGTTAGCCAAATGGAAACCAGTGGAAATGCATGCCAGGGGTCTGCTAATAATGGTGTGAGGCAGAATAATATTTTAAAAATATTAAACTGATGCAATTTTTGTCTCATAACCCCTAGTAATTCTTTGTTTCCCTTTGGCTTCCTCCCTACCTAGCCTAGAACAAAGAAGTTAATTGAGTTGCTTATCAGCTCACAGAAGACACAACAGTCCGAATGCAAAAGCCAAGAGATTAAGTTTCCAGTGCCTGAGAAATTACAGTGATTGTTTTGTTTTGAATTGCAACTGGATATGACCTAGAAGATTTCAGCAAAAGCCTAAGGACAAAGCATAGAGTTTTATATTTGCCATAGCAATGGTACTATATAGAAAGCAAAGGCATACTTTATGCCTCTAAGGAGGATGAGGCTTTCCTAGATCGGAAGAAGGGAAGTTCAGATGCAAGTAAAAGATCTGCTTTTGTGGCTGCCTCCCCCTTTCACCCTGGATGGAATTTAGGCAACTCTAGACTATCTTGATCATTCCTAGATGACAAAAAGCCTACATGATGTCATCAAATTGCAAAGAAAGTTTCAATTCAGGAAATGAAAGTGTACAAGCTCAAGTAATTACCAAACATTGTATTTCATTGGAAAGTTAAGCTCCTCCCTTCTTTCAACTGGAGGGAGAGAAGGAGGGAGGGAGGAAGGGAGGGAGAAGGGAGGGAGGGAGAGAGCCAAAGAACGGAACACAATCTTATTCTCCTACCCTAGATTTCTGTCTCTTCTCTCACCTTGCTATCTTGGTAGCCACATTTTCTGACCACTCATTGAACAAAGCAAGAGGAAGAAAAGAAGTGAAGAGGGAGCCGGAACAGGAAGAAGGAAAGTGATTACTGAGTTGGGACTGTCATAAGATGATCTCTGCTCCCTAGTCTGGCAGATACTGAAAACCATCCCTGAAACTTTTACTCAGTTTCATGAGTGCCTTCAGAATCCTCCCTGGGGCCAGCGCTGCGGCTCACTAGGCTAATCTTACTCCTGCGGTGCCAGTACCCCGGGTTCTAGTCCCAGTTGGGGCGCCGGATTCTGTCCCAGTTGCTCCTCTTCCAGTCCAGCTCTCTGCTGTGGCCCTGGAGGGCAGTGGAGGATGGCCCAAGTGCTTGGGCCTCTGCACCTGCATGGGAGACCAGGAGGAAGCACCTAGTTCCTGGCTTCGGATCAGCGCAGCGCACCAACCATAGCAGCCATTTGGGGGTGAACCAACAGAAGGAAGACCTTTCTCTCTCTCTCTATCTAACTCTGCCTGTCAAAAAAAAAAAAAAAAAAAAAAAAAAAGAATCCTCCCTGGAGCACTCAGTTGAGTTTCTAGTTGTGTGAGTTGCATTGTCCTCTGGCTAGACACTTTACCTCAGCATTCCACAGTCCATTCTCTCTCTTGGGTTCCCATTACCCACAAGATTTAAAAGAGAGGTGCCAATGCTGTGGCGTGGCAGGTAAAGCCACTGCCGGCAGTGCTGGCATCCCATATAGGCACCAGTTCAAGACCCGACTGCTCCACTTCTGATCCAGCTCTCTGTTATGGCCTGGGAAAGAGGGAGAAGATAGCCTAAGTTCTTGGGCTCTTGCACCCACGTGGGAGACCCAGAAGAAGCTTCTGGCTCCCGGCTTCAGGTTGGCCCAGCTCGGGCAGTAGTGGCCATTTGGGGAGTGAGCCAGCAGATGGAAGATTTCTCTCTCCCTCTCTGCCTCTGCCTCTCTGTTACTCAACCTTTCAAATAAAATAAATAAATTTTTTAAAATAAAAAGATTTAAAAGAGCCCCAAGACTGCTCTCTCCCCAAGGGGCCACATCTGATTAACAGAGCCATATTTGCATCCTTTGCTTCCATATTTGATCAGCTGGGCAGTCCGCACTACTGCCTTTTACATTTCCTAGTCTGAAGTCACTGGTCCATACCTTCTATTGCTCAATGCCTGTGACATCACAGTTTCTGATATTGTGACATGTGTCTTACAATGAACAAGATGGGTTCAGTCCTAGAGGAAAAAATTCAGTTGAGGGAAGGGAGGTTTGGGCACAGCAATTAAGATACAACTTGGCTGACAGCAAGACTTTGAGGCTTGAATTAATGCCAACAAGGAAGTCAGCAATGTAGTAAGATGGAAAGTGTCCAGGGAGGAGCTCCAAGAGGACATCTCAAATGAAACCCAGGGATGACAGCAGGGAGCTGGATTGGAAGAGGAGCAGCTAGAACATGAACCAGCCAGCACCCATGTGGGATGCCGGTGCCCACTATGCCACAATGCAGGCCCCCTAAGACATTTGTTGTACCATCTTTGTTACCCAAGTCCCAGGTATGTGTTTCTTTAGGGTCAGTTTCTAGAGAATTATTTTGTTCCTTTAAATGGGCCATGTTACCCTGTTTTCTTGCTTACATGTGATCTTTTGTTGAATGTTAGTCACTTTAATAAAATAAAAGAAAAAGTCACCTCTGCTGGTCTTTATGGGCCAGCTCCATACAGGTGAAGATGTCTGATCAGTGGCGCATGAAGACTAAGGTCATTTCAGGCCTTTTTCTGCAGATATCTTTCCCATGCCTAAGCAGCTGCCTTTTTTTTTTCTTTTTCCAATTTCTCCATATATATAAGGCTGCTTGTGGGGAGCAACTCGGACTAGACTAAGTTATTGGAATTAAGACTTATTCTATGCATCTGCTCTCCCACAATATGGCGCTGTGAGAGGAGTAAACAGCTTCTACGCAGCTGCCTCCAGTTCGACCAATAAACTGCAGGAGCTGCTCCTGATTGGAGGAGAGCAGCATGCTCGGCGTGTGGGTAGCAGAGTTGGGATTGGAGGAAGAGGACTATAAAGGAGGAGAGAGACAACACGCACCAGGAACATCCAGATAACATCTGAGCAGCCCCCGAGAGAGCCAGCCGGCGGTGTGCCGCTCCCCCGCGGAAGCGGGGAAAGTGGCAGGGGGAGCTGCCCTTCCACGGAGGTGGAGGGGTTGCCAGCCAACCTGGGAAGGACCAGCAGCAAACCCGGGAAGGGCCGAGCAGACAAAAGAACAGCGCAGGGTCCTGTGTCATTCCTCCGTGAAGAGGGGGAGCGACAGCTGCTTTTAACTGTCTGTATTTCCCTTCTTGTCCGGATCTTAGATGTTCTGTTGGTATCTTCAGATATCCCACCTGTACTCTCTTGCCCCCAAGGCACCCGTGAGTCTGCATCTCTGCTGCAGCTCTCACACACCTGGGGGCTTGCCACACCTTCAGCAGCCTGCATCCTGATGCCCCATTTATGCTGCCATTCCTGTCAGCACTGGCAGTTAGGCAAGCCGGAAGCCAGTCCCTTGGGCAGTCATCTATGAAGCCAGGAAGTTATAAGCAGATTCTACATGTTCGCTTCTGTCCCGAGAGCGGAAGCAGGAGTAGAACTGGCTTGCTTCCAGCCGTGCCACCCTGTGCAGGAAGATGGGGGTAAGACAAGCCAAATATTGTGAAATTTCCTACCATTTTGGATCTTGATTAGGAATTTGTCTGGTTGTACAGCTTCCTAATTAGTATTTGTTGATCTGTGCCTTTTAATATAACCTTATCAAAATGCCTGGGTGGCAGTCTAACATCTTGTCTGTCGTCTTCCTGCTTTCTCTTGAATGAATTCAGCAGTTTCCATGATTCTGTTGTATCCTTTTACTAGTTTATTAGCTATAATTCTTTTGTTAGTTTGTTTGAGGATTGAATGTGTGTGTGTTTGTTTTTTTGTTTTTAAAGATTTTATTATTTGAGAGGTAGAGTTATAGATAGTGAGAGGGAGAGATAAAGAGAGAGGTCTTCCATCCACCGGGTCACTCCCCAAATGGCCACAATAGCCGGAGCTGGGCCATTCCAAAACCAGGAGCCAGGAGCTTCTTCTGGGTCTCCCACATGGGTGCTGGGGCCCAAGGACTCGGGCCATCTTCTGCTTTCCCATGGCATAGCAGAGAGCTGGATTGGAAGAGGAACAGCTGGGACAAGAACTAGTGCCCATATGGGATACCAGCACCGCAGGTGGAGGATTAAGCTACTGTGCCACAACGCTGGCCTGTGCAAGAGGGAGCTGCTGAAGGAGCTGCTGCCGGTCATCGGGCAGAACCTCCGCTTCCAACGCCTCTTCACTGAGTGCCAGGAGCAGCTGGACATCCTGAGGGACAAGTAGCCGCACAGGGCGGGGCCGCACGCTAGCCAGCAGCGATGTCCAGGGCCACCTCTTGCCTGGCCGGGCCACGGGGACGAGGAGACACTGGCAGGAGACGTGCCCTGTGTCCTGGGCCTGATGTGGCCTCGGAAGGGGGGCAGCACGCCCCTCCCCGCAGGCACCCCTGTGCAGAAGTGGGGCCAGCGGGGCACTCCCAGGCCTGCCGTCTCTAGCAGCCCCGAGGTGGACGCCAGCCCCTGCCGCAGCGGGCGCTGTGCTGCTTCAGCTATGACAAATGAGCCATTTGTGAGAGCGAGAATCCAGAATCGTTAAGTATTGTGCAGTCAGCAAACTGACCGGATACCGAGGTCAAAGGAATGCTGTTCCAACACACGGACTATTTTTGCACTAGAATTTGCTAACTTGTAATACGGAATTTTCCTTTGGTCAATAATCAGGATTTCCCTATAAGTTACTTGGACATTGGTCACTTGTAGGAAATTTAAACTCTAATTATGACAGCTACACTGAAAAATAATTGTACTGAAATTAACTTGTCTATCTTCATTTGGTTTTAATTTTTAAATGTTTGTAAAAAGAGACTGTTTTTGGGGGGATGGGGTAAAGGGGTGGGCAATTTCTTTTGTAAGTGTAAAATAAATGAACATGCATTGGATACCAAAAAAAAAAAAAAAAAAGATACAGCTTGGGATTCTTACATCGCATGCTGGAGTACCTCCAAGTCTTCACCCAGCTACTGATCCAGCTTCCTGCTAAAGCACACCCTAGGAGGCAGCAGGTGATGGCTCAAGTACTTAGGTTCCTGCCACCCACATGGGATACCTGAACTGAGTTCCTTGTTTCTGACTTTGGCCCAGCCCATATCTAGTTATTGCAGACATTTGGAGAGTAAACCAACAGATGGAAGATCGCTCCCTCTTTCTCTGTCTTTGAAATAAAATCAAAATAAATAAACATTTTTAAAAGAAAGTTAAATTTTATAATCTGTTATAAATTATAAATTTTGACTCAGCTTTATTATTATTTACCTTGAGCACAGTATGTATATGTAATACGAAAGTGGTCTGAAAAATAGGGGGCTTCCAGGAATCAGGAAAGGGAAAGCAACTCTCTGGCCAAGAGGGGAAAATCTATAGAGTGAATAAGCAATTTGACAACCCTCTGTCAAAAGTCAGATCCTTCATGCACCCACCCACCCATCAACATCAGAAAAGTTTATACGTGGGACCATTCCTGTGGCACAGTGGGTAAAGCCACCACCTGTGATGCTGGCATCCCATTTGGGCGCTGCTCCACTTACAATCAAGCTCCCTGTTAATGTGCCTGGGAAATCAGTGAAGGATGGCCCAAAACCTTGGGCTCTTGCACAGGAAGAAGCTCCTGGCTTCTAGCTTTGGATTGGCCCAGCTCCAGCCATTGTGGCCGGCACTGTGGTACAGCGGGTTAAAGTCCTGGCCTGCAGTGCTGGCCTATGGGTCCTGGCTACTCCACTTCTGATCCAGCTACCTGCTAATGCACCTGGAAAAGCAAGGGAGGATGGCCCAGGTGCTTAGACCCCTGTACCCACATGGGAGATCCAGAGGAAGCTCCTGGCTTCAGATCAGCATAGCTCCAGCCATTGCAGCCATTTAGAGAGTGAACCAGTGGATGGAAAACCTCTCTCTTTCTCTGTCTCTACCTCTCTCTCTGTTAACTCTTTCAAATAAATAATAAAAAAAAAGAAATATGTATAGAGACTAATTTAACCAGCTGATATTACCACTGGAAGCAAGTAGTGTCAATGGAAGCAAGAGGTAAAAATATTCACAGCCAAAAAAAAACAAAGAAAGCAGAGTCAAGAGTGATAATAAAATGAATGATTCACTTGAAGTAAACTTGAAAGAAAATTCTGACTTACAAGATTTGCTGCTTGCTGGGTATCTCAGGAAATGCTGATTGACTAAGGGTGTCTAAGGGCCTAAAAACTCTTTCTACAAGAGCATTTATTTCATTTGCTACTAAGTAAGTGGGTTTTACATACAAGTTCTGTGTGAGACCAGCCTTCATAAAGCTTGACATGTTTCCATTTATTAATTTTCCTATCATAAATTAATGTCAGCTTTGTAAGCCCTGCACTTCAAATGCCAGCAACAGTTTTAGAAAAGGGGAACTATGCCACTCAGTAATATTTTTTTAAAAAAGGCTAGAAAAAGATATACCATGCCAACAGAAAAGAAAAAAGAGCGGGCGTAGCATCTTAATATCGGACAACATAAACTTTACCACAAACACTGTTAAGAGAGACAAAGAGGGACACTATATAATGATTAAGGGATCAATTCAACAGGAAGATATAACAATTATCAATGTATATGCACCTAACTACAGGGCACCAGTTTATCTAAAAGATTTGTTAAGGGACTTAAAGGGAGACTTAGACCCCAATACAATAGTACTGGGGGACTTCAATACTCCACTCTCAGAAATAGACAGATCAACAGGACAGAAGATCAACAAGGATACAGTAGATTTAAACGACACTATAGCCCAAATGGATCTAACAGATATATACAGAACTTTCAATCCTACAGCTAAAGATTTTACATTCTTCTCAGCAGTACATGGAACCTTCTCTAGGATTGACCACATACTAGGACATAAAGCAAGTCTCAGCAAATTCAAAAGAATTAGAATCATACCATGCAACTTCTCAGACCATAAAGGAATGAAGTTGGAAATTAGCAACTCAGGAATCCCTAGAGCATACGCAAACACATGGAGATTGAACAACATGCTCCTGAATGAACAATGCGTCATAGAAGAAATTAAAAGAGAAATCAAAAATTTTCTGGAAGTAAATGAGGATAACAGCACAACATACCAAAACTTATGGGACGCAGCAAAAGCAGTGTTAAGAGGAAAGTTTATATCAATAGGTGCCTACATCAAGAAATTGGAAAGGCACCAAATAGATGAGCTTTCAATTCACCTCACGGATCTAGAAAACCTACAGCAAACCAGACCCAAATCTAGTAGGAGAAGAGAAGTAATTAAAATCAGAGAAGAAATCAACAGGATTGAATCCAAAAAAACATTACAAAAAATCAGCCAAACGAGGAGCTGGTTTTTTGAAAAAATAAACAAAATTGACACCCCATTGGCCCAACTAACTAAAAAAAGAAGAGAAAAGACCCAAATCAATAAAATCAGAGATGAAAAAGGAAATGTAACAACAGACACCACAGAAATAAAAAGAATCATTAGAAATTACTACAAGGACTTGTATGCCAGCAAACAGGGAAACCTATCAGAAATGGATAGATTCCTGGACACATGCAACCTACCTAAATTGAACCAGGAAGACATCGAAAACCTAAACAGACCCATAACTGAGACAGAAATTGAAACAGTAATAAAGGCCCTCCCAACAAAGAAAAGCCCAGGACCAGAGGGATTCACTGCTGAATTCTACCAGACATTTAAAGAAGAACTGACTCCAATTCTTCTCAAACTATTCAGAACAATCGAAAAGAGGGAGTCCTCCCAAATTCTTTCTATGAAGCCAGCATCACCTTAATTCCTAAGCCAGAAAAAGATGCAGCATTGAAAGAGAATTACAGAAAAAATATCCCTGATGAACATAGATGCAAAAATCCTCAATAAAATTCTCGCCAATAGAATGCAACAACACATCAGAAAGATCATCCACCCAGACCAAGTGGGATTTATCCCTGGTATGCAGGGATGGTTTAATGTGCGCAAAACAATCAATGTGATACACCACATTAACAGACTGCAGAAGAAAAACCATATGATTATCTCAATAGACGCTGAGAAAGCATTTGATAAAATACAACACCCGTTCATGATGAAAACTCTAAGAAAACTGGGTTTGGAAGGAACATTCCTCAATACAATCAAAGCAATCTATGAAAAACCCACAGCCAACATCCTATTGAATGGGGAAAAGTTGGAAGCATTTCCACTGAGATCTGGTACCAGACAGGGATGCCCACTCTCACCACTGCTATTCAATATAGTTCTGGAAGTTCTAGCCAGAGCTATTAGGCAAGAAAAAGAAATTAAAGGGATACAAATTGGGAAGGAAGAACTCAAACTATCCCTCTTTGCAGATGATATGATTCTTTATTTAGGGGACCCAAAGAACTCTACTAAGAGACTATTGGAACTCATAGAAGAGTTTGGCAAAGTAGCAGGGTATAAAATCAATGCACAAAAATCAACAGCCTTTGTATACACAGACAATGCCGTGGCTGAGGAAGAACTTCTAAGATCAATCCCATTCACAATAGCTACAAAAACAATCAAATACCTTGGAATAAACTTAACCAAGGATGTTAAAGATCTCTACGATGAAAATTACAAAACCTTAAAGAAAGAAATAGAAGAGGATACCAAGAAATGGAAAAATCTTCCATGCTCATGGATTGGAAGAATCAATATCATCAAAATGTCCATTCTCCCAAAAGCAATGTACAGATTCAATGCAATACCAATCAAGATACCGAAGACCTTCTTCTCAGATCTGGAAAAAATGGTGCTGAAATTTATATGGAGATACAGGAGACCTCGAATAGCTAAAGCAATCTTGTACAACAAAAACAAAGCCGGAGGCATCACAATACCAGATTTCAGGACATACTACAGGGCAGTTGTAATCAAAACAGCATGGTACTGGTACAGAAACAGATGGATAGACCAATGGAACAGAATTGAAACACCAGAAATTAATTCAAACATCTACAGCCAACTCATATTTGATCAAGGATCCAAAACCAATCCCTGGAGTAAGGACAGTCTATTCAATAAATGGTGCTGGGAAAATTGGATTTCCACGTGCAGAAGCATGAAGCAAGACCCCTACCTTTCACCTTACACAAAAATTCACTCAACATGGATTAAAGACTTAAATCTACGACCTGACACCATCAAATTATTAGAGAGCATTCGAAAAACCCTGCAAGATATAGGTACCGGCAATGACTTCTTGGAAAACACCCCAGAAGCACAGGCAGTCAAAGCTAAAATTAACATTTGGGATTGCATCAAATTGAGAAGTTTCTGTACTGCAAAAGAAACAGTCAGGAAAGTAAAGAGACAACTGACAGAATGGGAAAATATATTTGCAAACTATGCAACTGATAAAGGGTTGATAACCAGAATCTACAAAGAAATCAAGAAACTCCACAACATCAAAACAAACAACCCACTTAAGAGATGGGCCAAGGACCTCAATAGACATTTTTCAAAAGAGGACATCCAAATGGCCAACAGACACATGAAAAAATGTTCAAAATCACTAGTAATCAGGGAAATGCAAATCAAAACCACAATGAGGTTCCACCTCACCCCAGTTAGAATGGCTCACATTCAGAAATCTACCAACAATAGATGCTGGAGAGGATGTGGGGAAAAAGGGACACTAACCCACTGTTGGTGGGAATGCAAACTGGTTAAGCCACTATGGAAGTCAGTCTGGAGATCCCTCAGAAACCTGAATATAACCCTACCATTCAACCCAGCCATCCCACTCCTTGGAATTTACCCATAGGAAATTAAATTGGCAGACTAAAAAGCAGTCTGCACATTAATGTTTATTGCAGCTCAATTTACAATAGCTAAGACCTGGAACCAACCCAAATGCCCATCAACAGTAGACTGGATAAAGAAATTATGAGACATGTGCTCTATAGAATACTATACAGCAGTCAAAAACAACGAAACCCAGTCATTTGCAACAAGATGGAGGAATTTGGAAAACATCAGGCTGAGTGAATTAAGCCAGTCTCAAAGGGACAAATATCATATGTTCTCCCTGATCAGCGACAACTAACTGAGCACCAAAGGGGAAACTTGTTGAAGTGAAATGGACACTATGAGAAACAGTGACTTGATCAGCTCTTGTCCTGATGGTTGATGTACAATGTAATACTTTATCCATTTTAGTATTTTTTTTTGTTCTAGTACCATTGGTTGAACTCTGTAATTAACACACAATTATTCTTAGGTGTTTAAATTTTAACTGAAAAGTGATCCCTGTTAGGAATTTGGAAAACATTATGTTGAGTGAAATAAGCCAATCCCAAAGGGACAAATACCACTTGTTCTCCTTGATAGGTGACAACTAACTGAGCACCAAAAAGGAAACCTGTTAAAGTGAAATGAACACTATGAGAAACGGTGACTTGATCAGCCCTCACCCTGACTGTTGATGAGCAGCTTAATATATTATCCCTCTTAGTATTTTTTTGTTTGTTCTACTTAATACTTTTGGTTGAATACTGTAATCAATACACAATTCTTCTTAAGTGCTGAAACTTAACGGAAAAGTGATCGCTGTTAAATATAAGAGTGGGAATAAGAGAGGGAAGAGATGTGCAATTCGGGACATGCTCAAGCTGACTTACCTCAAACGGTAGAGTTAGAAACATACCAGGGGATTCAAATTCAATCCCATCAAGGTGGCATGTACCAATGCCATCTCACTAGTCCCAGTGATCAATTTCTGTTCACAATTGATCATAATGATAGGACTAAGAACCAAAGGGATCACATAAACAAGAATAGTGTCTGCAAATACTAGCTGATAGAATAAAAAAGGGAGAGAATGATCCAACATGGGAAGCAAGATACACAGCAGACCCATAGAAAGGCAAATGTCCTAAACAGCACTCTGGCCTCATAATCAGCCCTTAAGGCATGCGGATCCGGCTGAAATGCCCATGAGAGTATTTCAGGCATGGAAAGCCAAGACACTCTGGGGGGAAAAAAAAAAAAACCTAAATGAAAGATCTCCACGAGTGAGATCCCAGTGGAAAGAATGGGTCATCAAAGAAGGAGGTACCTTTCTCTGAAGGGAGGAGAGAACTTCCACTTTGACCATGGCCTTGTCTAAATATGATCAGAGTCGGTGAACTCAAAAGGCTTCCATAGCCTTGGCAGCTCATGACAAGAGCCTAGGGTGATTACTGATGCCATAAACAAGAGTGTCAATTTGTTAAGTCAACAACAGGAGTCACTGTGCACTTACTCCTCATGTAGGATCTCTGTCCTTAGTGTGCTGTACATTGAGATTTAATGCTATAACGAGTACTCAAACAGTATATTTCACTTTGTGTTTCTATGGGGGTGCAAACTGTTGAAATCTTTACTTAATGCATACTAAACTGATCTTCTGTAAAAAAAAAATTTATCAGTTCCCAACTTGACTCTCACTGGGATTAAACATGACAATAGGTCTGATCTGATTTCATCATCATTTAAAAAATCATCTATTATTTTTCACTTTATGTTTCTGTGTGGGAGCAAACTGTTGAAATCTTTACTTAATGTATACTAAACTGATCTTCTGTATATTAAGAGAATTGAAAATGAATCTTGATGTGAATGGAAGGGGAGAGGGAGTGGGAAAGGGGAGGGTAGTGGGTGGGAGGGACGGTATGTGGGGGAAGCCATTGTAACCCATAAGCTGTACTTTGGAAATTTATATTCATTAAATAAAAGTTTTAAAAAAATTTATTTGTTTATTTAAAAAGCAGAGTGACAGAGATGAAGAGACAGGGAAATGTTTCATCTCTTGTTTACTCCTCAAATGGCCACAATGGCCAGGGCTGGGTCAAGCCAAAACCAGGAACTTGGAACTCAAACCAGGTCTCTCATGGGGGTGGCAGGGAGACCAATCACTTGGGCTATATTCTGCTGCTTTTCCAGGCACATTAGCAGGGAGCCAAGTCAGCAATAGAGCAGCTGGGACTTGAACTGGCACCCATATGGGATGCCAGCATTGCAGGTGGCAGCTGAACCTGCTGTGCCACAACACCAGCCCCTCCCCAGCAATATTCTATGGAAACTGGAAAAAGTCATGAATGACTGAACACAGACGAGGATATTAGTATTTTCATTCTTTTTCACTTATAAAATAAATTATATCAGTAAATTTATATAAATAAATTTAAAGATTTATTTATTTTAAAGAGTTACGCAGAGAGAGGTAAAGACAGAGCAAGAGATCCTCCATGGGTTCATTTACTCCCCTTGGAGCTGCAATGGCCAGCGCTGAGCAAGGCTAAAGCCAGGAGCCAGGAGCTTCTTCCAGGTCTCTCATATGGGCAGCAGGGGCCCAAACACTTTTGCCAACTTCTGCTGCTTTTCCCAGGACATTAGCAGAGAGCTGGATCAGAAATGGAGTAGCCAGGACTTGAACAGACACCTATAGGGAATGCTGGCATCACAGGTAGAGGTTTTATCCACTACACCACAACACTGGCCCCTTCTTTTGCATTTTTTTTAAGATTTATTTATTTGAAAGGCAGAGTCACAGAGAGAGAGAAACAGTGACAGACAGAGCCAGAGAGACAGAGAGAGAATCTTCCATTCACTAGTTCACTCCCCAAATGGCCACAATGGCTAGAGCTGGGCTGATCCAAACCCAGGAGCCCAGAGCTTCTTCTCGGTCTCCCATGTGGATGCAGGGGCCCAAACATTTCAGCCATCTTCTGCTGCCTTCCCAGATGCATTATCAGGGAGCTGGATCAGAAGTGGAGCAGGCCAGCACCGCGGCTCAATAGGCTAATCCTCCACCTTGCAGCGCCGGCACACCGGGTTCTAGTCCCGGTCAGGGCACCGGATTCTGTCCCGGTTGCCCCTCTTCCAGTCCAGCTCTCTGCTGTGGCCCGGGAGTGCAGTGGAGGATGGCCCAAGTGCTTGGGCCCTGCACCCCATGGGAGACCAGGAGAAGCACCTGGCTCCTGCCTTCGGATCAGCGCGGTATGCCGGCCGCAGCGCGCCGGCCGCGGCGGCCATTGGAGGGTGAACCAACGGCAAAGGAAGACCTTTCTCTCTGTCTCTCTCTCTCTCACTGTCCACTCTGCCTGTCAAAAAAAAAAAAAAAAGTGGAGCAGCTGGTCTCAAACCAGTGCCCATATGGGGTGCCAGCACTGCAGGTGGCAGCTTTACCCACTATGCCACAGCAATGGCCCCTTTCACATTCTCATAGATGCCTGTTACAGTAATACACCACAAGAGTGAATTAATTGCCAAGGTGGTATCAGAAAAACTGACTGTCACATGGAGACTTGCTCCTGGCCTACCTGTGCTTCTAGAAAGTTTACTCCTACTCAGTATAATCATTCTCCCCATGCAGCTTCCCTTCCCTGGAATCTGGAAAGTGGAGTTCCGTAGTCCAATTTATTGCCATGTAGCAAATTACCTCAAAACTTAGCAACTTAAAACAACCCTTTTACTCTTCTCTTGGATTGCGTGGATCAGGTACTTCAACAGAACGCAGAAAAAAACGGTGCATCTCCGCCCCTCAATATTTGGGATCTCAGGTGGGAAGACTCAAGTGACTGGGAATGAGTCTATGGCAGGGAGGGCCTGGAAGCACTGGAGGTGTCTGCACTCACATGTCTGGCAAATAATGCTGGCTACTGGCCAGGACTGAGCACTGAATCTACATCTTTTTGACCTCCCCTTAGATGTCACACAGCATCACTTCTGCGGCTTTCTATTGCCTATTAAGTGAGTCATTAGCCAGTTGAGATCCAAAGAGAAGGGATATAGGCCCCCTCTCTTGAAGGGAAGAGTGTCAAAGAAATTGTAGTGAACTTCTAAACTCTCCAAGCCATCCTTCGCCATCACTTTTTTTTTTTTATAAAACATTTAATTTATTGATCTTTTTTGGGAATGCCATTGCATCACCACTGTATTACCACTGAACCATTAATTTTGTAAGCTCATCTACATGAGCAGGTTTGTTTTCATGACACTGCAGAGGAGTCAGCTCTTCCTGCAGAGGTTCCAGAGGTTCCTGTAGAGGTGTGCAAGCTCCTTCTGTTTATTTATAAAAGCGTTACTCACTCTGTTAACCTTGTCATCATGCACAATGTTTATCTTCTTTAAGATCAGTAGTAACCGGTTTTGCTTTGTTTTTAGCCTTAAAGTATTTTTTGGCTAGCTTTAAGAAACACATTCCTGGGCTTCTGCTCTCTTAATTTGTTCTTGGTCATTATCTTCAATACCTATGTGCTGCAGCTGGAGCTCCAGGGGATGCCATCCACGCGCACGCGCGCACACACACACACACACACACACACAGTCCAGGAAGTTCCCCTCATCATCATTTGAACGCATACAATGATATCCTAAGTGCACTGTATTTTTTTTTGTCATCTCTCCCCAGTTTTGAGTTATCTGGCACAAAAAAATAAGGTGTCTCTGAGACCAAGCTCTCTGCTTTCCATCCCTCTTTCACTTTCACTTCATTTAGCCAAGTGCACATACAAGCACATACATGTACTTCCCTACACACAATACTTTTTATAGATTTCATTAAGCAAGTAAGTTTTGGTTGGGCTAAGATTGGAGAAAATTGTCACTTTATTTTATTTTGGCTTGCAAAGGGAGGTAAATCTTGAAATTGTTCACTTTAACATCAGCAACATAAATTAAGCTTATCTTAATTCTCTTTCCAGAAACATTTAGCAATGTTTCATGGTAAATGCTTTTTATAACTTATAAGAGAAAAATAAAACACATAACACATTAGTACTAAAATAATTATTTTCTTTTTGAGAAATGCATTTATTTAGGGGCAGGTGTTTGGGGCAGCAGTTAAGTTGCCTCCTGGTACACCACATCCCACATATCAGAGTGCCTGGGCTCAAGTCCTGGCTCCACTTCTCATTCAGCTTCCTGCTAAAGTGTTCTCTGCGGGAGCTAGCGCCGGGCAGAAAGTGACCCAAGTTCTTGGGCCCCTGCACATATGTGGGAGGCCCAGAAGAAACTCCTGACTCCTGTCTTTGGATTGGCTCAGCTCCAGCCATTGTGGTCTGGGGAGTGAGCTAGTGGATGGAAGATATCTCTCTCTCTCTCTCTCTCTCTGTAACTCTGCCTTTCAAATAAATTAATTAACCTTTAAAAAAAATGTTCCCTGCAGACAGCAGGTGCTGCTCAAGTAGTTGGGTCCCTGTTGTCCACATGGAAAGCTCAAATTGAGTTCTGGCCACTGAACCAGCAGATGGAAGATATCTATCTCTGTCTATCTTTCTCTTTCCCTTTCAAAAAAATAATAATTTTTAAAAACTAGTAATTTTTAAATTGTTAATTTTATTTGAAAGGCAGAGGTACAGAGTCAGAGAGAGGTTCACTCCCCAAATGCCCACTTATTACCTTCCTTAGAAAAAATATTTTTTGATCATATTTTTGTTTGGGTTGAAAGGAACTTGTTCTATATCCCTCTTTGATAACATGGATGCATGAAAATCACTCTGGTTTCATCAGGCCTGCTTTTGTGCCTTTTCAGAGTATCATTTGCTGCTCCCCAATCCTGGAAGGACCTGAACACTTTAAGATTCTTATGTTCTTGTGACAGAGGAGCCCAGTGCCTTGGAGGATAGCTACCCTGCCCCAAATCCATGAAAACAGCAAAAAGAAAATACCTATAGCCACCATTTCATAAGTTTACCAAACTACTCTATGGCTGTTTTTGTCAGATTAAGCAAGGATAATCCAGGAATTTCAACCGTGTTCCTGATTAACCAAAACTGCTGTGCAGCATTGACAGTGAAATGAAAGAAATACAAAGCGCTCCAGGGTTTAACGTGATTTAGCCCTGGGGAATGAGTCCATATCTCACAAGGAGAGTTTACATTTATAAGGGTGGTTTCGAAGTAACTGTGACATAAAGCAGAATGGGAATGCCATGAGGGATTCCGAGTATTTGGGGGATTAAAAGGCTAAAAGCACATAGGTCAGAGGAACCCTGGAAGACCTCATAGACAAAGTAGCTACACACAGATTTAAAACCAACTGTTTTAGGGTTCCACCCTTAAATATGCACAAATGCTCAAGATTTAGCAGATATTTCATGGAAGAGAGAGAACAAAAACAATATGAAAAGAAAGGAAGGAATTTCTAAATTTCAAATATTCAGAGAACGGCAGAAGAAAGAAAAAAAAAAAAAACCTGACAAATAACCTTAGATAAACAAGAGAAGGTATGACCTGCAGGGGGAAAACAAAAATAATAGTGGTAAGAAAGACATAATAGAAGAACAAGAAAGAACTCTTGGAGATTTAAAATCTATGAATATAAAGTTTAAAAGTTAAACAGAAGTGTTGGAAATGAAGTCTCCCTGGAAAGTAGAAAAGAGAAGAGCAGGTGGAAAAGGGGAAGGCGAAGACACAAATGATAAGAAAGTCAGATCAGTCCTGGATATGGAGCACATGATAGAATTCTGAGTGCCAGGAAGCGCAAAACAAGATGGAATGAAAGAGAAAAAAAGTGACAATACAAAAACACTAGCACAGCTGAAGGATACAATCCTGCGGACTAGGAGGACTCGCCAACTGACCAGCATAATTCATTCAAAGATCCTAATCCAAGGAAGCTTCACACAATTACTGACTATTGGAGATAAGGTGAAAATCCTACAAGTCTTTTGAAAGAGAATAAAAGATCACATACAAATGAACAGAACTGAGAATGACCTTGATCTTCTCAATACTGACCCTAGAGAAAGAAGACAAAAGATCAGGAGTCTTGAAATTTTTGAAAGATGGCAATTTTAACATTGAATTTGAATCTAGAATTTTTAGATTCTAGATTTTAAATTTCTAAGATTTTAAATCTCCAAGAGTTCTTTCTTGTTCTTGAATTATGTTTGGTCACACCTTCTCTTGTTTCTCTAAAATTTTTATACCTGGCCAAGTTTTAGAGTAGACTAAAAGCATTTTTTCCTTTTTTAAAAAATATTTATTTTATTTATTTGAAATGCAGACTTAGATACAGAGAGGGGGAAACAAAGAGATAGACAGAGAGAAAGAGAGAGAATACATCATCTGCTGGTTCACACCAGTCCAGAGTGAGTCTCAGAGAGCTCCAGAAGGAAGGGTCCCAGGAATAAGAATGAAGTTAACAGATTACCTGACATGCTCCGCATCTGCAAGCTATTGAGAGGAATTTGTTAAATCTCATGGAGCAAAAAATCACAGTAAATAATGAAAGGTATGCAAGTGAAATAAAATAAACATTGTAGTCATCAACTCCAGGAAAAACAAGCACAAGAGCTTGTAAATGTGAGATTAAATCATAATGCAATATTTGAACCAGGAGTGAAATATCTGTATTTATGTCTATAAATATTAGGTAGTATGATAATATTATACATGACTATCAATTGAACCAAAAATTACGATATATTATAATGATGGAATGTTGCTGTTTACCTAATATTCCTTCCCTCCCTCCAATTCCTTCCTCACATGGATTTTTTTCCTGTATCTACCATTCTGCCTAATAATGTGCTTTAAGGGAGGCTGGTCCCAATTCTACCCCAAAGCATACATCTTTCTAGTACAATCATGACAATCTTATTCTCTTTCCTTGTGATTGTTCTGGGAAAAGACATATAACTCACATCTATTGAGGAGCTTCTTAAACAAAAATGCAAAGAATCTGTCTTACGTGCTGTCTTAGATGCTGTCTTATGTAGAAAAGACAGTGACAGTTGCCTCATCATCTAACAATCATGAGGGTAGCCAACATGAAGACAAAGTCAACATCCAAAGACAGCAGTGCAAAGATCAAGAGTACCTCGGTCCCGATGCCACTGAGTCGTCCTGCCTCCATAGGCAGTCTCTTCACATCTAGGTTAAATGGAGATAACAGAATTCCTCGTTAAGCCAGTGCAGTCAGAGTTTTCTATAATTCTCATCTGAAAAATATTCTAACATTCTATTTTCTTTGTGAGTGGAAAGGTAGGTGTAGCTGCGTAGTGAGAATGCTAAACCCATATTGACCACAAAAACAGGAAATATAAATCATATATTATATCCAAGATGGCTAAGTCAAGATAAAGCAGTATAAGCCCCACACTGAGAAAAACAGAGATGCATACTCAAATAAATAATTAAATTAGTAGGCAGTAAGTGCTTTTAGGGAGCAATACTAAGAGTTGCAAAGGAACAAGGTAATATGTGATTATTTTTAATTATGTGAATGATTACTTTGCTAAAAATAAATGAACAGAAACACAGAAAGTAATTTTCCAAGGTCACTAAAATAAAGGTTCCCTATGTGGTTATCAAAATAATTATTGAAATCCCCCCAGAAACAAAACAATGAAGCTTCAAAAGCTAGTAGACTTCATCATAACCATGTAGATTTCACAGCACAAGGGCTAGGTACTCCACGGCTCAAATTGGGGGGGGGAGGGCGGGGGGCAATTTGGATCCTTTTAGAAACCCTCAGCTAGTGTCAAATATCATTAAAACAAGATAATATGTGCACAGAGCGACTTGATGAAGTCTAGAGATCACATGACTCCCCTCAATATTCTTTCCCCAAGTTATTTGCTGATTTGTAATTAATAAAAATGCCTTCCAGGTCTGATTTCCCCACAATTCAGACATGAAATTTTACTATCAAGTTCTCAACATTTTAAAAGGCTGATGGCAAATGAAAAAAAAAAATCTTTTCAGAAAACTTCTGCAAAAATAAATTTTACTGTAAAAAATAATTTTACAATTATTGAACAACATTCAGATCAGGTGAAGGAAAATGATTTTTGGTGTAATCAAGGAAATCAGAAATGTAAGGACTAGTCATTCTGTTAAATATTTCAAATGATCTCAGTTGATTTGTCTCTTGATATTTGATAAATTAACAAACTGGATAGTAAAATTAACTTACATCTCCAAAACAAAATTTGGTCACTGATTTCAGTTATTGGGCTAACAAACATTTCAGTAGATCCAATAATGCAAATGACTGATTCAGACTCACTTTCCTTTTTTTGTTCCCTCTGCACCTCTTGGTTGAGGTGGATCTGAGTGGGAAGGAAGTGTAGTCAGTCCTCAGCACCTGCGAGAACAGGAGAGCGGCACCAGGTCCTGCTCCCACTGTTGATCTGTATCACCCTATGCTTCTACGTCCCCATCAGAAAAACTAAGGAATTAGATTCAACCAGCTTTGACATCAAATTTTCAAGTGTAATACTTAATAACTGTGATTTTTTTAATGAAGCCTGTTTGGTTTTCTTTTATAAAATAGCAAAAGTATTTCAATTTCAAAGGATCTTGTAGGATCAGACCCAAATGTAAATTCCTTTAGAGTTGAAAAAAATAAATAACAAGGCTAAAACTCTGCAAATTTGATTGCAGTCATGGAAAATAATGAGAGAAAAAGTCTTGAAAAAAAAAGGGGGGGGGGGTTTTCGGTAAGTCTACCATTTTTTACTCATTTGGCTTCAAGCACAATTTTGTGCACATTCACCTGGGCCACATGTTCTAGCTCTGCATCACAATGGTTCTCCAACTCACCATATTGTGTTGCCAGGGAAAATGATGTTGCTATTCTTGGCTCTCACATTCTTATGCAGCTCCTTGAAGCTTTCCTCAAAACCTTTCAAAAGTTCAAGAGTCATAAAGTAGCATGTAAAGAGATGTTTTCTGTCTACAAAGGAAGACTACAGGAACTGGTGCTGCAGTCTAAGCTCTACCTGTGACACTGGCATCCCATACAGGTGCTGGTTTGAATCTCGGCTGCTCCACTTCTGATCCAGCTCCTTGCTAATGACCTGGGAAAGCAGCAGAAAATGGCCCAAGTACGTGGGCCCCTGCACTCACATGGGAGACCTGGAAGAAGCTTCTGGCTCCTGGCTTCAGATCCGCCCAGCTCTGGCAGCTGCAGCCATTTGGGGAGGGAACCAGTGAATGAAAGACCTCTATTTTCTCACTATCTCTGTCTGTAACTCTGCCTCTCAACTAAATAAATACAAAACAACAACAACAACAACAAAAAAAACGGAAGACTATTTGTCTGGGGTCCTTGGACATCTTGGTCTCTACAATCAATTTATTATTTGTGGAAGGGCCTGAATCTCTAGCACTCTGTAATTCATTCCTTATATATTTGGGCTTAATATGTAAAGATCAAGCCCTAAAATGTTAAAGTGGATCCCTGAGATTTTTAGTGGTACACAGCTTGGTTTTCCCAATAGAAGTTATCAGGAAGCTCAGAATATATCTATGGCTTAATTCTTTACATGAATGTCATTTATTTACTATTTTAAGATACAAGAATTTGCTTTCCTGCAGTGAAAAAAATATACAAAGATGAGCTTTGAATTGAAAGCACCCAGCTATTCACTTTATTAAATACCAATTCTAAAGTGAGAAAGTAAATTTGAATACCTTCCAAGTACTTTCTTCCCTGCAGAACACTGAATTCATTAAAAGCATTTATTATGACTCTGAAAGATTAGGCATAGAATGATGCCGCAAGGTTAGTGCTTTGCACAGAATTTAAATGTATCAGATAGAAAACCAAAAGTCTGCTTTAAAGCCTCCGCTTCTCTCGTGAGCAACAGACCCCAAGAAGCAGCCTTATTTTGGGAGGCGGCTTTCAGGCATACTTCATCTCTATCCTTTACTACTGACTTTCACTCAGGTCCAGCGAGGGCCCAGAGCCCCTCTGTAGCTCAGGGCTCCGACAAGGCCCCACAGCTGCCAGGACAGAGCCTCCATTCTCCCTGCTGCTATTCGTTCCCCTTTTGTGACCAACTCCAGTCCTCCTTCAGGTCTCAGTCTACTTCTCCAGGAAACCCTCCTTGCTCTTCTGGACTGGGACAGGCCCAGGTTACAAATGCTTACAACCCCCAACCTTATCATAGCAGTCATCAAATCATATTTCTGTACTTTTTTCAAGTCTGTCCTCCTCACTAGACAGTAAATTCTATAAATGCCCAGACTGCAATTATTTGATTCCGTTCTACAATGCATAAAATAATGCTTGGTATGTTGTACATGACCAGTAAATATCTGGTGGGTACTGGGAAAAAAGGGAAACAAATTATCCTTAATATGTTAAAGGATATTCTACCTCACTCAGAAATAAATAAATATAAAAATATTGATGGCAGGAGCTGGCGCTGTGGCATAGTGGGTAAAGCCATCACCTGCAGTGCCTGCATCCCATATGGGCAGCTGCTCCACTTCTGATCCAGCTTTCAGCTATGGCCTGGGATAGCAGTAGAAGATGGCCCAAGTCCTTGGGCCCCTGCAACTGTGTGGAAGACCCGGAGGAAGCTCCTGGCTGCTGGCTTCATATCGGCCCAGCTCCAGCCATTGTGGCCATTTAGGGAGTGAACCAGCAGATGGAAGCTCTCTCTCTCTCTCTCTCTCTCTCTACCTCTGCCTCTCTGTAACTCTTTCAAATAAAATAAATAAATATTTTTTAAAATATTGATGGCATACTATTTCTTACTTCTCAGATCAAAAAGTTCCAAAAATCAGATAACACATCATGACAAGAGTTAAGTGTGATCCATGGCCCTTAGTAGGGTGCTATAAGCTGGCAGTCTCTTTGCAAGAAACTTAGCAAAATATCTCAAAATCTAAATTAACATAGCTTTTCACCTAACAATGTCACACCTAAAATTTTATTCTACAGTTATACTCTCACTTAAATACAAAGGCATATGTTCAAAGATGTTTGGAAAAGGAATTCTAAAGTCTTATAATAAAAAATAAGTTAAATAAATTATGGTTCAGGAATATAATAAAATAATATACAGCAGTAAAAAATGAGATCTATATGTACTGATAAATAATCATATCCAAGACACATAAGTGAAGACAACAGTTTAAAATGATGTTTATATTACCATAGTTGTTGCTGTCAAAGACATATGTGCACATGGGATATGTCTGGGAACATACATAAGAAACTAGTATCAGGGAGATGGGCAAGATGGAGGAATAGGAAGGGAGCACACTGATAGTCCGGGGAGAGATAGTTTAATAAAAGTGGAGATACTGCAGGTTCAAGGAAGAGTAGGGGAGGAAACAGCAGAAGAAACTCTTCCGGAACGCGTGATTCACAGCGGACCTGCGTGGAGAGCGTGGGAGCCCACAGTTCGGGACACCAGCGGCAGACTCAACACACCAGCGCTGGAACGCGAGGTGAGCCGAACCTCAATAGCCCGAGACACGGGCAGGCAAGCGGAGAGAGGAGACTAGAGGGAACGACCCCCGGGGATGGGGGGGGAGTTCACCAGGCTAACTGGAAGAGAGAGAGAGAGAGAAAAAAAAAAAGGTGACTGGTACAGACACGGGTTTCTCTCTCTCCGCTCACCTCTCAAGGGCGAGCAAGACAAAGAGCAGGCACCATCTTGGACATACGTCATAAGCAGAGCGACCTCAGGTCTGCACCGGCCCTGAGCCTAGCAGAAAAACCTGACTCTGGGCAGGGCGAATTAACAGGAGATTAGGACCTAGTAAATTTGTGGTGCTACTGAACTGAGACTGTGAAAAAAAGAGACGGTGGGGGAGAGAACTCACGGAATTCACGTGAGCACTCTCCAGAGACGCTACAATTCCGTAACTTTGACAACCCAGTGGGAGACTGAAGGAGAATTTGAGCCCACTCTGAGGGCCGAACAGATTCCCTGTGTGGTCCTTGGGAAAGAGCTTCCAATCTCTGGCTCCTGTGGGTATATCATTTGCCTGCTAACTACCTCCAACTTCGTTCAGCTGTGCGGAATTACTTCCCTTTTGAATCAAAAAAAAAAGAAAGAGAGAGAGAGAGATTTACCACGCCTAACCTGGGAGTGTCACCTTTGGCACACCAAACAGAGCTCTCAGGCCACACCCATCTCAAGCCCTAAGGCTCCATCAAAAACAGATAGTCCACTTAATCTAGAGTCATAGTATAACAAGAAAAAGCACCACAGTGAAGAAACCAAATATCTCCAATATGCCAAATAACAAACGCAAAAACCAAGGTAATAAAAACAAGGAAGTCACCATGACACCCTCAAATGAAAAAGACACCCCAATTCAAGATTATGAAGATGATGACATAGAAGAAATGCAAGAAGCAGATCTCAAAAAATTGATAAGAACATTAAGAAGTTCTCAAAAACAAAATCTTGAACTACAGAAATCCTTAATGGACAAGATAGAAAATCTCTCTCGTGAAAATGAAATATTAAGGAGGAATCAAAATGAAACGAAACAACTAGTACAACAGGAAACTGTGATAGTGACTGAAGTGAAGAATTCAATAGATCAAATGAAAAACACAATAGAGAGCCTTACAAAGAGAATGGGTGAAGCAGAAGAGAGAATATTGGACTTAGAAGACAGAGAACAGGAAAGGATACAGTCAGACCAAAGAAAAGAAGAGGAAATTAGAAATCTAAAACATATTGTCGGGAATCTTCAGGATACTATTAAAAAACCCAACATTCGGGTTCTAGGAGTTCCCGAAGGCATGGAGAGGGAGAAAGGATTAGAAGGCTTTTTTAGTGAGATATTAGCAGAAAATTTCCCAGGTTTGGAGAAGGACAGAGAAATCCTAGTACAGGAAGCTCACAGACCCCCTAATAAACACGACCAAAAGAAATCCTCACCACGACACGTTGTAATTAAACTCTCCACAGTGAAACATAAAGAAAAGATCCTAAAATGTGCAAGAGAGAAACGTCAGATTACTCTCAGAGGATCTCCAATCAGACTCACAGCTGACTTCTCATCAGAAACTCTACAAGCTAGGAGGGAATGGCGAGATATAGCCCAGGTACTAAGAGAGAAAAACTGCCAGCCCAGAATATTATATCCTGCAAAGCTATCATTTGTGAATGAAGGTGAAATAAAGACTTTTCATAGCAAACAGAAATTGAAAGAATTTGTTGCCACTCGTCCAGCCCTGCAAAAGATGCTTAAAGATGTGTTACACACAGAAACACAGAAACACGGTCATCAATATGAAAGAAGGTAAAGGAAGGAAACCAAGGAAGGAAACCTCACAGCAAAAGATCACAGGGAATTCAAAGCATATATTAGAACTTATCTTTGGCAAATGGCAGGGCAAAGATACCACTTATCATTAGTCACATTGAACGTGAATGGCCTGAACTGTCCAGTTAAAAGACACCGATTGGCTGATTGGGTTAAGGAACAAAACCCATCTATTTGCTGCTTACAAGAAATACATCTTTCCAACAAAGATCCATACAGACTGAAAGTGAAAGGTTGGAAAAAGATATACCATGCCAACAGAAAAGAAAAAAGAGCGGGCGTAGCCATCTTAATATCGGACAACATAAACTTTACCACAAAAACTGTTAAGAGAGACAAAGAGGGACACTATATAATGATTAAGGGATCAATACAACAAGAAGATATAACAATTATCAATGTATATGCACCTAACTACAGGGCACCAGTTTATCTAAAAGATTTATTAACGGACTTAAAGGGAGACTTAGACCCCAATACAATAGTACTGGGGGACTTCAATACTCCACTCTCAGAAATAGACAGATCAATAGGACAGAAGATCAACAAGGATACAGTAGATTTAAACGACACTATAGCCCAAATGGATCTAACAGATATATACAGAACTTTCAATCCTACAGCTAAAGATTTTACATTCTTCTCAGCAGTACATGGAACCTTCTCTAGGATTGACCACATACTAGGCCATAAAGCAAGTCTCAGCAAATTCAAAAGAATTAGAATCATACCATGCAGCTTCTCAGACCATAAAGGAATGAAGATGGAAATTAGCAACTCAGGAATCCCTAGAGCATACGCAAACACATGGAGATTGAACAACATGCTCCTGAATGAACAATGGGTCATAGAAGAAATCAAAAGAGAAATCAAAAACTTTCTGGAAGTAAATGAGGATAACAGCACAACATACCAAAACTTATGGGACGCAGCAAAAGCAGTGTTAAGAGGAAAATAATCGAAAATGAATCTTGACGTGAATGGAGGGGAAGAGGGAGTGGGAAGGGGGGGGTTGTGGGTGGGAGGGACGGTACGGGGGGGGAAGCCATTGTAACACATGAGTCGTACTTTGGAAATTTATATTCATTAAATAAAAGATAAAAAAAAAATAAAAAAAAAATAAAAAAATAAAAAAAAAAAAGAGGAAAGTTTATATCAATAGGTGCCTACATCAAGAAATTGGAAAGGCACCAAATAGATGAGCTTTCAATTCACCTCAAGGATCTAGAAAACCTACAGCAAACCAGACCCAAATCTAGTAGGAGAAGAGAAATAATTAAAATCAGAGAAGAAATCAACAGGATTGAATCCAAAAAAAAACATTACAAAAAATCAGCCAAACGAGGAGCTGGTTTTTTGAAAAAATAAACAAAATTGACACCCCATTGGCCCAACTAACTAAAAAAAGAAGAGAAAAGACCCAAATCAATAAAATCAGAGATGAAAAAGGAAACGTAACAACAGACACCACAGAAATAAAAAGAATCATCAGAAATTACTACAAGGACTTGTATGCCAGCAAACAGGGAAACCTATCAGAAATGGGTAGATTCCTGGACACATGCAACCTACCTAAATTGAACCAGGAAGACATCGAAAACCTAAACAGACCCATAACTGAGACAGAAATTGAAACAGTAATAAAGGCCCTCCCAACAAAGAAAAGCCCAGGACCAGATGGATTCACTGCTGAATTCGACCAGACATTTAAAGAAGAACTAACTCCAATTCTTCTCAAACTATTCAGAACAATCGAAGAAGAGGGAATCCTCCCAAATTATTCCAAGAAGCCAGCATCACCTTAATTCCTAAGCCAGAAAAAGATGCAGCACTGAAAGAGAATTACAGACCAATATCATGATGAACATAGATGCAAAAATCCTCAATAAAATTCTCGCCAATAGAATGCAACAACACATCAGAAAGATCATCCACCCAGACCAAGTGGGATTTATCCCTGGTATGCAGGGATGGTTTAATGTGCGCAAGACAATCAATGTGATACACCACATTAACAGACTGCAGAAGAAAAACCATATGATTATCTCAATAGACGCCGAGAAAGCATTTGATAAAATACAACACCCGTTCATGATGAAAACTCTAAGCAAACTGGGTTTGGAAGGAACATTCCTCAATACAATCAAAGCAATCTATGAAAAACCCACAGCCAACATCCTATTGAATGGGGAAAAGTTGGAAGCATTTCCACTGAGATCTGGTACCCGACAGGGATGCCCACTCTCACCACTGCTATTCAATATAGTTCTGGAAGTTCTAGCCAGAGCTATTAGGCAAGAAAAAGAAATTAAAGGGATACAAATTGGGAAGGAAGAACTCAAACTATCCCTCTTTGCAGATGATATGATTCTTTATTTAGGGGACCCAAAGAACTCTACTAAGAGACTATTGGAACTCATAGAAGATTTTGGCAAAGTAGCAGGGTATAAAATCAATGCACAAAAATCAACAGCCTTTGTATACACAAGCAATGCCGTGGCTGAGGAAGAACTTCTAAGATCAATCCCATTCACAATAGCTACAAAAACAATCAAATACCTTGGAATAAACTTAACCAAGGACGTTAAAGATCTCTACAATGAAAATTACAAAACCTTAAAGAAAGAAATAGAAGAGGATACCAAAAAATGGAAAAATCTTCCATGCTCATGGATTGGAAGAATCAATATCATCAAAATGTCCATTCTCCCAAAAGCAATTTATAGATTCAATGCAATACCAATCAAGATACCAAAGACCTTCTTCTCAGATCTGGAAAAAATGGTGCTGAAATTCATATGGAGGCACAAGAGACCTCGAATAGCTAAAGCAATCTTGTACAACAAAAACAAAGCTGGAGGCATCACAATACCAGATTTCAGGACATACTACAGGGCAGTTGCCCTGCAAAAGATACTTAAAGATGTGCTACACTCAGAAACACAGAAACACGGCCATCAATATGAAAGAAGGGAAAGGAATAACACCTACCAGTAAAAGAGCATGGGAAGCTCAAAGCATATACTAGAAAATATTTCCGGGAAAATGGCAGGGCAAAGTCACTACGTATCAATAGTCACATTGAACATTAATGGTCTGAATTCTTCAGTTAAAAGACACCGTTTAGCTGACTGGCTCACAGAACACAACCCAACTATTTGTTGCCTACAAGAAACACATCTCTCTAACAAAGAGGCATGCAGACTGAAAGTGAAAGGTTGGAAAAAGATATTCCATGCCAACAGAAACCAAAAAAAAGCAGGTGTAGCCATATTAATATCAGACAAAATAAACTTTAATACAAAAACTGTTAAGAGAGACAAAGAGGGACACTATATAATGATTAAGGGTTCAATTCAACAGGAAGATGTAACTATTATAAATGTATATGCACCTAATTACAGGGCACCGGTCTATTTAAAAGATATGTTAAGGGACTTAAAGGGAGATTTAGATTCCAATACAATAGTACTGGGGGACTTCAATACTCCACTCTCAGAAATAGACAGATCATCCGGACAGAAGATCAACAAGGAAACAGCAGATTTAATTGACACTATTGCCCAAATGGATCTAACAGATATCTACAGAACTTTCAACCCTACATCTACAGACTTCACATTCTTCTCAGCAGCGCATGGAACCTTCTCTAGGATTGACCACATACTAGGCCATAAAGCAAGTCTCAGCAAATTTAAAAGAATTAGAATCATACCATGCAGCTTCTCAGACCACAGCGGGATGAAGTTGGAAATTAGCAACTCAGGAAACCCCAGAAAGTATGCAAACACATGGAGACTGAACAACATGCTCCTGAATGAACACTGGGTCATTCAAGAAATCAAAAGAGAAATCAAAAACTTTCTGGAAGTAAATGAAGACAACAACACAACATATCAAAACTTATGGGATACAGCAAAAGCAGTATTGAGAGGCAAATTTATAGCAATAGGTGCCTATACCAAGAAATTGGAAAGGTACCAAATAAATGAGCTTTCAGCGCACCTCAAGGACCTAGAAAAACTGCAGCAAACCAAACCCAAATCTAGTAGGAGAAGAGAAATCATTAAAACCAGAGAAGAAATTAACAGGATTGAATCAAGAAAAACATTACAAAAAATCAGCCAAGCGAGAAGCTGGTTTTTTGAAAAAATAAACAAAATTGACACCCCATTGGCCCAACTAACTAAAAAAAGAAGAGAAAAGACCCAAATCAATAAAATCAGAGATGAAAAAGGAAACGTAACAACAGACACCACAGAAATAAAAAGAATCATCAGAAATTACTACAAGGACCTGTATGCCAGCAAACAGGAAAACCTATCAGAAATGGATAGATTCCTGGACACATGCAATCTACCAAAATTGAACCATGAAGACATCGAAAACCTAAATAGACCCATAACTGAAACAGAAATTGAAACAGTAATAAAGGCCCTCCCAACAAAGAAAAGCCCAGGACCAGATGGATTCACTGCTGAATTCGACCAGACATTTAAAGAAGAACTAATCCCATTTCTTCTCAAACTATTCAGAACAATCGAAAAAGAGGGAATCCTCCCAAATTCTTTCTATGAAGCCAGCATCACCTTAATCCCTAAGCCAGAGAAAGATGCAGCACTGAAAGAAAATTACAGACCAATATCCCTGATGAACATAGACGCAAAAATCCTCAATAAAATTCTGGCCAATAGAATACAACAACACATCAGGAAAATCATCCACCCAGACCAAGTGGGATTCATCCCTGGTATGCAGGGATGGTTCAACATACGCAAATCAATCAATGTGATTCACCACATTAACAGACTGCAGAAGAAAAACCATATGATTATCTCAATTGATGCAGAGAAAGCATTTGATAAAATTCAACACCCTTTCATGATGAAAACTCTAAGCAAATTGGGTATAGAAGGAACATTCCTCAATATAATCAAAGCAATTTATAAAAAACCCACAGCCAGCATCCTATTGAATGGGGAAAAGTTGGAAGCATTTCCACTGAAATCTGGCACCAGGCAGGGATGCCCACTCTCACCACTGCTATTTAACATAGTTCTGGAAGTTTTAGCCAGAGCCATCAGACAAGAAAAAGAAATCAAAGGAATACAAATCAAGAAGGAAGAAGTCAAACTATCCCTCTTTGCAGACGATATGATTCTGTACTTAGAGGATCCAAAGAACTCTACTAAGAGACTATTGGAACTCATAGAGGAGTTTGGCAAAGTGGCAGGATATAAAATCAATGCACAAAAATCAACAGCCTTTGTATACACAAGCAATGCCATGACTGAGAAAGAGCTGCTAAGATCAATCCCATTCACAATAGCTACAAAAACAATCAGATACCTTGGAATAAACTTAACCAAGGACGTTAAAGATCTCTACGATGAAAACTACAAAACCTTAAAGAAAGAAATAGAAGAGGATACCAAAAAATGGAAAAATCTTCCATGCTCATGGATTGGAAGAATCAACATCATCAAAATGTCCATTCTCCCAAAAGCAATTTATAGATTCAATGCAATCCCAATCAAGATACCAAAGACATTCTTCGCAGATCTAGAAAAAATGATGCTGAAATTCATATGGAGGCACAAGAGACCTCGAATAGCTAAAGCAATCTTGTACAACAAAAACAAAGCCGGAGGCATCACAATACCAGACTTCAGGACATACTACAGGGCAGTTGTAATCAAAACAGCATGGTACTGGTACAGAAACAGATGGATAGACCAATGGAACAGAATTGAAACACCAGAAATCAACCCAAACATCTACAGCCAACTTATATTTGATCAAGGATCTAAAACTAATTCCTGGAGCAAGAACAGTCTATTCAATAAATGGTGCTGGGAAAACTGGATTTCCACGTGCAGAAGCATGAAGCAAGACCCCTACCTTACACCTTACACAAAAATCCACTCAACGTGGATTAAAGACCTAAATCTTCGTCCTGACACCATTAACTTATTAGAGAACATTGGAGAAACCCTTCAAGATATTGGCACAGGCAAAGAATTTCTGGAAAAGACCCGGGAGGCACAGACAGTCAAAGCCAAAATCAACTATTGGGATTGCATCAAATTGAGAAGTTTCTGTACTGCAAAAGAAACAGTCAGGAGAGTGAAGAGACAACCGACAGAATGGGAAAAAATATTTGCAAACTATGCAACAGATAAAGGGTTAATAACCAGAATCTACAAAGAGATCAAGAAACTCCACAAAAACAAAACCAACAACCCAATTAAGAGATGGGCCAAGGACCTCAATAGACATTTTTCAAAAGAGGAAATCCAAATGGCCAACAGGCACATGAAAAAATGTTCAAGGTCGCTAGCAATCAGGGAAATGCAAATCAAAACCACAATGAGGTTTCACCTCACCCCGGTTAGAATGGCTCACATGCAGAAATCTACCAACAACAGATGCTGGCGAGGATGTGGGGAAAAAGGGACACTAACCCACTGTTGGTGGAAATGCAAACTGGTCAAGCCACTATGGAAATCAGTCTGGAGATTCCTCAGAAACCTGAATATAACCCTACCGTTCGACCCAGCCATCCCACTCCTTGGAATTTACCCAAAGGAGTTTAAATTGATAAACAAAAAAGCGGTCTGCACCCTAATGTTTATTGCAGCACAATTCACAATAGCCAAGACCTGGAACCAACCTAAATGCCCATCAACGGTAGACTGGATAAAGAAATTATGGGATATGTATTCTTTAGAGTACTATACCGCAGTAAGAAACAACGAAATCCAGTCATTTGCAACAAAATGGAGGAATCTGGAACACATCATGCTGAGTGAAGTAAGCCAGTCCCAAAGGGACAAATACCATATGTTCTCCCTGATCGGTGACAACTGACTGAACACCAAAAAGGAAACCTCCTGAAGTAAAATGGACACTATGAGAAATGGTGACTTGATCAGCATAGCCCTGACTGCTAATGGACAACTTAATACATTATCCCTCATAGTATTTTTTGTGGGGAGCAACCGGACTAGACTAAGTTACTCGAATTAGGACTTATTCTATGCATCTGCTCTCCCACAATATGGCGCTGGGAGAGAAGTAAACAGCTTCCGCACAGCTGCCTCCAGTTCAACCAATTAACTGTAGGACTTGCTCCTGATTGGAGAGCAGCGTACTCAGCCGAGTTGGGATTGGCGGAGGAGGACTATAAAGGAGGAGAGAGACGGCATGCACCAGGAACATCTATGGGGAACATCTAAGGGAACCCGTGCAGCCCCCCAGAGAGCCGGCCGGCGGTGTGCCGCTCCCCTGCGGAAGTGGGGAATGTGGCCAGGGGGAACTGCCCTTCCACGGAGGTGGAAGGGATAGTAGCCAACCCGGGAAGAACCAGCAGCAAACCCGGGGAGGGCCGAGCAGACGAAAGAACAGCGCAGGGTCCTGTGTCGTTCCCCCACGAAGACGGGGAGCGACATAATGGTGCCGTGACTCGGATATGAAGCCTAGGCAGGGTTTAGTGTTGCTCCTCCATGAAGAGGGGGAGCGACATAATGGTGCCGTGACTCGGATATGAAGCCTAGGCAGGGTTTAGTGTTGCTCCTCCATGAAGAGGGGGAGCGACATAATGGTGCCGTGACTCGGATAGGAAACCTAGGACGGATAGCAAACTTAGGAGGGAAGAAACGGGAAGAATTGGGAAAATATCGAAGAGAGAGACTAGCAAACAGCCTAGGGAAAAGCCGGCCGAAAAAGGTGCCGGAAGAAGCTATTGAAAGCCTAGGCATAGACTCAGATACGGACTACGGACTACGGGGGGAAGCTGGGAGAAATCTCTAAGGTCGAAAGCGAAAGTGAAAGCTAGAACAAACAGACTCGGACGCGGACTGTGGGGAGAGGCCAGGAGAAATGAGGGAGGAATATCGTTGGAGGAAAGCTTGGGGAAACATACCGGGTAGAGAAAAATGTTAGGGAAATTGAAGCCGCGGGGGGCAGGCCGAGGCGGAAACGAAAGCCACTTTGGGGTTCTCAAGTTAGCCCGGGAATAGGGGGCGAAAAGTTGAAACCAGAAGCTGAGATGCAAGCCAGATTGGGATCCGTCTGATTAGCCCGGGGAGCAAAGGACGGGAAGCCAAACCGTGGGGCGGAGACGTACGCTGGGTTGAATTCGCCAGGCTAGCCCGGGGAACTTAGAATGAATCCTAGTGGCGGAGACGCAAGCTACGCTGTGTTACTCGCGGAAGCCGCCGCGTGCAGAGAGCACGGGGCGTGAATAGATAGGGAACGGGGCTGGCGAGGCCGTGGTTCAGACGCTAAAGGGTTAAGCGTGGAGACCGCGGAGCGCGCGAAGCCGAGCCGCGCAAAGCCGGGAAGCTGCGCAGATGAGAGAGGCGCGCGGGCTGAAGCGGCGCAGAGCCGGGAACCCGCCGGTGGGGCGAGGTGCCGGGAAGCTGCGGGGATAAGAGAAACAGAAGTTTGGAAGTGAAGTAAAAGAGAAATGGGAATGCTGGAAGATAGAAGTGAAATGGGAGAGGTAGGAATGCCCGGAGATAGAGAAATAGAGAAAAATAAGGCCTCCCCTCAACATGCCAATTAGAAGGCTTGGATTCGGTCTGCCCGATTAGTGAGGCGATGAGCACCTGGGCGGCTAGCCGCAGGTCACCGAAGACAGGCACGAATTAACATCAGTAAGGCTTCCCCACAATACAACAATATTAAGCTTGGATTCGGTCTGCCTGATTTAAGGCGGTAAGCGCCAGCAAAGCTCGACCAGAGTATGAGCTGCAGGTCACCGAAGATAGGCACGAACCAACACTAATAAGTCTCCCCCACAATAAGGCAATGAGAAGGCTTGGATTCGGTTTGCCTGATAGGACTTGTAAGAGCCTGTGGCAACTCTAGCAAGTAGAGCAGAGTGTGTACCGCGGGACACCGAAGACAGGCGCGTATCAACGCCAAAAATAAAAAGAAAGGGGGATCTGTGGGGAGCAACCGGACTAGACTAAGTTACTCGAATTAGGACTTATTCTATGCATCTGCTCTCCCACAATATGGCGCTGGGAGAGAAGTAAACAGCTTCCGCACAGCTGCCTCCAGTTCAACCAATTAACTGTAGGACTTGCTCCTGATTGGAGAGCAGCGTACTCAGCCGAGTTGGGATTGGCGGAGGAGGACTATAAAGGAGGAGAGAGACGGCATGCACCAGGAACATCTATGGGGAACATCTAAGGGAACCCGTGCAGCCCCCCAGAGAGCCGGCCGGCGGTGTGCCGCTCCCCTGCGGAAGTGGGGAATGTGGCCAGGGGGAACTGCCCTTCCACGGAGGTGGAAGGGATAGTAGCCAACCCGGGAAGAACCAGCAGCAAACCCGGGGAGGGCCGAGCAGACGAAAGAACAGCGCAGGGTCCTGTGTCGTTCCCCCACGAAGACGGGGAGCGACATTTTTTTTTTGTCTGTTCTACTTAATATGACTGGTTTAATTCTGTAATTATCACACAGTTATTCTTAAGTGTTGAAAATTAACTGAAATGTGATCCCTGTTAAACATAAGAGTGGGAATAAGAGAGGGAAGAGATGTACAATTTGGGGCATGCTCGGGCTGACTTGCCCCAATTGGTAGAGTTGGAAACATACCAGGGGATTCCAATTCAATCCCATCAAGGTGGCATGTGCCAATGCCATCTCACTACTCCAAGTGATCAATTTCAGTTCACAATTGATCATAATGAAAGGACTAAGAGTCAAAGGGAGCACATAAACAAGTCTAGTATCTGCTAACACCAACCGATAGAATAAATAAAGGGGAGAGTGATCCAACATGGGAAGTGAGATACTCAGCAGACTCATAGAATGGCGGATGTCCTAAATAGCACTCTGGCCTCAGAATCAGCCCTAAAGGCACTCGGATCTGGCTGAAAAGCCCATGAGAGTATTTCAGGCATGGAAAGCCAAGACACTCTGGCAAAAAGATCTCTGTGAGTGAGATCCCAGTGGAAAGAACAGGTCTTCAAAGAGGGAGGTGCCTTTCTCTGAAGGGAGGAGAGAACCTCCACTTTGACTATGACCGTGTCTAAACAAGATAAGAGTCGGAGAACTCAAGGGGCTTCCATAGCCTTGGAAACTCATAACTGGTGCATAGGGAGATTACTGATGCCATAAACAGGAGTGTCAATTGGTAAAGTCAACAACAGGAGTCACTGTGCACTTACTCCTCATGTAGGATCTCTGTCCTTAACGTGCTGTACACTGAGGCTTAATGCTATAACGAGTACTCAAACAGTATATTTCACTTTGTGTTTCTATGGGGGTGCAAACGACTGAAATCTTTACTTAATGTACACTAAACTGATCTTCTGTTAAAAAAAAAAAAAAAAAGAAAGAAAAGAAACTATCAATTCCCAACTTGACTCTCACTGGGATTAAACATGACAATAGGTCTGATCTGATTTCATCATCATTTAAAAAAAAATCATCTATTATTTTTCACTTTATGTTTCTGTGTGGGAACAAACTGTTGAAATCCTTACTTAAGGTATACTAAGCTGATCTTCTGTATACTAAGATAATCGAAAATGAATCTTGATGTGAATGGAAGGGGAGAGGGAGTGGGAAAGGGGAGGGTGGTGGGTGGGAGGGACGGTATGGGGGGGAAAGCCATTGTAACCCATGAGACGTACTTTGGAAATTTATATTCATTAAATAAAAGATAAAAAAAAATAAAAAAAAATAAAAAAAAAAAAACAAAGCTGAAAAAAAAATCATCTATTATTTTTCACTTTATGTTTCTGTGTGGGAGCAAACTGTTGAAATACTTACTTAAGGTATACTAAGCTGATCTTCTGTACATTAAGATAATCGAAAATGAATCTTGATGTGAATGGAAGGGGAGAGGGAGTGGGAAAGGGGAGGGTTGTGGGTGGGAGGGACGGTATGGGGGGGGAAGCCATTGTAACACATGAGTCGTACTTTGGAATTTTATATTCATTATATAAAAGATTAAAAAAAAAAAAAGAAAAAAAAATTGCCTGACATGGTGGCATAGTAGGTTAAGCCACTGCCTGTGGTGCCGGCATCCCATATGGGCACAAGTTTACATCCCAGCTGCTCTACTTCTGATCCAGCTCCCTGATGATGGCCTGAGAAAGCAGTGGAAGATGGCCCAAGTCCTTGGGCCTCTGTCTCCACATGAGAGACCTGGAAGAAGCTCTAGGTGCCTGGCTTCAGACTGGCCCAGCTCCAGCCATTGTAGCCATTTGGGGAGTGAACCAGCAGAAGAAAGAACTGTGTGTGTGTGTGTGTGTGTGTGTGTAACTCTGCCTTTCAAATAAATAAATAAATCTTTTTTTAAAAGAAAGAAAGAAAAATACTGCCTGAAATTATAATGTCCTACTATGAATGTCTAAAGTTAACTAATTTCAAGACAGACATCAAATTTTTAAGTAGGACTGAAATAATGATCTACAACTAAACAAATGGATACGTATTAAAGTTCTAGGAAATTCAGTCATTTTAGCAATTAAAAATAATAAATCTATTTAATATTCTTATTGTTTCTGAAAACTGCTATCAGTCTCAAGTAACTCAGCTAGAATCAGATACTTTTTTTAAAAAGATTTATTTATTTATTTATTTGAAAGTCAGAGTTACAGAGAGAGAGAGAGGTCTTCCATCTGCTGGTTCTCTCCTCAGATGGTCACCAATGGCCAAACCTGAGCTGATCCGAAGCCAGGAGCTTCTTCCAGGTCTCCCACACAGGTGCAGGGGCCCAAGGACTTGGGCCATCTTCCACTGCTTTCCCAGGCCATAGCAGAGAGTTGGATTGGAAGTGGAGCAGCTGGGACTCGAACCAGCACCCACATGGAATGCCAGCACTGCAGGTGGTGGCTTTACCCCTATGCCACCAGGCTGGCCCCAAATCAATTACTTTCAAGACTGAATAGTGGACAGCTGCGATCAGTTAAGAGGCCACTTAGGGTAGTGTCTCCCACAGACTCTTCATGTGCCACCTGGGAACCCAGCACTGCAATAACCACAAGGGGCCTGGTGGGGGCGCTCTAAAAGCTGACTCACATCTACATCTGTATCTTACAGATTTTCAAATGGACTCCAAGGGTGGTCACATACATGATTTCAGTGGGAAATGTTGAGGCTAAAGCACCAGACAGTGTGAAGCCAGAGGTGGGATCATGTAGCAAACCACAGAGAGGACTAGCCTAGCAAAGGCATGATGGCTAATGTCAAGCCTCGGAAACAGTAGCTTAAAAGAGAGCAAACCCACTCTTGGCTAGAGGGTCCCAGCCTTGTCCTTGCCAGCCTCCGGCAGGGACAATTGGAGTCTATTGAGAGTTCGGGGGGCTGGCGCTGTAGCGCAGCGGGTTAACACCCTGGTCTGACGTGCCAGCAGCCCATATGGGTGCCAATTCTAGTCCTGGCTACTCCTCTTCTGATCCAGCTCTCTGCTATGGCCTGGGAAAGCAGTAGAGGATGGCCCAAGTCCTTGGGCCCCTGCACCCACGTGGGAGACCCGGAAGAAGTTGCTGGCTCCTGGCTTTGGATCAGCACAGCTCCAGCCATTGTGGCCATCTGGAGAGTGAACCAGCAGATGGAAGACCTCTCTGTCTCTACCCCTCTCTGTAACTCTGTCTTTCAAATAAATAAAATAAATCTTTAAAAGAGAGAGAGAGTTCAGAAGTCCCACAGTTTGGAAAGTCAACCGATAAAGAACCTACTATGAACACCTGACTCAGCACTCTACCTCTGCCACAGGGCCCTTGCTAGGGTCACCCAGCCCTATCCTCAACCCCAGCCCACTAAGAGGTCTTCCCTTGAGAGGACAGAGTTTGCTGGAGGGCTTGGCAATGCTTGTTGGGCCTGAACATCTCCCACCCCAACGCCATGGCTGGGGGAAGGGGCTTCCCATGGAAGCTGTGAAAGCTGAGGAAAAATGGGGTTATCTTGGCTGGCACTGTGGCTCACTAGGCTAATCCTCCACCTAGTGGTGCCGGCACACCGGGTTCTAGTCCCGGTCGGGGCGCCGGATTCTGTCCCGGTTGCCCCTCTTCCAGGCCAGCTCTCTGCTGTGGCCTGGGATGGCAGTGGAGGATGGCCCAAGTGCTTGGGCCCTGCACCCCATGGGAGACCAGGAGAAGCACCTGGCTCCTGCCTTCGGATCAGCGTGGTGCGCTGGCCGCAGCGCGCCAGCTGTGGTGGCCATTGGAGGGTGAACCAACGGCAAAAAGGAAGACCTTTCTCTCTGTCTCTCTCTCTCACTGTCCACTCTGCCTGTCAAAAAAAAAGGGGGGGTCATCTTGTCTTGTAGGTCACACTGGGGCACCTGGGTACAGAGGGAATAAATCTGGAGCAATCCCCTCAGAGGAAGGAAGGGGCCAGGGACAGAGAAAGGGAGGGAGGGGCCAGGAGAGTTCCTCCTGCATCAGCAAAGCTCTCTGTTCGTAAGCCAGAAAGCAGTCCTGGAATTGGAGGCGAATGCCCCAGCCAAGGGGCCCAGGTTCCGGCTCCTCCTTCCTAGGCTCTCTTCTCCGCACCCATGGGCTCTGGGCTGCACATGGGACGTGGGTTTTCCTATGGGTGATTCCCAAGTTCAGTGTTTTCTTAAATCATAGAGGAATCCACCCTTATTTGGTTTATGTGTCAGATGCCGACAATAAACTTGATTATCAGATGTCTGAAACAGCATTCTTCTTTTCCAGAAAAGTTGGTTTGTAATTTGCTTTTAACTTATTTGAGAGGCAGAGACAGAGAGAGTTAATGCAAATGAAAGCTACTATGAGATGCCACCATTTTCTCTAGGATGGCTATAATAAAAGGAAAAAACAGACAGTGACAAGTGTTGGTGTGTTGGTGCAGGTGGAGACACTAAAACCCTCAGATTTTTTGGTGAAAATGTAAAATGGTGGTAGCCATTGTGGAAAACAGTTTGGCGGTTCCTCAGTATGTTAGATATAGGGTTATCATATGACCCAGCCATAGGGATTCTGAAAAGGTTCTGGAATTAGTGGTGATCATTGCACAACTTTGGAAAATACTACAAGTCACTAAATCGTACACTTTAAAGGGGTGAGTGAGCTTTATGGTATGTGAATTATATCTTCATTTTTCAAAGTTTTTATGATGAAATAAAGACAAGAAAAACTGTATAAAATACAGTTTTTTGGACAATAAAGGCTTATTCCCTATTTGTGGAATATCCTATTCAATATCCTCCCAAAGTCCGTATTGACTTTGATACTCACAATTCAAAATCTGACCAACCAACCAAATCCTCCAAAGAAACACTAAAATAGTATGTAAAATGCTTTCATGATCAGCCTGTGATCCACTCATTCATTACAAGAATGCAAGGAAAGATACCTATAAACCTGCATATCTCAGCCATTTGTCCATCCTGTGGCCTGGGCCCCTGGGATCTGTGGCCTCCGCTAGCTAGGAAGGGGAACCCATTTTTCTATCAGACTCCTCCTGAAGCCTCCTTGCATTTTTGCACTGATCCTGTACCCCTGATACTGGGTGAGACCACAAAGTGAGCATCTATAAGTGGAGAAGAAAGAAGGTCATACTGAGGGGAAAGGGAATATGCACAAAAGACAGAGAAGGAGCACTTAATGAGGTAGGAGGGACACCCAGGCAACGTAGTTTCCTGGAGGCCAAATGAAGAACATTATCATCAAAGAAGACAGAATGGCCAACTACATCAAATGCTACTGAAAAAAAAAAAAAAAAAAAAAAAAAAAAAAAAAAAAAAAAAAAACCAGAAAACTGACATTTGCTGTTTGACAATGTATGGCCTATTCTAACACCCGAGGGCTCCTTGGTACTCTCACAAGAGCAATTTTGGTGATGGGTGAGGGTAAAGTTTGATTATAGTAAATCATGTACTCCAACCTGAAAAAAAAATACTTAAATGTTGCCAACATTTAAAAGCCATCATCAGCTGGCCTACTTGTTGTCCAACATTCTATTATCATTATCCCACAGAATCCCCACCCCACTTCATGCCCTGACTACGGAAGGCCAGAAACTTCTAAAAGAAGCAGGAAGAGCCCAGATGTGGAGTTGGCCCATTTGAGACACCATTAGTCTTAACGCTTTCTTCTCAGGGGTTTCTCAATTCTCCTTTTCTTTCCCCAATGTCGTCTTCCTAATTTATGCTTGAATTGCTGCACTCCTCTCTAGTTTACTGCATACAGTCTCTGTTTTCTAATCATCCTACATGCTCACATTAAATAACTGCTCTTTCTCTCCCTGCCACTTCCCTATTTGAAATCCTTCAATACCCACCCCCAATCAATCAAGTGTTAATAAAATTTAACTTTTTGTCTGGTTTTAGAGACCTCTATAATCCAACTCCTATCTTCCCAGATTTGCACAAATTCTCATTGGGTCACATACACTACCCCACTTGCATCCTAGGATTGCTTGTTTCTGCTCCTCACCAGGCTCTAATTCTGTCTCCATCGCTGCCTCTCATACTTCTTCAAAGGCCCTTTCCAGGTCCCACCTGATGAGAGCCACGTGGCGACCTGCACGTGCTCACCCCTAACCTCCTGAACATGTACCTGCAGGGCTGGGGCCTCATGGCTTCTGACTGCACCTCCAGGCCGCAGAGGACTGCACCAACTCCCTGGAAATCAACTCTGGCTTCATAGCACAGAGGCCCCTCTGCAGGTGAGCGGCGCTTGTGGAGGATGCGGATCCGTTGCACCTGGCTGAGATCCCAAAGCGCCGATGCAGGGATAGGAGGGGGATGCAGTATTTCCAAGATGGAAGCGGCTCTGCTTGCGGGTCTCCTGCAATGCCTATGGTCTGAGCGGCCGCTCCTCGTCGGCCCTGGGATCCCAGACATGCTCCAGAGGGATGAGGAACTGAGACTTCACCAAGCCAGGCACCAGTTTTTCACTTTGTGACTATGTGTGTCTTTGCTGAGGCATATCCTGTCTCCTGGTCCTGTTGTACGTACCCCCAACACTTGACCAAGTGACACAACAAATATACAAGTATTCTGGAGCTCAATAGTAGATGTATTTTCTCTCATTAGAGATTAAAAAAAAAAAAAGTTCAATACCTATTCTTCATGAGATCTCAGCTTTCTAAGGAGGCTTTATCATCCCAGCTGAGATGAACCACCTTGCTCCAACTCATCACTCTTTTCTCAGACATAGCCAGAGCGCCCCACTGCTATGTAGCAGAATCATTTCTGACCTCCCAGATCCATTCTACATTTCAGGAGGACAGCGGAGCTTTAGAGGCCTTGAAATGCCAGCCCATGGCATTTCAATGGACTGCGGATCCATTCTCCACAGCTATTTTTAAAACTTGGCAGTTAGTTTTTATCAACATTTAAAAGATGGAAAATTTCTCATTAAGAAATATGGATTTCAGGCCGGCGCTGTGGCTCAATAGGCTAATCCTCCGCCTTGTGGCGCCGGCACACAGGGTTCTAGTCCCGGTCGGGGCGCTGGATTCTGTCCCGGTTGCCCCTCTTCCAGGCCAGCTCTCTGCTATGGCCAGGGAGTGCAGTGGAGAATGGCCCAAGTGCTTGGGCACTGCACCCCATGGGAGACCAGGATAAGCACCTGGCTCCTGCCATCGGATCAGCACAGTGCGCCGGCCGCAGTGCGCCGGCCGCGGCAGCCATTGGAGGGTGAACCAACGGCAAAGGAAGACCTTTCTCTCTGTCTCTCTCTCTCACTGTCCACTCTGCCTGTCAAAAAAAGAAAGAAAGAAATATGGATTTCCTCTCCTCTGGAAGATTCAGAAAATCTTGCCACACTGGCCCTGTGCTCCTGCCTTGAAGATGCTGAAGCTGAGTAGCAGTCACCTCCTCAAGATGAGGCTCACGTTCTCCAGTGCCCTGAGGTTTCCATCTTTTATCTTTTCTAGGTGCCTACACCTCACTCACACCCTGAAGGCATCTGAGCATGTGATTCCTGATTCCAACACCTCTACAGAAACAAGGGATGGATGGATGGACAGATGGATGGACAGACAAAAGGAAAGATAAATGAACAAACTAACCTAGCATGTGGCAAGAAAAAAAAAAAAGAAAAAATTACATTATCCATGTGTTTTATGCCAGCCAAGGAACTCAACAGCTAAATTTTCAGAGCTGTTCCCTCTTCTTTTCTTGTTCTGGATCACAAGCAGACAAATTCTAGTGTAAGCATCAGTGGAGAAAAGAGATATGCTTTTATATATAAGGACTTTCTATTTTTCCTTCTCAGAACTCATGAGTGTGGGGCAGCAGTCAAGATTTTTTTTTTAATCATTTCATGTGCCTCTGTGTCTGAAACTGGGAAAGTAAAGAAGCATGAGAGATCCAGGCAAGTCTTTGCTTTGATGTGCCCCCTGGTGCCCCACGCTGAGGCAACACATGGCTGTGGGTTTCCATTATTTGAGTAAATGTGACCTTTCTTACTCAAGGGGATTGTGGTTTTGATCAATTGAAAAGACCGGGTGGGCAGCCAGGGATCAGGAGAAAGGGTGAAAGGTGAGCAATAAATATGCCCGGGCATTAACACAATCAGGTTTATAAAAAAGGCACTCAAGCAAAATGGAACATCGGGGGTTTTCCAAAGAACTGACATGTTCTGTGTTTTAGCGATGGATTTATGGCTAATTAACTGTCCACAACCATTCTAACTCCTGTACATGGGAAAACATAAGCTGAGACAAAGAGTGATTGATTTTAGTGGGAAAGTCCTGTATTGTGGAACGAGAGAGAGGGGGAGGGCAGCATAAGGCAATTATTTGGAAGTACTGAGTTTGCACAGCTTAGATGTAGAATCGGGATTCTGTTAGAGACTGGGTTTTGTTGCTGCTGCTATTGTCCTTGTTGCTGTTGTTTGTGTTGGTTTAAGTATCTTCTAGTAAGGCAGCAGTCATGCCTGTCACAGGAGGGTGGCTGGACCACACAATTTACTAGAACCTTTTGAGGTTACTGTCATTGGAATCCAAAGGGAAAAGGTATTAATCAGCTCTCATTCTATAGAGATCATGATGCTATCTTTAGAAGAGAGAAAACAGGAGCTTTGGCTTTAACAGTATTGACTTTTTTCCATATTTAGCGTTTCGCCAGAGTTTCAGGGGCTGAGAAAGTGCTCACAATAGGAACAGGCACTATCACATTTTAAAAATGTAAATAATTCCTGTTCAGTTCATTTTGTTTCCTACTCATTTCTGCCAACAGTTCCATGTATAGCCACTTTCCTAGACTTGCAATATGGTCAAACCAGGAGTGTACACATCACTGATGAGCATCTGTCTTCATGAAAAATAAGGCCTAAGCACAAGTAACAGCAAAAAGATTTACTACCTTTGTGGTTCGACCACCACCACTCTCTAAAGATACATTGCTCTAAGGGCTGGCGCTGTGGCACAGCAGGTTAAGCCACCCCTGGCCTGTAATACTGAAGTCGCAGCTGCTCCATTTTTGATCTAGCTCTCTACTAATGTACCTGGGAAAGCACTGAAAGATGGCCCAAGAGCTTGGGCCCCTGCCACCCAATGGGAGACCTGGATGAAGTTCCAGGTTCCTGGTTCCAGCCTGGCCAGCCCTGGCCATTGCAGCCATTTAGGGAGTGAACCAGTGGAAGAATGATCATGCCCTTAGCTATTCATATCCCTTTATATTCTGTTCAAATAAATCCAAACCTCTGGTCAGGCTGACTGGGGAAGACCAGATTACTTTGCAACATCAGCTGGCTTTCTCAAGGCCAGTTTCTCAAATCCACAGGAATTATATATCTGTTTGAATAAACGCTCTATGAGTTAGTCATAAGCTCAGTAGTTAGCTTTTGTTCGTCAGAAGATGAAAAGGAAAAGAAAGATGTTTTTGGTATGGCTACACTATTAGAATGGCTACAATAAAAAAACACAGTACTAGGTGCAGACAAGGATGCAGAACAACTGGAGCTCTCACACATTGCTGATGGAAATACAAAATGATACAGCCACACTAGAAAACCATTCGTCAGTTTGTTATAAACTGAAATGTATCCCAACAATCCCACGCTCAGTGTTCGCCCTGGAGAAATGAAAACTTGTGTTTGCACACGACCTGGTAAAAACAACTATATGTAACTGCCCCATACAGTGGGATACTATTCAGCAATAAAAGGAACAAACTTGGTACTACACAGCTTGAAGGAATCATAAAGGCACTATGTTGAGAAAAAGAAGCCAGTTTCACCAAAAGGTTGGTGTGAGAAGTAAGAATTATATACTTGGTCCTCGTCCCTGGTTTCTGACACAGAGCTCCTAAAACCATTGTCATTTTCATAGTGACAGGAGCAGCTTTTGTTATTCATAACAAGTCTCCTTCAACCACATGTGAGTTCACATTTATAAAATGACTCTTAGTGGTACCCTAGACAGCTTCAGGATGAGAGCTGATTGCCAGAGGAATCAACCATGTAAACAGAGGGCCGGAACTTTCACCACCACCCCTGAAACCTTCAAGGAGCAGAGGGGCTAGAAACTGAGCTAATCATTAATGGCCAGTGATTTAGCCAAGCATGCTTATGCAGTAGAACCTCCATAAAACCCCAAACACTGGGGTTCAGAGAGTGTCCAGGTTGGTGAGCACATGGATGTACTAGGAGAGGGCATGGACGCTCTGCACTCTGCCTTGCTTACCTGCTCTATGTGTCTTCATTTGGCTGTTCCTGAGTTGTATCCCTTTTCTTGAGAGACAGAGCTCTCATATGCTGGTTTGCTCCCCACATGCCTACAATTACTGGACTGAAGCCAGGAGCCAGGAACTATTGAGTGGGTGGCAGAAATCCAATCACCTGAGCCATTACCACCTGCCTCCAAGTGTCCACATCAGCAGGAAGCTGGGATCAGGAGCAGAGGCAGGTATCAAACCCAAGCACTCTAAAATAATCAGCATCTTAACTGCTAGGTCAAACACCCACCTCTGAGTTGTTACCCATAATAAACCAGCAACAGTAAACTGAGTTCTGTGAGCCACTGTAGCAAATTATTGAGCCTGAAGAAAGGGGGGTGGGAATTCACCAACTTTATACCCCATCCATCTAAAGTACAGGTGGCCCCAATTTGTGATTGGCATCTAGAGTGGGGGAGTCTTGTGGAACACTGGGCCTTTAGCCATGAGGTTTTTCATAACTCTGAGTAGTGTCACAATTGAACTGAAGTGTAGGGCACCCAGTTGGTGTCCACAGAGTTAATTGGCTAGTGTCAGGGGAAACACCACTCATTTGGTGTCAGAAGTGCTGTGAATAAAAGCAACTGAGAAATACATACTGGATGATACCATTTTTAAGATATCCTTGAAAAGAAAAAACTACAATGATGGAAAACAGATTAGAAGATTCCACAGGCAGGGATGACAAGAGGGTGTGACTACAAAGATACAGCAGGAGGGAGATTTTGGAGGTGAAAGAACTGTTCCATATCCTGATTCTTGTGGTGCTTACAGAACTCTGTAACTCAGAATTGTACACTAAAAATGTCAATGTCGTCTTACGTTAGTTTTTTTAAACTATATAATTTTAAAAGATATGACAACTGTTAAAAGATATTGACCACTGTTCAATATATGCCAAACATGTGACTTAACCACCAAATGAAACAGCTTGAGCTGCATTAATGGAAATACTAAATCCAGGTTAAAGAACATTGTAGGCCTATGGGACCCTAAACTGATCACACTACATCTATAGTACTCTTATTTGGGATACTGATAGATTCAAGACTTTCAAGAGGAACATGACCAAGATAGTCAAGGGATAGTGGAAAGGAGTGGGAATAGTCAGCCTGCAGAAGAGAAGGAGTGACATTGTAACTCTCTTCAAAAAGTTTGTGGAAGGGGCCGGCGCTATGGTGCAGCGGGTTAAAGCCCTGGCCTGAAGCACCAGCATTCTATATGGGCGCTGGTTCTAGTCCTGGCTGCTCTTCTTCCCATCCAGCTCTCTGCTATGGCCTGGGAAGGCAGTAGAAGACGGCCCAAGTGCTAGGGCCCCTGCACCATTGTGGGAGACCTGGAAGAAGCTCTTGGCTCCTGGGTTTAGATCAGCTCAGCTCTGGCCGTTGCAGACATCTGGGGAGTGAACCAGCAGATGGAAGATCTCTCTCTCAGTCTCTACCTCTCTCTGTTACTCTGTCTTTCAAATAAAATAAAATAAATCTTTTAAAAAAATTTTGTGTAAAATGCATATTTTGAAAAAACTACACATGGATTTCAAAATTCTTTGCACATAAATAAACTTGCCTGATAGCTCAAGTAATTTCAGTACTTCTATTCCACAATGGAGGTCTGGATTGCATTCCTGGCTCCTGGTCCCAGGCCATTCATTGCAGGCATTCAGGGAATGAAGCAATTAATGGATCACTCTCTTTCTGCCTCTCAAATAAATAAAGTTTTAAAAAAAATAATAATCTTATATTTTAATTCTATTTTTCAAAGAACTTTTTGAATTACCATTATGTTAGAAAAAATGCCCAGTAATTTACTGAAACTTACACTGTATTACTTCTGAAGAAAATCTGGGTTCCCTAGAGAGGAGCTGCAAGAAGGCAGACCTCAAATCACTATAAAGAAAATCTTGTAATTCAAATTGAGAATAAATAAAATTACCTGCCTAGATAAACAGTGAGTTCCTCATCATTAGAAGTCATTGAAAATGTTCAAGCAGATGTTAAATAATCATCTATCAAGGTATTGTCAGAGGGATTACTTCACTGAGTAGGAGACTGATCTATTTAACCTCTAGGGTCTCTTCCAGCTCCACCTCTTCTATTCTAAATTATAAATGATGTTGTAAATCACCCTCGTGCTGTGTGCATCTTCAACTCCCTACAACTCATACTGAACACCATAGACTGAGTGCCACAAAATCCCTATGGAATCTTCCTAATACTCAGTGCTACAAACAGCCTTCGAGGTTACTTTGATGATTTCTACCCAGCAACAAGGAGGATGTGCATAAGAACATGTGAAACAACCAAAACCTGTGCCAAGAACAGACAGATGGCTTCGAACAAGGATGTCCAGGGAATTTTCGATGCTGCTCTGTGTTTGATGAGTTAATGTATAAGTGAACATAAAGTCTGAGCCCTATTTTGACTTGTCTGATCTGGCCTTTACTCTAGTCCAGACAAGAACACTGGGAAGCTCCATGTCATCAGATTACCAGTATGCAAAAGGAAATGCCCCTGTTCTCCCTTACCCTTTTTAATTCTTTGAATCCCCACCCCACCCCACCCCGCCCCGTGTATTTGATTCTCTAGCTTTCTCAGTATGAATTATCTAGGCCTGAACCTTTCAAAAGTCTGCCTTCAAATCAAAAGCAAGAGTGATTAGGTAAGATCCCAGCACGCAGGATCAGGGCAGGTAGCAGGCTTCACAAACATCAAGCCAACAAGGACTGGGACAAGCGGCTGGCTATGGAGCTTATTTTGTCTAGCAGGATGAGTCACAAAATTGCTCAATATTGGGACATCTTAAGTTGGAAGGGCAATATCTAAAACAACAGAGCAGGCAAGGATTAGATAGGACTTTGAGCAGGGGTCACATGGTATCGCAATGATCCTAAAAGAGCTCTGTTACACTGCCCAAGTCCAAGGCCATAACACCTTCATCCTCAGAATCCACAGGCTTACTCAGTTGACCTCATTTACTTGTGCCATCCTCCACTGCCATCCCGGGCCACAGCAGAGAGCTGGACTGGAAGAGGAGCAACCGGGACAGAACCGGCGCCCCAACTGGGACTAGAACCCAGAGTGCTGGCGCCGCAGGTGGAGGATCAGCCTAGTGAGCCGCAGCGCCAGCCCTTTTTCCAAATTATTTACAACTTTCTTTTTTTTAGGGTATTCACAAAAATATCATATATAACTCCATTTATTAAGTTCATTATTGCATTTTTAAAAGATTTATTTATTTATTTGAAAGAGTTACACAGAGAAAGAAAAAGAGGCAGAGACAAAGAGAGGTCTTCAGTCCACTGGTTCACTCCCCAGTTGGCTACAACAGGCAGAGCTATGCCAATCTGAAGCCAGGAGCCAGAAGCCAGAAGCTTCCTCCGGGTCTTCCCACGTGGGTGCAGGGGCCCAAGGACTTAGGCCATCTTCTACTGCTTTCCCAGGCCATAGCAGAGAGCTGGATGGGAAGTGGAGCAACCAGGATCTGAACTGGTGCCCATATAAGATGAAGGCACTGCAGGCACTGCAGGCAGCAGCTTCACCCGCTACACCACAGTGCCAGCCCCCATTATTGCATTTAAAAGTCTCTTTGGCGTTGGAAGTCACGTTACCTGTTGCAGCAGGTAATCACTGGAAGGAAACGGGAAGTTTCTAGAGTCCTGGTAAGATTGGTTTTTGTTTGTTTTATTTTCATTTTATTTGAGAGAGAGAGAGAGAGAGAGAGAGAGAGATCTTTCATTTGCTGGTTCATACCCCAAATGCCCACAACAGCAAGGACCAGGCCAGAAAAAAGCAGGAGCCAGAGCTGGGGAGCCAGGAACCTCATCCAGATCAAACTTGTGGGTGCAGGAATCCAAGTACGTGGGCCATCATCTACTAACTCTCAGTTGCATTAGCAGGAAGCAGTATTCAAAGCATGGAGTAACTGGGACTGAAACCAGGCACTCCAGTATGGGATGCAGGCATCCCAAGCAGTGGCTTAACCAGCTGTGCCACAATGCCTTCCCTGGCAATGTTTCTTGATCTAGGTATATTTAAATTAGAAATTCTAGTTGTGCACTTACGATTTTTATACCTTTCTGTATTATATTATATTTATGGAATAAGAATATTCCAAAGTTGGGGGAAGTCCTGGGCAGGGGATTCCCAACACCATTCTAGTTAGGGGGCATCCAATAATACAATCAAGAGGCCTCAGCCTGTGACTCTCAAATCCTATTTCTTTCTGTCCCTGTATGTGCGTGCTCACACAGGCACACACACAGAGATACAAACAAGATGTGTTCAGAGGCAAGAGAGCGAGACCAGCGAGCACAACCCAGAGGAGGGTGTTTGCCTTCTAGTCTCATCTCTGACTCAGGCAGCTCCGGGCTTGGCTGACTCCATTCTGCAGAACAGGATTTTAATATTCTATTCCTTAGTGTCAAAAGACAGGTCCTCCTCATTTCTACAGAAATTCAGACTCCCTGTGGCACAAGGAATAGGATAACTTCAAACATCAGTTGACTAATAATATGAAAAGTATATATTTTTGTACGTTTAGCAAAAAGAAAAGAAACACATCTCAATGTCAACAGCTACTTCTGCTGAGTGATGAGATGAATTTGACTTTTTTTTTTTACCTTAACATAGTGCACTGTTATATTTTTATGTGATCCTGTCTTACTTTCAAGAAAAAAATGTAGGGGCCGGCGTTGTGGTATAGTAGGCTAAACCTCTTCCTGTGGTGCCCATGCCATTTGTGTTCCAGCTGCTCCTCTTCCAATCCAGCTCTCTGGTATGGCCTGGAAAAGCAATAGAAGATGGCCCAAGTCTTGCACACCTGCACCCATGTGGGAGACCCAGAAGACGCTCCTTGTTCCTAGCTTCGGATAGGCCCAGCTGCAACTATTGTGGCCATTTGGGGAGTGAACCAGTGGATGGAAGACCTTTCTCTCTGCCTCTCCCTTTCTCTCTCTGTAATTCTACCTCTCAAATAAATACATTTTAAAAAAAAAGAGAAAAAATAGTAAAAATATTTTGTTAATATAGTATATTATCATTTTCAAATATAAGCATAAGCTAGTGTTCTTTGTATATTTTGAATACAAGCATCAGATGTTTGACAAATATTTTCTCTGACAGTAATTTATCTTATTCTCTTTGCAGTGTCTTTTGCAAAACAGAATTTTAAAGTTTATTGAAGTCCAATTTATCATTTTTTCTTTCATGTTATACTTTTGGCATTACATCTATAAACTCATCACTGTCAATCAATTCTTTTCTATTATTCTATTTGTAACAAAGAAATGATTCTCTGGTATTATTTGCCTCCATTTTGTAGATGAAGAAACCAAGACTCAAAGAGTAATTAACTTAATCAAACTCAGGTGGGCAGCAAATAATAAATCCAGGACTCATCTAAATTTCAATGCTCTTTCTACTAAATGACACTGCATGGGGCCAGCACCGTGGCACAGAAAGTTAATCATCCGTCTGGGGCGCTGGCATCCCATGTGGGCATGGTTCGAGTCCCGACTGCCCTTCTTCCAGTCCAGCTCTCTGCTGTGGCCTGGGAAAGCAGTAGAAGACGGCCCAGGTCCTTGGGCCCCTGTACCCACGTGGGAGACCCGGAAGAAGCTCCTGGCTCCTGGCTTCAGATCGGTGCAGCTCCAGCCATTGTGGCCATCTGGGGAGTGAACCAGCGGACAGAAGACCTCTCTCTCTGTCTCTCCCTCTCACTGTAACTCTCAAATAAAATAAATAAAATCTTTTTAAAAAATAAAATAAATGATCCTGCAATGCTAGCTAAACCTACTCTTCTTGAATACACTTTTGGCCTGGTGGTTAAGATACCAGATGAGACCCTCCTTGTCTCTCAGTTTTCAGCTAAAGCTCCCAAACTCAGCTTCCTGACAATGCAGACCTTGGAAGGCAGCAGAAGATGGCTCAAGTAGCTGGGTCCCTGCCACTCACTTGGGAGACATGGATGGAGTTCCCAGCCTGTGGCCACTGCAGGCATTTGAAAGGTGAACCAGTAGACAGGTTCTCTCTCTCTCTCTCTCTCTCTCTCTCATAAACATAAAATATTTTTAAAAGTTAGTAATTGTATTGTTTCCTTTGTGCTTCTTTCCTTTTTACTTTTATCTTTTAAAGTTTTTTTTAACTTAGGGTGTATGTGGTTTGCCTGCAGAAATGGCAATGTACAGAGTAAAAAAGATATTAATGCAAGTTCAAAGTTTATCATAATGATATTGTTAGAAACATGCTCTAAGGCAGCAATGTCACATATCATGGGAGTCCCAGAACCCATGAAGCGTCAAGGGTCCCTTTCCCTTGGAATACACATTTAACGCCATTTTTGCATTCAATTTTAGGAGTTCCAGATGCCATAGCTCTACAACATAAATGTGTGCAGAATTAATTTAGCCCATAGTCACATGGGGAAAATATAAAATAGCATTAAAAATGGGGCAGGCAATTGGCCTAGGTGTTTAGATGCCCATATCCTATATCCTGGGTTTGATTCCCAGCTCTGGCTACCAGTTCCAGCTCCCTGCCCCTAGTGGTGACTGGTCAATTAAGTAGGTTTCTGCCACCCATGTGGGAGATCTTGATTGAGTTCCTGGCTCTTGCCTCACCTTTGCAGTTAATTGGAGAGTGAATAAGCAAGTAGGATCTTGGAATTCATCTATTCATTCTCTCTCTCTCTCTCTCTCTCTCTCTCCCCATCTCTCAATCTCTCTCACATCTACCTCTCCTCCTTGAATAAATAAATCTAAATACACATATATGAAAATGCTATCACAGTTCCTGGGCATAGTAGGTACTCTATGAAAACTCTGAACTTTATCTGAAGTTAATTTGGTTACTCTCTGCTAATATCCTCTATGCCAACAACTGGCCACAGGAGGTCACTATTGCTCTAGGGAAAAATTTGAACAGCACGCCCTCCCAACCCTTCCCCATCCCCTTTAAAAGGGCTAAGTAATGCCTGTTCAAGAGGAAAGGGTGGGTGAGGGTGCAACTCTTCTATCTCTAGAGCATAGGTAGGGTTTTTTTTAATAATTAATGTAATATTAACATAATTCATTATATTTGAATGTTCTATGAAAAACATTGCATCAACATACTTCAGAGTTGCTCTTGGTGTAGAAAACAAAAAGCAAGCAAACAAACAAAGCACTCTTTGGGTTCAGAGATTTCATTCCAACCAGAAGATCCAGGGGGAGTTTCAATCACTCATTTATTCATTCATCAAGAATTTATTAAAAACCTACTTATGTGATAGGCACTAAAGAAATCATAATTGCCAAAAGATTTGGACATTCCTGCTTACTCTTAAATAGCTCTGGGTAATTAGGCTACAGGTTAAAGTAGCAATAGGAGAGATTTAGTTCGGAATCCCTACAAAGAACCTGGTCTCCCCTAACAACCTCTCTATGATATTTCTCAGGCCAAGTAGCCTGTAGTTACTATATCTGATATCCCACAGTACTGCCTGGGGTGACAGCCACCCCTCATTGCCAAGGTAAGCAGCAAGTAGTCACCTGTTAAACACTCACCTGGCCTGTGCTATCTTCCTTCTGGACGCCTATGGAGGCACAAGAGAAAAAGCCTACAACACGCATATGGCACTTGTGTTTTATGATAACATTTTTGAGAGACAATTCACAAATCATACAACCCCTTTTTAAAGGGCACTCATCAGTGGTTTTTCAAATATTCAGACAGTTGCGCAATCATCATCACCACTATTGAAACCCCATGCCCCTGGTAACCACTGATCTACTTTCTGTCTCCATGGATTTGCTTATCGTACACTCACATAAATAGAATATGTCAATGTGAAAATGGCTAAAGAAAGTAATTGTTACCTCTACTCCAACTACCATGGTTTCTGTTTTCAGAAAAGAGAAGTACAAAAATCTGCAAATCTTTAAAGATCCAGATCACGAACTCCCTTGGGAGAATTTTTTTTATCTTGGCTAAACAATATAGCCAAACTGAAGTGAAGGTGGTTTCATTCAGTGATTGAAATTAATCATCCTCTGAAATCATTTCTTTTTTAAAACATGTTCTACAAGATTGTAGAGCCTGCTCAGGTATGGTGTTTGTATCTATTATCTTATATTCTGAAGCAGGAGACAAGAAAAATGAGTTACAAGTCCCTGTTAGTCTACCTCAATTAATCATGAGATAAACAGCCCAGGTACAGAGAACAGAGTGAGCTGTGATAACTGGCCTGGCAGTGGAGAACTACATCCACAGAGAGAAACGGTGCCCACTGCTGGGCCAGCCATTTTCCTTCCACCAATCTTGCCATAGTAGGTACTAATATTTTTTGAGATTTACTTATTTATTATTCATTTATTTGAAAGTCAGAGTGGCAGAGAGAGAGAGACAGACAGACAGAGAATCTTCTATCCACTGGTTCACTCACCAAATGGCCCTGATCTGGGCCAGGCTGCAGCCACTGGGATTAAACATGACAATAGGTCTGATCTGATTTCATCATCATTTAAAAAATCATCTATTATTTTTCACTTTATGTTTCTGTGTGGGAGCAAACTGTTGAAATCTTTACTTAATGTATGCTAAACTGATCTTCTGTATATAAAGAGAATCGAAAATGAATCTTGATGTAAATGGAAGGGGAGAGGGAGTGGGAGAGGGGAGGGTTGCGGGTGGGAGGGACGTTATGGGGGGGAAGCCATTGTAATCCATAAGCCGTACTTTGGAAATTTATATTCATTAAATAAAAGTTAAAAAAAAAATAATGGTGGTTGCAGAGAGCTGTGGCCTGAGCTGAACTGGCAATGCTGTGACACTTGGCCTTTTGGTGTCATGTACTAGTTCTGTACAGTGAGAACATTGATGATGCCACCATTCACACTCCAGACAAAGGAAGATATTTTCTTGCTCATGTCTCAAAGCAGTAGGGATAATTTAGCTGACTTATGACTATAATGATAATCATGCTGCTATTACCATGGCTGGCTTGATCAACAATGTCTTTATTTTAAGAGGAACAGGTCCTTTAAGCTCTACATGTCTGCCTGGCTTTCTAAAAGGAACTTCAGGCATGGAGGGTAGGGGAAGGTGTTCCCCAGAACATAAAAAAGAAGGAAAACTTGACTTGTAAGTTTCCTTAATAAAATATATTATCTCTACATTCATCCAACTGCTTACTTATCTCCCTGGAATTGATTTGGAGGAGAATTAATAGCCAATCAATAAATAAATCCCTGCCATGCCTGACCCTGGAGCTGTGGTATGCTTGATTATATAAGTAGAAGCTCATTAATAATCCAAAACCTACCTGATTAAGTAAGGCTCTTTCCCCCAAATTCTAAAACTTCACTTCACTTGAATAATAATGATGTCTTATTTTTTTTTTAAATATCTGTTTAATTATTTAAGAGAGAGAGCACTTCCATTTGTTAATTCACTCACCAAATGCTCTCAGTGGCCAGGGCTCAGAAGTCCAATCTACGTCTCCCATGTGGGTGGCAGAAACCCAATGACTGGAGCCATCACCCCACCTTTCAGGGTCTGCATTGGCATGAAGCTGGAAATAGCAGCTGGGACCAGGGATGAAACCCAGGTATTCTGAGTGGAATCTTAACCATTAGGCTAAATGTTTGCCTCCAATTACCTTTTAGAACTTAACTAAAGCATTTCTTCCACCAGAAGACTTCCCTGCTCCACCACCATTCTCCCCTTCGAGTTCAGGTTCTTGCTGTCTAATCTATTCAGTGCCGCATTCATCACGTATATAATATTGAAATGATCCATTCCCTCTCTAGATGGTTGGTCCTATAAAGGGCACTTTTGAATCCTGAATACTTAGCACAGTGCCAGGCATCTAGTAGGTGCTTCATAGATGTCTGTTGTGGAATGGAAATAATCTAACACTCAATTCAGTACTCATTATCATTGGGTAAATCATATTAGAAGACATTCTTTTTTGGTCAGTAGTTTCCACTTTATCTCTACCTTTCTGTGACAGCAAAGAAATAAACCACAGGGGCCAGCTCCCTGCTAATGTGCCTGGGAAAGCAGCAGAAGATGGCCCCTGCATTCATGTGGGAGATGCAGAAGAAGCTCCTGAATCCTGGCTTTGGCCTGGCCATGGCCATTGCAGCCATCTGGGGAGTGAACCAATGCATGGAACATGTGTGTGTGAGTGTGTGAGCGCGCGTGCACACGTGTGTGGGTGTGTCTCTCTCTCTGTGTAATTCTGGCTTTCAAATAAATAAATATATCTTTAAAAAAATAGTGAACCACAATATTCTCTTATTGAGGGGATCTATCCCTGTACATACATACCTATGATAAAGCTGAACTTATAAACTGGGCATAGTAAGAGACTAACAACAACTAATAATAAAATAAAACAATTTAAAATGCATTGCAATGAAATTGTAAGAATAACTACTCTTGTACTTTGGGAACATTATTAAGTAAAATAAAGCAGTGTGATACCAGTCAGTCTGATAAGTACAATGGCTACTAAGAGACTAATGTATGGGTTGTGCACACAGCATAAATACACTGAACAAATTAATGTTCCATGTCCTGGGCAGAATATGAAATTTCCTCATGCTACTCAGAATAGCACACAATTTAAAACTTATGAATTGTCTATTTCTGAAAGTTTCCATGTAATATTTTTTTAATTATTTAATTATTTATTTGGAAAGCAGAGTTACAGAGAGAGAGATCCACTGGTTCACTTCCCAAATGGCTATAATGGCTAAGGCTGGGCCAGGCTGAAGCCAGGAGCCCAGAGCTTCTTCTGGATCTCCCACGTGGGTGCAGGGGCCCAAGTACTTGGGCCATCCTCCACTGCTTTCTGACATGCATTAGCAGGGATCTGGATCGGAGGTAGAAAAGCTGGGTCTGGAACCAGTGCCCATGTAGGATGCTCGTATCCCAGGTGGTGGCTTTACCCACTATGCCACACTGCTGGCCCCTCCATATAATATTTTTAGACTTCGATTTACCATGGGTAACTGAAACCGTGGGAAGTGAAACTGTGGATAAGGGGGTATGGTATGCTGCTTTACAATTGTATTACAAAGTTTAATCAGGCTACATATTTATCTTGGACCTTATACTGAGGTAATGTAATTCTTGTTTATTCTGTAAAGAAGGAAAGCAACAGAATTGACCATATACACATAATTATAAACAATCTAAATTTATTATTGGAACTAAGTTTCTTTTCAAAGTTTATACTCAAACTCTTTCTTTAGCTAATCTCTGTTACTTGCTTGTTATAGACATTTATCTGACTTAGTTTTATCTTGTTCTTTGTGTTTTTTAATGTTAGAAATTTCTTTTACTACTACTTATTAAACACCAGCTTAATATGGTCAAAAATTTCACCTCATCCTTCAACAATCCATTCTCCCTTTCCCCCAACCCGAATTCTTGACCAAGAGCCTTTCAAGTAAAGAGACGCTGTCTTCTGTGCAAAACTTGATGAAAAAAAGGGCAAAAGACCGTGTATCTTGACATAGATGCTGCCCACTCTCCTTGCTCTGCCCAGGACCTCAAAGACTCTAGCCCATGAACAGTCTCTTCACAAAGCAAATATGTGCTCCTGCCTTTGCTGCTTTAAGTAGACTCTCACTCCATTTTCCTATTTCCTTGTGAGTTTGACTTAAATTTTTCATGAAGGGGTAGACCAGGCTCTCCAGGCACGGGAAAATCAGCAAGTATCACCTAGGCTTTTGGAACTGCATGTTGGAGTCTTCATTTTCTTTCTTTCATTCTTTCCCTCTTTGTTTATTTTGCTTTCTTTCCTTCTTGAAAGGCAAAGATAGAGACAGAGAGATCTCCCAACTGCTGGCTCACTTGCCAAATGCCCACAATTCCTGGGATCAAGCTAGGAGCTAGGAACTCAACCCAGGTCTTCCATATGGGTGGCAGGAACACAATTACTTGAGGCATCACCACTGCCTCCCAGGGTGTGCGTTAGCAGAAAGCTGGAGGGAGGAGTCAGAGCTGAGCATTGAACCCAGGCATTATGATGTGGGACACGGACATCTTAACTACTAGACCAAATATCCTCCTCTGGAGTTCTCTGGACACTCAGAAATGTAGGGTTATACGAATATATTGGAGGAGCTTACAAAAACTTTGTGGAAAATTTTTCATTATCTTTTAATTCCATTTTTCCAGACTTTTTTGGAGCCCCCTCATATTAGAGTCCCATCAACTTTATTCTTACTTTCACAGTTTTTGAAAAAGATGGTGAAGTCATAAATGACTTCATTTTACAATATCTGTATCTTTAGTCTCTTTAGAGTGGGTCCTTTGAACTGCTTTCAGATAGGTGAGAGAGCCATGTTTGCAATGAGTTTGCTGAAAGGGTCCATGAGAAAAGAGTAGTAAGCTGGTATCTTGGCAGCACCTGGCTCTCAGCTCAAATAAACAGGACCTGCTTTTACTTTTTGGTTTTAATATTGATGTTCCCCAACAGAATAATGAAATAACTACAATAGCGCTGTGATTAAATACTCCCCATTGTGAATGCAATAGCTGTCTGAAATGGGAGAGTGATCAAGATGGCTGCCTAGAGAGGATCTGCACTTGCATCAGTTACAGGAAAGTTCTAGAACAAAGGAAGGACCATGTTTGCAGAAGACTGACTCAGGTGAAACTTTAGTGAAGAAGTGACAGGAATTGCAGACAGCTGACTCCAAAAGCCAGCTAAGAGGGAGGAACAAAGCATGCTGTGGCACTTACCCTGGCTCCCCAGAGTCACATATATCAGAGTTCACCTTGGTTCACACCAGATGTTGCAGTGCTTAATATATAAGTGATACAAATGAAAGAAAAGTGAAATATGACTGAAATGTTGGTATTTGTTTTCATATAACACTAGATTCTACCAACATGCAGATGGTTAAGTGCATGTTTACATTTTTCCCTGATGAATAAATATTAACTCATTAACTGAAGAAGAACACCACGCCGAGTGCTGGATACAATGCTACGTGGCAAATGCAATTGGAGAAGATAAAGAGCAGCTCCCGAGGCTCTAGTAAGGAGTCCTGGTCCTCGTCCTTGCCCATTCCCAAATGAGGCAAGTGGCAAGTGTGCAAATGAGAGGACACATGTCCTGAAGGCCAAAGAATCACTAGGTTAGATTATGAATCCTATAGGAATGAATATAAGAGGAAAAGACATTCATCATTGAACCCCTAAGTCATCATTTTTCTCCATATGAAAAAAGATCTTAATCTATATGAACTTTAGATGTCAGCAGTATTACTTTGCTCCTATCAATGAAATAACATTGGGTAAAACATCCACTGCACATTCTGTACAATGCCCAACAATGTCTCCAGGATGTCTCTGATATCCTGGCGGGGGCAGGGGGAGTGATGGGGGTGGGGCTACATTTTCATAGTTGCCTATGGTTCCAAGTTTTTCCTTCCTTTGAATTAATGAGTTCAGATTATGGATTGCTCCATCTTTATAACCCCTTGTTCCTGTTCAAGCTATGAAACTCAGCTCCTTTTTTTGATTCTTATGGAGGTGAAGAGACATTCACACAAAGCCCTTGTATTGAGAGAATTTACTTAATGGTTTTGTGAGATGAATGAGGTTTATATCACAATCCCACAGAAAACTTAAAATTGGGACTTAAATGCCCATACCAATCAAATGGCCTTATTTTAAGTGTTTATTTTCATCTATTTGAAAGAGAGAGAGAGAGAGAGAGAGAGAGAGAGAGAGAGATCTCTACCTACTGGTTCATTCTCACCAGGGCTGGGTCAGGCAGAAACTAGGAGCCTGGAATTCAATCTGGGTCTCCCACAAGGGTGACATGGGTCCAGGCACCTTGCCTATCATCTACTACCTTTCCAGGATGCATTAGTAGGAAGCTGGATGGAAAGCAGAGTTGCTGGGACTGGAACTGAAACTTTGATAAAGGGTGTAAGTATCTCAAGTAGCAGCTTAACCTGCTGTGCCACAGCACCTGCCCCTGCTTCTGCCATGTTTTGACACTGCCATTTCTACTTCAGCCTCCCTCCAGGCTACTGGCTACCACCCTCTCACCATGCTTCCCCACCCCCCACCCCACAATGTGAATATTGTAAAGCTGTGTTGTTGTTTGTTTGTTTAAAGATTATTTATTTTGAAAGTAGTTAGACACATAGAAGGAGAACCAGAGTAAGAATGAGAGTGAGAGTGAGAGCGAGAGCAAGAGCGAGAGAGATCTTCCTTCTACTGGTTCACTCCCAAATGGCTGGGGCTGGGCTAAGCTGAAACCAGGAGCCAGGAGCTTCTTCCTGGTGTCCCACATGGGTGCAGGGGCCCAGGTGCTTGGGTCATCTTCTGCTGCTTTTCCAGACTGGAAGGGAAGTGAAGCAGCCAGGATTTGAACCAGCGCCTATATGGGATCCCAGTGTCACAGGTGGCAGCTTTACCTGCTACCCCACAATGCCAGCCCCATGCTGTATAAATTGATTGCCTTCTGGAAAGCATTTTTTTATTTTTAATACTGTTTAATTTTTTATAAGTACAGATAATATTACAGCTTACAAAATGTTTTTTTTTAATTTTTATTTAATAAATACAAATTTCCAAAGTACAACTTATGGATTACAATGGCTTTTCCCCCCCATAACTTCCCTCCCACCCGCAAACACAAAATGGGTTTTCTAAGCATACTAGTTATGTTATAATCAGTAAACAGAAAGTCCAAGAAAAAGATTTTTTTTCTTCTTTCTATAATCTCTCTAATCCTTAAAACTTGACCTGTTGGTTAATGTACTGTAACTAGTTCCAACATCATCAGATTGTTTTTGTGTTTTGGATTTGCATGAAAGATTAAGAACAATTAAACTCATTCCATTCATAATGTTTATGTCTAATGCTGTGAAGACTTGCACTTTTATCAGTCCATTGAGCACTGAAACTCAATTTGAGTGTACAAATCACATTGAAAGGCAAAATAATAACCTTCAAAATGTGTGCCATGTACTATCGATGGCATGCCGTTAAAATATCAGGGCACTATGACAGAACTACTTTGGAAGTATGCAATAAAAATGATTGTAAAATTAGTTTTATAAAATGATTATTATTGAAATATAATAATTACAGATATTTTCCTTCCCTTTTATATAGAAGATGTACAGGAACTGTGAGATAGGTTGTCTTTGATCAAGGCTATGCTATGCATATCATACACTAGTATTACAATATGGATGTAAACCACCATAGTTAGTTATGGTAAGGGTGGCTGCCACAGAAATGCCTATTATCTTGTCAGTACAGGTCAACTTATAAAGGCCTGGCCAGTGCTAGGCATGTAGCCTAGTGGCAGGATTCCCTGGTCCCATGTTGGAGTACCTGGGTTCAATGCTCAGCTCGGGCTCTTGGCTCCAGTTTCCTGGTAATTTAGACCCTGCCAGGCAGCAGCAATGACTCAAGTAATGGGTTCCTGCCACGCACTTGGAAGACCAGGATTGAGTACCCATTTCCCAGCTTCAGCAAGACCTAGTTCTGGCCACTGTGGAGTGAACCAGAAGACAGGCGCTCTGTCTATCTCCACCTCTGCCTCTCTCTCTCTCTCTCTCTCTCTCTCTCTCTCTCAAATAAAATCTTTAAAAGAGATTTTAGATTTTATAAACTATGTTTAGGTTTACTGAATGTCTTCTAAAAAGATATGTCTGCTTGGAAGAAAGAGTAGTAGTATGTGAGTGCTTAATGAAATGTGATAGCTGACACCTCAGAGGAAATGTTCTTATTATCCACAAACTCGCAACATTAATAAATAAGGTAATCAGTTGTTAAAGGAGATGAGCCAGGCAGAAATTTGGCCTGGTGACTGAGACACCTCTTGGGGTACCTGCATTTCACATTGTAGCTCTGCTCCTGATTCCAAGTTCCTGCACACCCTGGGGGACAGCAGGTGATGGCTCAAGTGGTTGGTTCCTGGCCACTCATCTTGGAGACCCAGAAGTGAGTTCCTGGCTCCTGCCTTTGGCCTGGTCCAGCCACAGCTGTTGTAGGTCTTTGGGGAGTAAACCACACAATGGGCATGTGCTCTCTCGGTCCCTTTATCTCTCTCTCAAATAAATAAAACAAATAAATGTACAAAAAGTATAAACTAGGGGCTGGTGCTGTGGTGTAGCCAGTAAAGCCACAGCTTGCAGTGCCGGCATCCCATATGGGTGCCAGTTGGAGTCCTGGCTGCTCCACTTCTGATCCAGCTCTCTGCTGTGGCCTGGAAAGCAGTAGAAGATGGCCCAAGTCCTTGAGCCCCTGTACCATGCAGGAGGTCTGGAAGAAGATCCTGGCTCCTGGCTTTGGACTGGCACAGCTCCAACTGTTGCAGCCAACTGGAGAGTGAAGCAGCAGATGGAAGACCTTTCTCTCTTTTTCTCTCTCTCTGCTTCTCCTTTTTTCTCTGTGTAACTCTGACTTTCAAATAAATAAATAAATCTAAAAAAGGAAGGAAGGAAGGAAGGAAGGAAGGAAGGAAGGAAGGAAGGAAGGAAGGAAGGAAGGAGTGGGGGAGGGAGGGATCTTCCATCTACTGGTTCACTTCCCAAATGGTCACAATGGCCAGGGCTGGGCAAGGTGGAAATCAGGAGCCAAGAGCTTCATCTGGGTCTCCCACGTGGGTGCAGGGGCCCAAAGACTTGGGCCAGCTTTTGCTGCTTTCCCAGGCACATTAGCAGGGAGCTGGGTCAGAAGTGGGGCAGCGGGGACTTGAACTAGTGCCTGTATGGAATGCCAGCATTGGAAGTGGCAGCTTTACCCACTATGCCACGGCACCAGCCCCAATTATGCACCTTCTTATTTAACAAATATCTTCTTATTCAAAGTCCTTTTCTCATGAGTCCCACATAACTCATTTATTTATTCATTCATTTAGTAAGTACTTATTGATATCTCATTAGGTTCCAGAAGCTGTGCTAGCTACAGACGATACAGTTAGCAATTCTTTTACAAGTTAAACATATCCCTACCACATGACCTAACAATTCCACTCCTAGGTATTTAATCCTGAAGAAATGAAAACCAAGGAGTGGTACAGCAGGGTAAGCCACCTCTTGGGACACCCACAGGTTCAAGTCCCAGCTGCTCTGCTTCCAATCCAGTTTCCTGCTAATGCATTCTGGGAGGCAGCAGGTAATGGCTCAACTACTTGAGCCCCGGCTACTCCCAAGGAACCCAGATGGAGTTCCAGGTTCCTGACTGCAGCCTGGCCCAGTCCTGGCTGCGCTAGGCATTGAGGGAGTGAATCAGCAGATGGAAGATCGATCTCTCTCTCTTTTTTTCTCTCTCTCTTTCCACTCTGTCTTTTAGGTAAATTAAGATAAGCATTAAAAAAGAGTGAGAGAGAGAAATGAAAACATATCCACAAAAAGAATTACGCATGAATTTTTCTAGGCAATTCTCTTTAGCTGGGCATGGATGTTCTTAGCAACTTCCAGTCAAAAAATGGAAACAATCTAAATATCCAACATGTGAAATAAATTTCAGTGTATCCATAGAATGCAGTACAAGACTACAATTAAGAAAAAATTAACTATTGTATCAATGTATGAGTTAATGTAACAATATGGACAAGCTTCCGAAATATTATGGCAAATGAAAGAAGCCAGATATAAAAGAACACATCTAGTACAAAATTTATTTTTTTTTTACCTTTTTTTTTTTTATCTTTTATTTAATGAATATAAATTTCCAAAGTACGACTCATGTGTTGCAATGGCTTCCCCCCCATACCGTCCCTCCCACCCACAACCCTCCCCTTTCCCACTCCCTCTCCCCTTCCATTCACATCAAGATTCATTTTCGATTATCTTAATATACAGAAGATCAGCTTAGTATACCTTAAGTAAGTATTTCAACAGTTTGCTCCCACACAGAAACATAAAGTGAAAAATAATAGATGATTTTTTTTAAATGATGATGAAATCAGATCAGACCTATTGTCATGTTTAATCCCAGTGAGAGTCAAGTTGGGAATTGATAATTTCTTTCTTTTTTTTTTTTTTTTTTTTTTTTTTTACAGAAGATCAGTTTAGTGTACATTAAGTAAAGATTTCAGTCGTTTGCACCCCCATAGAAACACAAAGTGAAATATACTGTTTGAGTACTCGTTATAGCATTAAGCCTCAGTGCTAGTACAAAATTTATTGCACAATTTATATGAAAATCTAAAACGCCCAAAACTAATGTACAGTTTCACAAAATTTATGTTGTATTTAATCACAATAAAAAAGTGAAAAAAAAATGTATTGTGATAGAAAGCAAATAAGTGATTTCCTGGGGCCTGGAGTTGACTGCCAAGGAACAGAAGGAAAGTTTTGGGGGTAACAGAAGTGTTCTATATCTTGATTATGGAGTCATTATGTAGATGAACACCCTTGTCAAAACTCATCAAAGTGCATGCTTAAAAATAGGTGTATTTTATTAAATGTGGTGTCATGGCTTAGCAGGTTAAGCCACCATCTGTGACACCCTCATCCCTCATGGACACTGGTTCGATTCCTGGCCACTCCATTTCTAATCCAGCTCCCTGCTAATGCACCTGGGAAAGCAGCAAAAGATGGCCCCTGCACCCACGTGGGAGATCTGGATGGTATTCCAAGGCTCCTAGCCTCTGCCTGGCCCAGCCCTTGCTGTTGTGGCCATTTGAGGAGTGAACCAGTGGCTGGAAGAACTCTCTCTCTGTCTCCCTTTCTCTCTGTAATTCTTTCTTCCAAATAAAAAATAAATCATACATGTATATATATCTATACACCTCAAAAACATTGACTTAAAAGGAAAACACACATATACAGCTTTACTTACAAAGACAGGATGGGTCATGAGCACAAGTACTGCCACCTTACAGCTGCACCTCCATCTTAGGACAGTCCCCTATAACGAAGCACAAATCAGCAAGCAACACAACCCCACTCAAAAGCCCCAGAGCCTGTGCAAACCTCGTCTAGAGCCCACCCACCAAGAACCATCTCCAGGGTAAGAAAACCTACTCATGACCTTTCACCTGAAAATCCCCAGTACTTGGCCCAATGGATAACACATAGGAGCTCTAGATAAGGGTTTAAATCTGCAATTATCAAACTTATGGTCCCGGGGCTTCATTATACTCCTTTTTTTTTGTATAAAGATCTTTCTTTAAATTATATTTAAGTTATACAAGTTTCATATGTTCCATATACACAGATTTAGGACATAGTGGCACTCCCCCTCCCTTTTTTATTTATTTGAAAGGCAGAGTTACAGACAGAAAGAGGAGTCTTCCACCTGCTGGTTCATTCCCTGAATGGCCACAAAGGCTCAGCTGGGCCAATCCAAAGCCAAGAACCAGGAGCTTTCTCTGGGTCTCCCATGTGGGTGCAGGGGCCCAAGCAGTTGGGCCACCTTCCACTGCTTTCCCTGGCCATAAGCAGAGCTGGATCGGAAGTGAAGCAGCCAGGACTCCAATAGGCTGACCTGCCCACATGGGATGCTGGCGCCTCAGGCAGAGGCCTAACCTACTACGCCACAGTGCTGCCATCACTATACCCTTAAAAAAAACCTTATTGAATACCTAAATGAGGTGATATCTAGGAGTCATGTTTATTCATATTTACTGAGATATTTTTTCATTTAAAAGTAACAATAACTCATTATATACTAATATGTAATATTTTTAAAGTAACTATATTTTCCAAAAAAAAAATCTGTGGGAATAACATGGATTCACACTTCTGCAAATCTTTTTAAATTGAGGTTTCATAGAAGGCAGCTGGATCCCGCTCTGCTACCACATTCAATTACACATAACACATCTCTGGACAACTCCACTCAAGGAGAGTTTAAAAGGGCAAATAAGGATTGCAAATAGAGTTTGGCCTTGTGGGCCCCCAGGGGCCACGGATGTAAAGAACTGCCACCGTTGAAAGACCGCACTTGGATTCATCCCAAAAAGTACCTGCTGACTGCTAGGCACCGTTCAAAGCAGCAGCTTCGGTCAGACGGCTGTCCGAGAGACACCCAAGGATCAGGGGCGAGGGGGTGACCTGTTACCAAAGCACCGGCCATGCAGGCGTCCCAGAAACAGGGGTTCCAGAGACTGGCGCCCACCCAAGGCTGCCAGCCCGGCCTGGCTGAGGTGGAGCCTGAAGGAGCCGAGGCAGCCTGAGGTCGGCTGGCAGGGCAGGGCCCAAGTAAGGAATTTGTAGTTTTAAGTTTAAATTACATGGCTACGTAAATGGGGGGCAGGGACGGGGTGGAAAACGGACGTCTATTGGACCGAGGAGAGTCGTCTGGAGTCAAGCACAAGAAGATAACTCAGCTTCCGGTAGATTCCCAGCCCTGACTGGGTTTAAAGCGGCTTAGCCACGAGGGCAGCAGGAAAAGGCGCGCGCGCTACCTCGGGGAAGCTTGGGTCTCGGCGCCCGCCGTAGACGTCGTGCCAGACGCGGCCCGTTGCCTTGGAGCCGGCGGGACGCGGTTGGGCCTCCACCCCCGGCCGCGGACCTCGGCCACCATGTCCGTGCTGGACGCGCTTTGGGAGGACCGGGACGTCCGCTTCGACGTGTCCTCACAGTGAGTTTCCCAAGGTCCCCTGGGACGTGTGGTGTGGTTTGAGAGCGGCGGCGCTAATTCGGGACCTGCGGGCGGAGGTTTGCGCCGGGCGTCCGCGCCTCGGGAGACCCCCCAGGCCGGCTGGGCCGCTGCGGCTCCCGGAGGCTGGCGCCACAGCAGGAGCGCGGCTACACTGCGGTTTCCGCCGCGTGCCATCTTCAGCCCGGTTCTGGCCCGGAGGACACTTGATGGATGTGTGGCCGGGCGTGGCAGGGACCAGCTAGGGCTTGGGCGTCAAAGTAATCCAAGTGAGCTTGGGATTTCAGTGTGGTGTGGCGGAAGGATCGCAGGACAGGGACTCAGGACACCGGGGCTCTAAACCTAGGTCTAGAATCGCGGCTCTTGACTTCCATCATTCTGAGCCTGAGACAGAGAGGGAGGAGTAATAAGCACTCGAGTGTGTGTCCATGGTAAGCTTTCGTCCTGTGACCCTCCGTCGCAGGGAGGAAGAGGAGGCCTGTTCCGGAGCCTCTCCAAACCACAGTCCCGTTTTTAAAGAGACGTAGAAACTTCCTGACTGTAAGTCCAGGCGGGAAAAAAAAAAAATGATGTCCATTGAAATATTAAGGAATGGGAAGCATTAAAGCTAACGTTCTTAATGGATGACGTGGAACTTTTTAGCCACTTAGTATTCCTTATCGTGGGCTGCACGTTCTTAGATGGAAGGGTGAAATATGGATGCGTTTCTCCGGCGTAGTTGTAGCTGGACACCTAAACACTTAGCATGGTGTTAGATCCTTTAATAAGTTGGGAGGAAAAGGAATTTGTGAAATTACAAACCGTAGTTAGCTATCGCACGTATTCTCTGACTTTTTCTGTCTTTCTTGGAGTGTTCATCATCGAGCAACAGTCCATGTCATTAATGTCTTCAATTTACTAAACATTTGTCAGATGCTTCCTATGTGCTAGTTACCGTGTGGATCGTTAGAGATAGGAAGTGGATCGCATACTCCTCCATTCTAGTGAGGCAGACAGACAACTAACTGTTCTGAATGTGGTAATTACCCTCCTGAAGTAATGAACAACAGGCCGAGAGATCATAGAAGCAGGACAATTCATTTTGCCGGAGAAGGCTCCAAGAAGAAATAGTGTTTGAGTTGGGCACCAGAGGCTGGGGAGGGCCTTTTCAGGGTCGCAGGAATGTCCACCACGGGGAAGAAGGAAAAGGGAAAGTTCCACATGGGTCAGAAGCAGAGTCCTGGAGGACTGAACCCTGTTGGCTGGGAAGCAGGGTCTATTACAGGAGAGGTTGTAGCTACAAATAGGAAGTGAAGCTAACTAGGTTGTGACATTTTCAGCTGAGGACTTACTTCCTGTTGTCTCCTGTGTGTGTTTGCTAACTCCCAAAGATGCTTTATATACCCCTGTTCTGCAGCCATTCCTTCCATAACTCCCTGATGTCCTTTCCTCTGCTTAGAAACCTCTAGGGGTGTTCTTCGTTGACCAGAGTAAGGCCCATCCCTACCAGCCTGACATTCGGTGTTCCCATAGCCTTCGTTATCCAGCTGTTTTTCTCTCACCACTTCTCAATACCTCTTCCCCAACCAAGCCAATCTTCTTGCGTGTCCTTGTGATTTCTTGCTCCTGGCCCTTAACTGTGGACTCTCCCCTTCGCCTTTCTTCCTGAAAATCTTGCCCCTTCTTCTTGTACTGGCTTAGTCCAGGTGCCACTGATTTCCAGCTTCTGGATGCTCTTGAAGACCTTTTATTAGTGAATGCATGAACACTTGCTGCAGTTTTATTTATACTTTTAACTGTTTTGTATGCATTTATGTTTTCTCCCTAAATAGATTGTAAGGGTATTGTAATTAAACAAAAATTTAAAAAATTTAAACCATTATATTTATTTTAGACAAATGAAAACAAGACCTGGAGAAGTCCTGATTGATTGTCTAGATTCAATTGAAGACACTAAAGGAAATAATGGTGATAGAGGTGAGTATACTTTCTCATTATTTTATATTTCTGGCTTAATTCACAAAGGTTTAACCATACTATCTGGAGAATATATGAAGCAACAGCATATGTAAATATACTTGTGAGGGGGGCTGGCATGGTGGCTCACTTGGTTAATCCTCTGCTTGCGGCACCAGCATCCCATATGGGCGTCGGGTTCTAGTCCTGGTTGCTCCTCTTCCATTCTGGCTCTCTGCTGTGGCCCCGGAAGGCAGTGGAGGATGGCCCAAGTCCTTGGGCCCTGCACCCGCATGGGAGACCAGGAGGAAGCACCTGGCTCCTGGTTTCGGATCAGTGTAGCTCCGGTTGTAGCAGCCATTTGGGGAGTGAACCAACGGAAGAAAGACCTTTATCTCTGTCTCTCTCTCACTGTCTGTAACTCTGCCTGTCAAATAAATAAATAAATACACACACACACACTTGTGAGAATGGGAAAGTTAAAATCCATACATGACACTTCCCGGGCTGAAGCAGAATGAGTGGTATTAACCAGTAGCCAGGGGTCTCTGGTTGCCCCTTACCTTCGGTCCTTCAGTAAGTCCAGGTTCTGATAAGTGCATGGCTCCGTTTAACTGTTAGAATTCCAGGAGCCCTGTTTGCAAGGGAAATGAGATACTTATGACCCTTGCAGCTCTCTCCCCCAAAAAGGACAAGGGGCCATGGAACCTAAGTAGATGCTAGCTGTGGTACATGGAGCCATACTTTGTTTTTAAGAAACCCAGGAGTAATGCAGTTACCTAAGATTAGCATCTGGAGATGTTGTGGGGAGCAGATTTAGTGCTGCATTATGTAGTCTATTTATAGGTCAAGTACTGGAACATCCTGTGAGACTTTTCTGTCACTGAGAAAGAGCCACAGCTGGACTCTAGAGTCCTTCCCATACCAGTTGTCCCCAAGACTGGAACTTAAAAAGCCCAGGCTACATATAGCAGCTATCCATAAGGCCAGTGACCAGTAAGCAGCAGGTCTTGGAAGCATCAATACTGGTTTTCCTTTTTAAAGATTTGTATGTTTGAGAGAATGACAGAGGTGGGGGAAGGGTGGAACAAAAGAGACAGAGTTATCAATATCCTCTATTTCCTGGGTCACTTCCCAAAAGGCCACAGTAGCCAAGCTGGGCCAGGCCAAAGCCAAGAGCCCAGAATTCCATCCGAGTCTCCCCTGTGGGTGGCAGGGCCCCAAGTACTTGGGCCATCATCCTCTGCTGCATTAACAGAGAGCTGGATTGGAAGCAGAGCAGCTGAGACTCGAACCAGCACTCTGATGTAGGATGTGGGTGTCCTGAGTGGCCAGATAACCTCTACACCACAGTGCCCACCCCCATTATTGTTTTTCAAGGATGAAAATAGGAGATGAGGTGTAGTAGCTTAATGTATCCAGAAAAGCCCTTTTTGGAGCAAACCACTTGCTGGGCAGAGGAGTGAATGGGGAAATGGAGGAGACTTCAATCAGGTAAGGGGATCAGTAAATCCTAGGGAAGGATCCATAACCCCTACACAGAACGTCTCTCTGCAGCCTCCAGAGTGGCCACTTGCCCTCTCAGCCTTTCTTCTGGTCTGCTCTGGGGTGAAATTATAAGCCTTTGCTATTATAAGCCTTTCTTCTCTGTGACCGGAACCTGTCACCATAGCGGCTTGTGGGTAGCTAGGGCCCACACTTAAAGGAGTCCTTATATCACATTTCTGAAATGTTCCCAGGTGAGAGTGAAATGTGACGATCTAGCAGCAAACAAGAAATCCTGGTTTATGCCATAGAGGTTTGAGTAATAATAATATCACCTTCAAGGTACCTGCATCTTAACAAAATCTGAGTTAACCTGAGAAAGCCAAGTGTAAGCTTGATGATGCTCATAGTTTGACAAAAACTCTTACGTGGCAGCCCGTCCACTACTACAGACAAAGACCATGGATAATAGAACTTTCTGTGAGTTGGCACTCATTGACTGCAGAGTCCTGGTGAAGCAGGTAGGACAAGAAAACCTTCCTGGACAGAAATCCCCACCACAGGGCCTGAAATCCTACTGTTAATAAAAACAGCTCTGTGTCTGCGAGACCTCAGAAACCTTTGTTCAGATGAAATTTGATAGTTGTATGAAGAATTGCTGGTTATGAGGAGATAGAAAAGGAAAGGAGAATCCTGCCTTCCAGCTGTCTTCCCCTACTTTCCAGCAGTTTGAAATGACCAAGTTAAGGCATTGCCCAGTTAGAAACCCTGTATTAAAACGATGAGTACCTCCAGAAGATTATCACGTTTAATCCACCTGGACATGCAGTGATCAGATTAGCTTTGTGCGTGGATGCTATGTGACAATGAAACAGGGGCAGCCGTATTTCAGCATTTGAGAGATTAGGAGAAACGGACAGCTGTATCTTGGTGTCTAGGAGGCTGGAGAGAAAAGTCCATGCACGGAACACTGGAGTCAGAGCTGTAGGATAAGGTCATTCAGGAGCAAAGAGGCAGTGTAGGAATGCTGGATACTTACAGGAGAAGTATCAAGAGCAGAAAAAATAAACCATTCACCAGAGGCTTAATAAGGCATTCCTACTCCTAAATTTTTTCTTGTGATCCTGATAGGAAAACATAAAAGAATTAATTAATAGATTTCTGGACTGATAGCCCAGTTGTAGAGGCAAAATGTCTCCTGAGAGAAATGGCATGAGGAAAGCATTAACCAATTTATTTAGTTTTTTTTTTTAATCTTTTTTTTTTTATTTTTTGACAGGCAGAGTGGACAGTGAGAGAGAGAGACAAAGAGAAAGGTCTTCCTTTGCTGTTGGTTCACCCTCCAATGGCTGCCGCGGCCGGCGCACTGCGGCCGGTGCACCACGCTGATCCGATGGCAGGAGCCAGGTGCTTCTCCTAGTCTCCCATGGGGTGCAGGGCCCAAGCACTTGGGCCATCCTCCACTGCACTCCCTGGCCACACAAGAGAGCTGGCCTGAAAGAGGGGCAACCGGGACAGAATCCGGCGCCCCGACCGGGACTAGAACCTGGTGTGCCGGTGCCACAAGGCAGAGGATTAGCCTAGTGAGCCGTGGCACCGGCCCCAATTTATTTAGTTTTTAAAAAGTTATAAAAATGAATTGGTAAACAATGAAAATATTTTTAAAATAATACATGTTAACATTTTGAAAGTTTACTATTTGTCAGTCACTGTTCTGGCTGGATCTTTTATATAATATTTAATCTCATTTCATAATAAAATGTATATATCTCTCTATACACACAGAAGTAGATATTACTATCTTTTTTTCCCTTCAAATACTGAGGAACAGAGAGGTTAGTTAACTTTTCTAAGATCACGTAGCTACTAAATGATGAATCAAATTGCCTACATTGCTTTCTAAACTGCTTTCTAAACTATCACATTATTCTCCAATCAGAAATTTTGAGTTTTCCTAAGTTTCAATCTTAAACCCCAACCCAACCCTCCTGCCTGCAGTGCTAATAGATGTAACTCTGAATTTCTTGGTATTGCATTGCAGAGCTGCTAGTTTGTCCACAACCTTTCTTTGCCTGTGCCACTGGTTTCCATTTGTCCCCCAGGTCCAGCACCCTCCGCCCTTCTCCCCTCACCCTGAGAAGATGGCTTATGTCAGTTATATCAAAGGGCTCCTCTGCACTCTGGCCTCCAGCCAGAAGAGCTGTGGCAGAAGATCAAAAGGAGGCAGAGAAGTGAGGCTTCAGTATTTATTTCCTGGGTTCTTTCCCAGTGCTAGGCTGGCTTTGTCTCTCCTCTCAAAGCAGTTGTCTCCATGAGTCTTATTCCTTCTAGATGTTCACTGCTCCCTCTTCTTGCCCCTTTGGCTCAGGGATGGTCGCAGGTTTGGTGATTCCTATGGTGCCTATGGCCTATATGGTTCCTAACCTCTCACCCATGCCTTTGTGGTACGTCTATTTGTAAATGAACTTTAGTCATCCATCCAGCCCACCGATGCAGTGCCTCATCTCCTGTGATCTTTTATGAACCTTGCCCTCCAGCCACGCTTCAGTACTTTTATTTGTCAAACATAACCTGTAATTTGCCACAGTCTCCTTCTGAGTGCCCTCCTTTTTTTCCATTTCTCATTTGCTATCCCATCTCACTCTGGTATTTATTAAGGCTTCGTTCCCCTGACTTTAGACATTCTGGGGGTTTTCAGGGAGGAGAGTATGACTTGGCTGTTTATTACCAAAATATTTCTGTAGTTATAATTTGGAAAACTGTTGTGTTTAAGAAGTTGAGTTTTATTATTTCATGATATCCTAATATGTGGGGAGCAACTGGGAGCAACTCAGACTAGACTAAGTTACTGGAATTAAGACTTATTCTATGCATCTGCTCTCCCACAATATGGCGCTGAGAAGGGAGAAACAGCTTCTACACAGCTGCCTCCAGTTCAACCAATAAACTGTAGGACTTGCTCCTGATTGGAGGAGAGCAGCGTACTCGGCGTGTGGGTAGCAGAGTTGGGATTGGTGGAAGAGGACTATAAAGGAGGAGAGAGACAACATGCACCAGGAACATCTAAGGGGAACATCTATCTGAAGGAACACCTGTGCAGCCCCCGAGAGAGCCGGCCAGCGGTGTGCCGCTCCCCCGCGGAAGTGGGGAAAGTGGCTAGGGGGAACCGCCCTTCCACGGAGGTGGAAGGGTCGGTAGCCAACCCAGAAAGAACCAGCAGCAAACCCGGGGAGGGCCGAGCAGACAAAAGAACAGCGCAGGGTCCTGTGTCGTTCCTCCGCGAAGAGGGGGAGCGACACTAATATGCTAATTGTGTTGTAAATATCTAAAACACATAGTTTACCATGCTCAGATTTATTTGACTTTCTTTCCTTTTTTTAAAAAAAAAAAAGATTTATTTATTTATTTGAAAGGCAGAGTTAGAGGAAGAGACAGAGAGATCTTCTGCCTGCTGATTTACTCCCCAAATGGCTGCAACAGCCAGAGCTGGGCTGCTGTAAAGCCAGGAGTCTCCCACATGGGTGCAGGGACCCAAGTACTTGGGCCATCTTCCACTGCTTTCCCAGGCATGTTAGCAGGGAGTAGATTGGAAGTGGAGCAGCCAAGACTCGAACCAGCACCCATATGGAATGCCAGTCCCATAGGCAGCAGCTTTACTCACTGTACCATGGCACCAGGCCCAACTTTGTTTTTTTTCTTTTTATTGTGGCATTCTTAGGAATTACTGTTATTCCACAGGACACATTTTGAGAAATAGTTTTTCTAACTTTGTATTTCAGTTTAGGGACATCAGTCTGATGCTAATAATGAGACATACAAAGCCAGAAACTGACTTCAGCCCGTTCAGCTTATAGCAAATTTGGGTATATAAGTATATGGAACATCTAGATGAGAACTACTAAGTGAATACTCCAGTGCAGCATTAGTGTATATATGAGCATCATTTGAAAACTGTAATATCGGTGAATGGCTTTATAATTATACTATCCCATACTCATTCTCAGTTGTACCCATGTGACCTAAAAACGGAGACTCTACAGCAGCTTCTACCAAGACAAAAACATAATACACACGAGCAGCATTGTAGTATAGGAGGTTAAGCTGTCTCTTGGGATGCTCACATTCCCTATCAGAGTGCCTGGGATCAGGTCCTACCTCTACCTTCACTTCCAGTCCAGCTCCCTGCTGTTGTCCTTGGGAGGCAGCAAATTCCTGTATCCCTTTTAAAATCCTCAGATTTTTGTCTTTCTGGATTCTGAATCATTCATTTTATATTTTACATACAAATATTTTCAATTAATATATATGAGAAAAACATCTATCACTGTTGCTACTAATATTGGGCTAGAAGTTCCATGTCCATGCTATTTTGTGCTACAAAAATGTGACCTTACATGAACTAATCTATTTTTGTTTGCTTTTAGGTAGACTCTTAGTAACAAATTTAAGAATTATTTGGCACTCTTTGGCATTACCCAGAGTCAATCTTTGTAAGTATCTTTGTTCAGTAATTTAAGGGGAAAAAAATCCTTTGTCAGGGAGTCGCATAGTAACTTTGGATACCACAAAAGCTGTATCATGAGATATGTAAAATTTGAAATTGATAAAAAGATTCAAAAACACTAGACTAACCAAACTGCATCATAATGCAAAATAAATGGCTTATTATTATTTTTCAATCTGTCTATTTTGTATCTTGAATACCTATGAGATAAGGGCTTCCATGTTGAATGGTTTTGTTTTTTGCTTTTGGTTGACAACTTGCTGTAACTTCTGTTTCAAGTAATCCCACAGAAGGGAGATCTAAGCTCTAATAAAAGTAGTGTCTTGTGTCCAATTTTGCTTCAATTTTTTTTTTAAGCTGTTACCCAGCTAGACTTTTTGCTTTTATGTGATGTGAAAATTTTCAGTAAATGATGCTGTTCAGGTTTTAGAGAAGCAGCTTCCTTTTTCCCATGTTATGAATGCTTTTATTTGTTGTTCAGAGGCAGAATTGACTTTCCAGTTCTTTTAATTATTTAACTTAAATTTGTAGTTTCATAAAAAAAAGTTTAATTGTTTTGCTATAAGTGTTTAATTTTTAAAATTAAGAATTCTGTTTATAGCTGTATTACAGAAGTTTTTTTCCCTAAGTTTAGTGTATCATGTTCTTTAAATTCTTTGCTTTTGAATTTTAGCCATCGGTTACAACTGCATATTGAATATTACAACAAGGATTGCTAACTCTGTAAGTCTGAAAAATCTTATTCTGAAAAAACATAAGATATTTGAGTTTAATACTTGTTTCACTTTAAATGAGAAATTCCTCTTAAAATCCAAACTTTTAAATAAATTTGTCTTTACAGAAATTGCGAGGTCAAACAGAAGCTCTTTATATACTAACAAAATGTAACAGTACTCGTTTTGAATTTATATTTACAAATTTGGTTCCTGGAAGTCCAAGACTTTTTACTTCTGTGATTGCAGTACACAGGTATTATGATACTTTATGAATTATTGAAAATTTTATTTATTTGAGAGACAGAAACAGATCGCTAATCTACTAGTTCCAATCCTCAAATGCCCACAGTAATCCCTGGCTGGGGCCAAAGCTGGAGGCTGTGAATGTCCAGGTCTCCCATGTGGGTGATAGGGACCCAACTACTTGAGCCGTCACCTGCTACCTCCCAGGATACACACCAGTAGGAAGCTGGAATGGGAAGCAGAGCTGAGACTTGATCCCAGGCACTCAATATGGAATGCAGACATCCCGAGTGCCATATTAACCAGTACACCAACTACCCATCCCTATTGACTACTCTGAAGACAATTCTGTAATATAGGGATTTACAGGGTAAGGTATGATGCTATCTTCTGCAAGCTCTATTGCTAGTGATATAGAAGTTTTTCATGTATTTCATACATTTTTGGTCATTTGTAATTTCTATTGTGAATTTCTTATACCCTTCTATTTTAAATTTTAATTTCTGTCATATTTCTTAGTTTACTAGTTTGGTATTTGATTTTTAATTTTGTTAAATTTTTAAATATACATAATTGTTTATTTTTTTTACTTACAATTCACACAACCTAAAATTCCACCTAACAAAATACATCAATAAAGGAAATAGATTATATAAGTGGGTTCTAAACTTATTAAGAAACTTAAATTTTAATGAGTAGAAAAGCTAGCCCAACTTCATGTGGACTAAGATTGCAACCAGCTGATCAAAAGTTAACCAGAGTTTTCTTTTCCATATTATTTTTCAGAATGGAGACATGGAAAGGAACAAAGTAATAGGGTTTTTATTCTCTCCCTGTCTCTCCGTCTCTCTCCCTCTCTACTTTTCCCTTCCTCTCCTCAGTCTCCTTTGAAATTGTACAGACTCATTCTGTTTTTCTGAATGGAGGTGGATGTGAGCAGTGTCAGCAGATTGTGGTGTACAGAATAATTGAACCCCTCTTTATGTCAAAGAATAATAGTACCTTTGACTAAAACTAGAAATTGAAGAAAGGGAAGCATTTGATAGGAAAACAGAAAATACATTCCTATCATTGAGGCTGTATGATGTGTATTACCTTGAAAATTAGACATCTAAAAAAATAGGTTACTAGAATAAAGTGAGCAAGAACTATACTAAAATAAGAGAGAGGTCTACAGAAAACTATATTCACCAAAGCTTATTGAAAGGAAATTTGAGTGATGGACATAAACACGAATGTGTGTTTTGAGTGAGTGAGTAATCAAAGCCTAAGTCAATTTTGGTTCTTCTTTATAGAGCCTATGAGACGTCTAAAATGTATCGTGATTTTAAATTGAGAAGTGCACTGATTCAAAATAAGCAACTGAGATTATTACCACAAGAACATGTATATGATAAAATCAATGGAGTATGGAATTTATCCAGTGATCAGGTATTGTGCAAACAACTGATGAATTTTGGGGTTTTATGAACATTTTTTCATTCTTGTTTGGGTTCATACAGTCATTCCACTGTAATTAAATTCAGTATTACAGCATTTGATAAATTATCATCATAACTCTTGGTATAAAATAATCTTCTGGTATCTAATTTTATTATTTTATGCTCTTTTTAGCAACTTTTGTTCTGTATAGGATTTGGAGCTGGAATGAACCTTTGGAATCATCTGGCTGGGTCACCTTTTCTCATAGATTAAAAACTCAGTTCCCAGGAGTTGCGTTCTTGCTCATTCAGTTTGCCCCATACTATATTGCCCTCTACCTCTTGATAACTTGTGCTAGTGAAAGAGACCATACTGAGGACAATCATGGAAGCCTTTTAATATGATTTTTGAGAATTAAAACATGCAACTCATGTTGATGACTCTTAAATCCATTCTAATTTTTCTTTTCCTTTTGAAGTTACTACCATTTGGAACGTGTAAGCCCGTAATAGCTGAAACAAGTAAACGTAATTAAGTTTTCTAGAGAAAATTTTATCTCTTACTAAGAATAGTTTTCAGCTTGTGTGTATGTTATAAACTAGGCTGATAACCACTGTTGTATTTGAATGAAATGCTTCTTGCTAAAGCATTGAATCATATACATAAATTGTAAATAAACCTTGCTCATTTGGGGAGATTTGGTTTTAAACTGATAAACGTTCTATAGGATATAGACAGCTCCCCATATGAATAATTCTTTCTCATTCTTTGGGTCAGGGGTCAGCAACATTTTTCTGTGAGAGGATAAATAATAAATATGTCTTGCCATTGTAGCATGAAACCAGCTGTTTGATGTAAAGTGAGCTTGGCTGTGTATCTGTAAAACTCCACTTATGGACACTGATGTTTGAATTTAATACAGTATTTATATGTTGCAAAGTATTCTTTTGACTTTTTTCCAACCATTTACAAATGTAAACATTTTTATTAGCTGTGGGCCCATGGGCTGTGGTTTACCAGCCTCTGCTTTAGATCATAGCTTAGATGTCACTTTTTAAAAGCAGCTTTCCATGAGTTCCGCTGCAGCTTGTACTTAACAAATGTACTCCAAATCATTACTACTATAAGATAGAGAGTGTGGCTATAGCTCCACATTAGATTGCAGGCTTTATAATGGTAGGGGGGTGTTACTCTGTTGTTAGATCCTTACCACCTAGGACATGGCATTACCTTTTTTTTTTTTTTTTTTTTTTAATTTATTTGACAGGTAGAGTTATAGACAATGAGAGAGAGAGACAGAGAAAGGTCTTCCCTCCATTGGTTCATTCCCTAAATGGCCGCCACAGCCGGTGCTGCACCAATCCGAAGCCAGGAGCCAGGTGCTTCTTCCTGGTCTCTCACGCAGGTACAGGGGCCCAAGCACTTGGGCCATCCTCCACTGCCCTCCCAGGCCACAGAATAGAGCTGGACTGGAAGAGGAGCAACCGGGACTAGAACCCGGCACCCTTATGGGGTGCTGGCGCTGCAGGCAGAGGATTAACCAAGTGAGCTGCGGCACCAGCCCCGTGGCATTACTTTTTTAAAGATTTATTTTATTTATTTGAAAGAGTTACAGAGAGGTTGAGACAGAGAGAGAGGTCTTCCATCCACTGGTTCACTCCCCAAATGGCTGCAATGGCCAGAGCTGAGCCGATCCAGAGCCAGGAGCCAGGAGCCAGAGCCAGTATCTTCTTCCGGGTCTCCCACGCAGGTGCAGAGCCCATGGACTTAGGCCATCTTCTACTGCTTTCCCAGGCCATGAGCAGAGTAGCTGGATCAGAAGTGGAGCAGCAGGACTCAAACCGGTGCCCATGTGGGATGCCAGTGCTGCTAGTCAGGGCTTCAACCTGCTCCACAGCAGCAGCCCAGTACCTGGCATTTTTGATTAATCAGGTTTTGATTAATGTCTCAGGATTATCACATATTTCATTTTATTAAAAATAATGGTTATTGTCAACCTAAGTTTCATTCATTGAAAAACAAGAAGATATAAAACTTATTCTCGTTTTTTAAAAATATTTATTTAGTTTATTTGAAAGTCAGAGTTATGCAGAGAGAGAGAGAGTTCTTCCATCCGATGGTTCACTCCCCAGATGGCCGCAATGGCCAGAGATGCGTTGATCCGAAGCCAGGAGCCAGGAGCTCGTTCTGGGTCTCCCATGTAGGTGCAGGGCCCCAAGGACGTGGGCCATCTTCTACTTCTTTCCCAGGCCATAGCAGAGAGCTGGATGGGAAGTGGAGCAGCCGGGTCTTGAACCAGTGCCCATATGGGATGCTGGCACTGCCGGCCAGGGCATTAACCCATTGCACCACAGCACCGGCCCCTATTATTATTTTAAACTGTCCTTGGGAGTTTCTGAATTATTCTCTTTTTTCAAAATAAGAGGAAACAATGACATAAAGAATTATTCCTTATAAATTCAGACTTAGTATTAATTAGTGGGATTTGATGAGGGAATAAGGAAGGCTAGCATGTTTTCTTTAGCAATTTCTTACAAGAAGAGAGTGGAGGGGAAGAAATAAATACTTACACATGTGTTTGTTTTCATCTCTGGTGTTTCAAGTCTGGTCATTCCAGAAGACGGCCTCTTAGGTTCTGGTTTTGATTGTGTATTAATATTTTATGCTCAACTTGAAAGTTCAGAATAAGGCCGGCACCGCAGGTCACTAGGCTAATCCTCCGCCTGTGGCGCCGGCACTCCGGGTTCTAGTCCCAGTTGGGGCGCTGGTTCTGACCCGGTTGTTCCTCTTCCAGTCCAGCTCTCTTCTGTGGCCCGGGAGGGCAGTGGAGGATGGCCCAAGTGCTTGGGCCCTGCACCCACATGGGAGACCAGGAGGAAGCACCTGGCTCCTCTCTTCGGATCGGCGCGGTGCCAGCCATTGTAGCCATTTGGGGAGTGAACCAATGGATGGAAGACCTTTGTCTCTGTCTCTCCCTCTCACTGTCTGTAACTTTACATCTCGAATAAATAAATAAAATCTTATAAAAAAACGGAAGTGAACATTGATTAATCTATCCTTCTGTATTTTACAGGGAAATTTAGGAACTTTTTTTATTACCAATGTGAGAATTGTGTGGCATGCTAATATGAATGACAGTTTTAATGTCAGTATACCCTATCTGCAAATTGTAAGTACATGCTAACCTTATTCTAATGCAGAATAATTCCTGTTCAGCAGTCAATAGGACTTTGCAGATTTAATGCATTTTTCTGTCTCCTTTTTTAAGTGTATATCAACTTCTTGCAGGTTCTGTCTTAGCCACTGTCACCTCCAGCCACTCACTTGGTTAGATTACCTATTGACAGCCAGGTGCCAGTGTTCCATGGTTCTTAACTGGGATTGTGTGTACTCCTGGTGAAGTGTAAAGTAGTTAGATGACAGGCCAGGCTTTCATAACAATACTGTTAAAGCTTTTCTCTTTATTCTCTCTTTTTCTCAGAGTTCAACTTCCAGTGCCCATCTATCTGGAAGTGTGATGTGTTATCACCCAACATAGAATACCCATCTCTGGGCTTTTGGTCTTCTGGTTTAATGTTAGATACGCTGTGGCTCTCCATTAACCCCCAGCATGTTTTATGTGTGTATCACTTTTTGACAGGCACCATCTGCCATTGTGCTGTTACCCCTCCTCTGTTCTCCCAGACCACTGGAGTCACTGCCTGTCTCCTACTGACAATCATTACCAATAATGAATGCCCATAAGCTGACTTTTTAAATGTTTGTTTTTATTTATTTGAAAGGCAGAATAAGAGAGAAATCTCCTATAAACTGATTTACCCCAAATGCACTCAACAGCTGGGTCTGGGCCATGCCAAAGCCATAAGCCAGGAACTCCATTTGGGTCTCCCTGGTAGGTGGCAAAGACGAGCCATCATCTGCTGCCTGCCTCCCATGGTGTGCATTAGCAGGAAGCTGGATTGAAAGCAGTGGTGGGTGGTACTCAGTCCCGGGCACTCCAATATAGGATGTAGGGCTACCCAGCAGCCACCTAACCCACTGCACCACAAAGTCTGCCCCACCATTAGCTTATTCAAAAAAAATGGAAATTCAAGTTTTGTTTGTTTTGTTTGTTTGTTTTTTTTGACAGGCAGAGTGGACAGTGAGAGAGAGAGACAGAGAGAAAGGTCTTCCTTTGCCGTTGGTTCACCCTCCAATGGCCACCGCAGCCAGCGCGCTGCGGCCAGCGCACCTCGCTGATCCGATGGCAGGAGCCAGGAGCCAGGTGCTTTTCCTGGTCTCCCATGGGGTGCAGGGCCCAAGCACCTGGGCCATCCTCCACTGCACTCCCTGGCCACAGCAGAGAGCTGGCCTGGAAGAGGGGCGACCGGGACAGAATCCGGCGCCCCAACCGGGACTAGAACCCGGTGTGCCGGCACCGCTAGGCGGAGGATTAGCCTAGTGAGCTGCGGCGCCGGCCCGGAAATTCAGGTTTTTTAAGAAATAATTTAGCCACCTGTGATGTGAGAAACAGAAGGCAATGTGACTTTTAAAAACTAACACAGGTTCAGGAAGAACCATGAAAGCCAGTGGTTTGCCATGATGAAAAGATTGCTAATCTTTTATCCAAAATATTCAGAAAAGTTGATTGTCTGTAAGTAAAGGGTATTTTAGTCAATTTTTTTTATGTATGTCATGGATGTCATCTTTGTGTTTGCCACCTGTTTTCAGGATGCATCTGGGTTTATTTACTTGAACTCTGTGTGAGTTTCAGGGAGGAAAGAAGGATAATTATATTCTTTAGACAATGAAAAGTAGATTTTGTGTAAAAGCTTAAAAATTTGTGTTGACAAGATAATAACATGCATTTTTTATTTCCATTTTATATCTAGCGTTCAATAAAGATTAGAGATTCAAAATTTGGTCTAGCTCTTGTCATAGAAAGCTCTCAGCAGGTAAGTTATTTTAGATTTTTATTAATATTTGGTAGATTATAAATACTATGTGACAATCTAGATTTTGTTTTATTTATATAGTAACCTGTTTACCTCCCAAGAATATTAGCTGTTGGTTAATGAAGTCCTTCAGTCTTATAGTAATTGTCCCCATAGGAAGAATTTTGGCTGTTTTCTTATTGTGCAGCCATAATCATTATTGTCACTATGATCCTCACTTTTATTATTAATGACATAATCAAGTCACTGTGCTTTAGGCTTTTTAAGTATTTATGAATCTAACAACCCTGTTACATAGTACTATTTTTTCCCCATTTTCTGGTCAAGAAAACAAATTTGGAGAAGTTAGGAACCTTCTTATGGTCTCACAAGTAGAAAATTGTGGGACTAGATTATGATTCTAGGTTTGACTGATTCACAAGACAATCTCTGAGACTGCAGATATATACAGAAACATTCACAAATCCTGTTTGAGATTTTATATTCTCACACAAAGATTATACTGTGAGTATAATGGCTCTGCCCTCATTGTGCCAGGTTTTTGCAAAAATACATTTAGAATATATATATATATATATATATATATTTTTTTTTTTTTTTTTTATTTTTTGACAGGCAGAGTGGACAGTGAGAGAGAGAGACAGAGAGAGAGAAAGGTCTTCCTTTGCCGTTGGTTCACCCTCCAATGGCCGCCGCGGCCGGCGCACGGCGCTGATCCAATGGCAGGAGCCAGGAGCCAGGTGCTTTTCCTGGTCTCCCATGGGGTGCAGGGCCCAAGCACCTGGGCCATCCTCCACTGCACTCCCTGGCCACAGCAGAGAGCTGGCCTGGAAGAGGGGCAACCGGGACAGAATCCGGCGCCCCGACCGGGACTAGAACCCGGTGTGCCGGCGCCGCAAGGCGGAGGATTAGCCTAGTGAGCCGCGGCGCCGGCCAATTTTTGAAAGGGGATTTTTAAGACTACTCTAAATTCTAAATCTAAATATGACTGTCTCCACATCCCTTTTCCATATCCAGTAGCTTCCATTTATTGAGTGCTTGCTGTGTTCCAAGAACTACCAAGTTTCTTGTGTATGTTAGCTTGCTTAATATGTACAACTTGATAACCATTTTATGGATAGAAAATTTAAGCTTAGGAGAGATTAAGGAAAATAATTTTCCACGTATCATACAACTAGTAAATTAGCTACAGAACCAGAAAATCAGCCCAAAAGCCTGTGCTCCTAACCAAAATCATATGCTCCTTAATTCTTTAACAGTCTTCTCTAGCATGGTCAAGTTTCTTTCTTAAATCTTCAAGGAGATATCCTCAAATAGGCAATAAATTTCTTCTTTTAATGTATAGTCTTTCAATATATAGTCTTTTAAATGTATAGTCCTTTTCAAGACTTAGCTTAAGAAAAAACTTTGTTCCCTTGACCTTCATAATCTGCTATGTAAATTTTGGAGCATCAGGTTACATTCATAGATGAAATGATGTGATCACAGGGTATGCTTCAGAATCATCCCGAGTGGGTCGATGAGTGGGGGTGACCAAGAATCTGGGGGTGACAGATTAAAGAGTTGACCATATGTACTGCTTACGCTGCATGTTGACTGTAGTCATGGAAGATCATTAAGTATTTTTGTATTTTTGTCTGCACTTGAAATCTTTCATGATAAAAAGTTTAAGAAATCAACTTACGTATTATACTGTGAAACAAGGACAGTTAGAGCTGTAGCTTGTTGTATGTGAAAGCATGTGTGTGAGAAAGTTTGTGGAGGGACTGGCATTGTGGCGTAGCTGGTAAAGCCACCACCTGTGATGCTGGGATCCCATGTAGTCTTCAGTTTGAGTCCTTGCTGCTCAGTTCCAATCCAGCTCCCTGCTAATGTGCCTGAGGAAGCAGCGGAAGATGACCCAAGTGTATAGACTCCTGCACCCCCAAACTCCTGGCTCCAGGCTTTGGTCTGACTCAACCCTGGCTGTTGTTGCCCTTTGGGGAGTAAGCCAGTGCTCTGTCTCTCCCTATCTTTCTGTAACTCTGCCTTTCAAATAAATAAAATAAAATCTTTAAAAAGAAAAGTTTCTGGAAAATAGAATTAAATGATAAATTTACTTTGGTACAAAAAATTTTTAATCCTATTTGCTTATTAAGCATCTTCAAAAAGTTCATGAAAAATACATGTTATAAAAAAAACTATGCAGGGCCAGTACTGTGGCATGGTGGGTAAGGCCACCATCTGTAGCGCTGGCGATGCCACTGTGCCGGCATCCCATATGGACATGGGCACCAGTTTGAGCCCTGGCTGCTCCACTCCTGCTCCAGCTCTCTGCTGTGGCTTGGGAGAGCAGTAGAGGATGGCCCAAGTCCTAGGGCCCCTGCACCCACTTGGGAGACCTGGAAGAAGCTCCTGGCTCTTGGCTTTGGATCAGCCCAGCTCCGGCCATTGTGGCCATTTGAGGATCTAACCAACCAATGGAAGACCTCTCTCTCTCTCTCTCTTTCTGCCTCTCTGTAACTCTGCCTTTCAAATAAATAAATCTTTATAAAAGGGGGGGGGGGGATATGCATGGATTTCAAATTTTGTCTCAATTCAATTTTTTCATTTTTTTTAAGGTTTTTTTTTTTTTTTTTTTTTTTTTTTAATGCGGAGTGACAGAGAAAGAAAGGATGGATAAGATAGTGACAGACATCTTCCATCTGCTGGGTCGCATGACTGGGGCTGATCTAAGCCAAAGCCAAGAACCTGAAACTCCACACAGGTCTCCCACATAGGTAGCAGAGGCCCAAGTGCTTAGGTCCTCTTCCGCTTTCCCAGGAGCATTAGCAGGGAGCTGGAGTGGAAGTGGAGCAGCCAGAACTCCAACCAGCACTCCAGTGTGAGATGACAGTGTCACGGGTGGCAGGTTAGCCCACTGTGCCACAATGCCAGCCCCTAATTCCATGTTTTCATGAACATTTTGAAGTGCCTTCAAACTATACATTCTACTTCTCAGGCTTATTTGTTGTTTTTTCTTTCTTTCTTTCTTTCTTTTTTTTTTTTTTTTTATTGCAGAGTGGAGGATATGTTCTTGGCTTTAAAATAGATCCTGTAGAAAAACTACGAGAATCGGTGAAGGAGATAAATTCACTTCACAAAGTCTATTCTGCCAGTCCTATATTTGGAGTGGATTATGAGATGGAAGAAAAGGTAACTTGTTCAGTATATGAACAGCAGAGTTTGCTGACAACTTTTACATAGTGTGCAAAATTCAGGTGTGTACACATGGTGTACAACTGAATGGTAAAATGTTTAAAATGATGCTCAAATGACCACAGCCCTGAACCTCTCCAATTTTTGCCTATCACCTGTCTTATGACTGGCTGTTCTGCAAGTTATTCCTACCATTCTCAGTGAAGCAGCCTAAGTAAGTGTCCATGTGCAGGGCTCCTCTGATGTAGACAGACGTGAGTCTCTCCGTCAGAATTATGCTTATTCTACTTCAGTCCCCAGGTAGCTTGGGCAAACCTTAGAAGCTTCATGGATACCATTCTCTGCCCCCACTGCCCCACAATGTAGCACCTCCAGGAGTCTGATCCAGCAGTGTGGCCTGCATCCATTCCCACTGGTGGATGCCTTTGCCACACTGTTTGTGAAATATTTTGAATGTTAGGCTCACATGTCTGTTCTTTGCCTTCTTCAGGGTTTCTGGCTATTGAACCAGTCCTGGCTTTCCTGGCACATGAGTTCTCTTTCGGTTGTATTTACCTGTGAGCTGCTACCTTCGTCATCCAGTCTGTCACTGATGTCCTCACTACCCATTTGATTAGAGATGTTCTCGCTGTGCACTCTGTCCCTAGTAGTGCTGGAGGCTCTGTCACTGGTACAGTCACTGTCCATCCTATCAGAGGTGCTGTTGCCACTGCCCTCACTGCCTTCTCTGTCACAGTGCTGTCACTGGCCACCCTATTACAGGCTCCCTTGCTCTCCGTTCTGTTGCTGGGACTCTAACTGTACACTGCACTGCTGGTGCCCTTGCCATTTACTGCTGCATCACTGCCCTGCTGGTACCCGCAAGTAGAGCCATATTACAGCAGGAATCTGTATGCCTCCTCTTGCTCTTATGCTATAGAATGTGACCAGAGAAGATCAAGAAGCAGGCTATGCATTGGAGTACAAATTCATGATTCAGAGGGCTACACTGCGGTATAGTAGGTTAAGCCTCTGCCTGCAGTGCCAGCATCCTATAGAGGCACTGATTTGAGTCCCGGCTACTCCACTTCTGATACGGCTCTCAGCTTATGGCCTGGGAAAGCAGCAGAAGATGGTCCAAGTGCTTGGGCCTCTGCACCCACGTGGGAGACCCAGAGGAAGCTCCTGGCCCCTGGCTTCAGCTAGGCCTATCTCTGGCTGTTGCGGCCATTTGGCGAGTGAACCAGCAGATGGAAGCTCTTTCTGTCTCTCCCTCTCTGTCTGTAACTCTGCCTCTCAAATAACTAAATAAATCATTAAAAAAAATTCATGATTCAGGCCCTCTGACCTCACTGAGGCCTTTGTGGCCTGCTGGTACTCCTTGTACTTCGTTTTTTTTTTCCTCTGCCTGTCAAATTCCATGTATATCCCCTTCCAGCTAAAACCGCTGGGTCACTGACACTATGTTATAATGCTATATGGATTTCATCTCCTTAACCATTCTTTTTCTTTTCTTCCCAGCATGCACTTCTTTGAGCATTCTCCTTTCACTCTACTCTGCAGACTCCTCAGTAATCACCTGCTCCTTCTGCATCTTCAGCTTATACTTTTATGATTCACTCCTGATCCTTCTTTCCAATCTTGATGCACTCAGCTTAGCCTGGTTACACATACTCTTGACTATTTTCATAAATTGAAACCTTAAATAACAAAAACTTCTGAGTTTTTTTAGTAATTTAACTAAGTATCCAAGTCAATAAAATAAGCTAGGACTTGGATGAGTATCTCCAACTTGGCAATTTTATTACTTGTTAGTTTTAATAGAATACAAATGGTGGTGATTTTTCTAAGATTTGAGTAGTTTCTATCTGTGTTATCCTTTTACAAGTATTAATTGTTCTCATTCTACATTTCTTTAAAATAGTTAATTTAATTAACCTCATCACTGATGTCTGTTAACATCTTAATGATTTTCAGCCACAGTCCCTTGAAGCTCTGACAGTAGAACAGATTCAAGATGATGTAGAAATAGACCCTGATGATCACACGGATGCTTTTGTGGTGAGCATCGCAAAAGAGAATTGTTACATTTATTACAGTTTTTATCTGAGTCATGTTTAATTAAATAATAGTTTAAGTTTGTAAAACACCATAGACCTAAAAACTTTTGATAAGAGTTTTCTTTTTGGTAAGTGAGGGAGTTTCTTTTTTGACTTTGCTTTTAAATTACCAAACTGGGAACTAATTTGAGAACATAGTTATTCATAGGATTTTATACATGTGACAAGTTTTTTGTTGTTGTTCTTTAGAATAATAAAACATGTTAAATATTACAGTTAGTTAATGTCCATTCTTGCCATCATTAATCTTCACGAGATGGACTTCCTTAGTTAGAGATACATTATTTATAAAAGGATATGTATTTGTGGGAGACCAAGAAAAGCACCTGGCTCCCAGCTTCGGATCAGCGCGGTGCGCTGGCCGCAGCGGCCATTGGAGGGTGAAGCAACGGTAAAGGAAGACCTTTCTCTCTGTCTCTCTCTCTCTCACTGTCCACTCTACCTGTCAAAAAATTTAAAAAAATAAATAAAGTAAAAAAAAAAAAAGGATATGTATTTAAACAATAACTGTACTGTTTCCAAACTGGCGTCTTTTTTTTTTTTTTGACAGGCAGAGTGGACAGTGAGAGAGACAGAGAGAAAGGTCTTCCTTTTGCCGTTGGTTCACCCTCCAATGGCCGCCACGGCTGGCGCGCTGTGGCCGGCGCACCGCGCTGATCTGAAGCCAGGAGCCAGGTGCTTCTGGTCTCCCATGGGGTGCAGGGCCCAAGCACTTAGACCATCCTCCACTGCACTCCCTGGCCACAGCAGAAAGCTGGCCTGGAAGAGGGGCAACCGGGACAGAATCTGGCGCCCCGACCGGGACTAGAACCTGGTGTGCCGGCGCCGCAAGGCGGAGTGTTAGCCTATTGAGCCGTGGCGCCAGCCATTAGCCAAACTGGCGTCATTTTATTAACAGCCAAAGTGATAATAATGCTTTCTCAATCCTGTGGTCTCTGAATCTGACCAGATTACCTCTCTGGCAACAAATATTTTGAAACAAAGGTGTGAATTAGCATAAAATATTTAGTTATAAACTATTATTACCTCAGACTGTGCATTTGCTGACACGTTGAATTACTGCGTGCTTTGTTTTGTTTTTTTGGCAATTTCTTTTAAAAAAAATATAAGAAATTGTACAGCATGAAGTCATTCTTTTTATTGCCTTTAAGTTAACAATGCTAAGTATGTGTTACTTACACAGCACATTTTTTAGAGCTTAAAGCGTAACTCCTGTAGACATTAATACTGATTTCAAAAGGAAGTATATTGTGCTAACAGCATTATAGAGAATGGTATGGAAACCACGAAACACACAGTAACAGAACGTAGAGAACAGTCACAAAATCATTCTCCAAATTAATTACCTCTTCCGGAGCCCACAGATTCATTATTCTATGTCCAGTATGTGAAATATAATTTTCTTTTTCTTTCAGGCTTATTTTGCTGATGGCAATAAGGTAAGGACATTTTACCTGTAGTACATGAGAAAAAGTTTCTATTTTCCAATATTTAGCATGCACAAACTTATGTGAACCCTATTTTTTGTTTTTTTCCTTTTCCTTGCCCACCTTCTCTATTCCCATGCTCTTATAAAAAAAAAGCAACAAGATCGTGAACCTGTATTTTCAGAAGAACTGGGGCTTGCGATAGAGAAATTGAAGGATGGATTCACTCTGCAGGGACTATGGGAAGTAATGAGTTGATCTTGAGTTGAGCTGGATTTCTGTTTAAAGACATCTCAAGATTAAGGATACTAGTCGCCTGCTATAAGGCATGGAATAGTTTTTATATTTATAGCTTTTACATTTAAAGAAAGAATTTTTTACTGACTACAGAAAAACTCATTTAGAAAACTGCCAGTTTTCTAAAATTAATATTCAAGATTGTAATCAAAATGTATCTAGTTTGTAAATGTTTATTTTGTACCTAGAGCTTGTAAAATGTGAATTCTCAGATATTAAATGACTGTATCATGTTGGGTTTAATAAAGAATTTGTGCAGCACCGTTTAATGTTTTGAAAGTATTATTTGAAAGAATGAAATTAGTCTTGTGAACTCACAAAATACTCCTTTCTTAACTATGAAAATCCTGTTTAAATTTATTGTTACATAGCTCCAAATGTAAACCAACTTTGATACAAATTATAATCCTTAAGCATGTCATTTTAGGCATAATTTCTGGAAAGACTGAAAATTATAACTAACTCTGGAGAACAACCTCTGTAATGTTGCCACCATCTCAATAAGTAATTTTGATATAGGTTTGACAAAAATACAACAAGAATACATTTATTTTGTAAGAAAATTATTTTATTCATTTATTGTCTTTCTCTTTGTTTTCACTGAAGCTTTGAACTTTACAAAAATAAGATTGTTTTTCTGATTTGTTGGTTAAGCAAAATTTGGTGACTTCTCTAGCATCATTTGAAGTTTTTGGCCACTGCTTCAGTATAGAAGCATTGTAAAGAACCTTTCTCAAATAATTGAAATTAGCCAAAGGCGTCCTTTTTCTCTAGTGGGAAAAGAAGGAGTGTCTAAAAACATTTGAAATAAGATGCAACTATATGTGCAACCATTAACAGTAACCTGGATGCTAACCAAAGATTGTTAAAAACGAGTGAACCAGTACTGTTAATGCTTTCCTTTGTTTAAACTGAAAAAGATTTCTACAGTTTTAAGGGGTAAAATTATAATAACCTATCTTAGGGGGAAAGGTTATTTGAAAAAAATGTGTATGGCACAGATAATATGCTACCATAAAAGCTGTTGAAGTACTCTTTTTCAAATTGAAGAGACTTTACAAATTGTCAACTAGTAAGGAATAACCTCAAATGTCATAGCATGGTATTTGCATCTGACTCACTAATCTTTTCAAATGTTAGGTGTTACATGTAGAAAGAACTGAGTCATTTATTGTTTAAACAAGGGAGCAGCTGTTAGTTTTTTCTAGTGTGTTAAAACCTTTAGTGGCATCTATAAATGGAAAAAGAATCAATGAGCTCTTCTTTCAGCTGTTTAGTTTTAGCAGCTGACAAGTACCATTGACTTCACTGTGATGTAAAATAAAAGAAAAAGGCCTTTACTCATAGAGACCTTGAAGTTTAAAAATACTCATGTGCAGTTCCCTGATCTGGGCACATTCATTCATTGAACAAGTATTTAAGGAGCACTCAGGAGACCCTGGGACTATAGCATTGAACAGAACAAGAAAAAAAAAAATCCCTTTCTTCAGGGAGCTTATGTTCTTTTGGCCATGTTTACAAATACCAGCCATGGAAATTACAATATCTCTGTACCTCAATGAGGTCAGAATATGATTATTTAATAAAGTACTTCATGAAGTATATATATCATCTTACATAAACCAAGGATCTGTTTTCTTTCAAATAACTTATACATTCCATAATACAATAGTTTCTTATAATCAACAATTTACATTAGGATTCCAGTTACATATCATTTTAAAAAAAAAAGTCCTGTTTTCCAAATTGTATGGCTATTGTAGCAATTCATTCTGAGTTTGCTGTGCTCTAGTGATGACTGTTCTCATGGGGTTACATTCTGTTCTGGTTCTTTAACCTTTTATTTAATGAAAGATAATTTCCAACACTTAAAAGTACAGAATATATCTTTTAAAAAAAATATGTATTTATTTGAAAGGCAGAGTTACAGAGAGGCAGAGAGAGAGAGAGAGAGGTCTTCCATTTGCTGGTTCACTCCCAGTTGCCGGAGCTGCGCCGATCTGAAGCCAGGAACTTGGAGCTTCTTCTAGGTCTCCCAGGAGGGTACAAGGGCCCAAGGACGTGGACCATCCTCCACTGCTTTCCCAGACCACAGCAGAAAGCTGGATCAGAAATGGGGCATATAGGACTCGAACTGGCGCCCATATGGGATGCGGACACTGCAAACAGCAGCTTTACCCACTACACCACAGTGCCAGCCCCCAGGATGTATCTGTAGTCATCATATTAGGGGATTTTTCTCTCCCAAGGTTTGACTTTTAACTTTTTTTTTTTCTGATCTTGATGCTACCTTTAAACCTTTTGCCTTTCATTGTACTTAGGCTTATTTTTGTTTGCCACATTCATTCCTTTGTATAGCAGTGCAAAGTGTGAATGAATTAAATAGCTTTGTAATTACAATTTTTCCACTTAAGATAATTTACAATGTCAGAAAATTAGCAGTTTCTCTGCATTTATTTTTTCAGTCATGATGGTGATATTATTTTAAAAGTTTCATGGAACTATAATAAGTTTCCCATTTCTAAACGGAAAATCTATGTCACTGTTTTAAGTAAAGTAAAAATGTGTAACGATTATTGGAAAGGTGATCTTGCTTATGAGTGTACAAATGAACTCACCTCTTATCTTGACCTTTTCATCATTAATTCAGAGAGCCAAGTAGCTTGCCACTAAACCAATTTTAGAGGAGTGACTCATTTTTATGATTCATTTTTCTATTAGTTCAATAAACATTATCTTGGGGGTAGCCTTTATAAGCTTATCTTCTAATGTTTTCTATATTTTAAAGCTTTCCCCTTCACTCAAATGCTTGTTTCTTAGCTGTTTCCTTGGTGATTAAAAGTTCCAGTTGTTACTTTCAATCTACAACAGCTGCAAGAACAACTCTTTCCAAACCAGCTCTCCTAAATTCCCGTTGTTAGAGTTGGTATCTATATTTAGCTGGTGGGATTAAATTGCAAAGGCTTCAAGCTGGGCAAAGCACACTGATCTGCCTTTTTACAGCTAGACCTGTGTGCTGCAAGGAGCTAAGGCCTTCAGTGTCCCCTTCCTTACCCAGGTTACTCACAAGATGGATTCCCAGCGGGAACTCGCAGAGGAACTGCGGCTTTACCAATCCACCCTGCTTCAGGATGGTCTAAAAGATCTCCTGGATGAGAAAAAATTCATCGATTGCACCCTCAAAGCAGGTGACAAAAGTCTGCCTTGCCACAGATTGATTTTGTCCGCTTGTAGTCCTTACTTCCGTGAGTATTTTTTGTCTGACATTGAGGAGGAGAAAAAAAAGGAGGTAGTACTGGATAACGTGGATCCTGCTGTGCTTGATTTGATCATCAGATACCTGTACTCTGCCACTATTGATCTTAATGATGGAAATGTGCAAGATATTTTTGCCTTGGCCAGCCGCTTTCAAATCCCTTCGGTGTTCACCGTCTGCGTTTCTTATCTTCAGAAAAGGCTTGCTCCTGGCAACTGCCTAGCCATCCTGAGATTGGGACTCCTTCTTGACTGCCCGAGACTTGCCATTTCTGCCCGGGAATTTGTGTCTGATCGCTTTGTACAGATTTGTAAGGAAGAGGACTTTATGCAGCTCTCTCCCCAGGAACTGATCTCGGTCATTTCAAATGACAGTCTAAATGTAGAAAAGGAGGAAGCCGTCTTCGAGGCAGTGATGAAATGGGTGCGAACAGACAAAGAAAATAGGGTGAAAAGTCTTAGTGAAGTGTTTGATTGTATCCGTTTTCGCCTTATGTCAGAAAAATATTTTAAAGATCATGTTGAGAAAGATGATATAATTAAAAGCAACCCAGACCTCCAGAAAAAAATCAAAGTTCTCAAAGATGCATTTGCAGGCAAACTCCCAGAACCTAGCAAAAATGCAGAGAAGGCTGGGGCTGGCGAGGTGAATGGCGATGTTGGCGATGAAGACTTACTTCCTGG